>NC_065540.1:13484639-13796186 GCF_932294415.1 Quercus robur
TACAAATCCAGCATCCTAAGATTCAGAAACATTTGGTCATAAGAATTTTAGAGAGAGAGAGAGCGAGAGAGAGGAGGATACTGGGTAATGACTAATAGAGCTATAAAAACAAAGAGGCAAAGTTTCATGAGATTCAGAGCAATTCAAATACCTCTGACATCATGTAGTTGCTCACATCAGGAGCAGGGGGTAAATTTACCACCTCATCTTCATAAAAGACTTCAGAGATTCTTCGTAAAAAATTCTCATCAAACTCTCTGGATGCATGGCATTACAAATATAAATTACAACTATAAGCCAATTATCAACAATGATGGTTATATGAACAACTTTGATTGTATAGCAAAACTGCACTTACTTGAAAAAATAACCTCTGACATTGCATGCAACATTTCTTGCTACACAGAGGACTGGCACAGCATGGGCTGTCTATTAAACAAAAAAAAAAATTAGAAATCATAAATAAAAGAAATTAAAAGAACTTAGCTTAAAACATTAGAATATTTAAAAGACATGATTAGTACCTCTGCCTGCGGAGCATAATAAGGAGAGAATGCAGGAACCACGTGAACTCTCGGTTGGTCCTTTTCTTCCCAAACCTTTGAACGGTCATCAATTACCATTGCCATCTTTGGATGGCACATGCCATCATGGAAGACATTTAGCAAAGATTTCCTGGAGCCTGCCAGGTAAGAGACACAGAAAGTATTTCAGAAATTAATTTAGATTTAAAAAGAGAGGACCAAAAAAAAAAAAAACACAAGAGCTGCTATAATGAACACAGAATAACACAACCCTACACTGCAGGTTGAAAATTTGATTGCTAAGTTATAACCTGGTGGATTTTAAATCCATGACCTCAACTTCACACCCATTCTCGGGAGAAGGAAGTGTCATTTGATCTAGAGCTCACTGGCAAAAAATTAGAGTCTTCAAATATTGCAATAAAAACCTAAAAAAACTAAAGAAATCCAACTTAATTAATTTTAGCACAATATGAACTCCAAAATAAACAGAATAGCAAGATTCACTAATTGCAAATCCCAACATGTATTATATAAGCCTGAATTAAGGTCAAAGTATTCTCGAAATTGTAGAATTCTTGCCTGATTTGACACAAACAACACGGTCCATGAGTTGCTTTGAACCTATAAGGTGTGACTCTGGGTCAAGAAGCCTCCACATTTCTAATGCATAATCTCTTTCTGCCATAGTGCACACATAAACTTCAAACCGCTTCCTTCCTTTTGCAGTTAAATAACTTCTCAAATCCTCCCATGCAGGTCGTAATCTCACAAGTACACTGGTATCACGATTCTACACAAAGAAAACAATCATTACGTAGGAAAATAAGAAATTATACTTTACAGAAAGCCCCGATAACTAAACCAATGGGCTCTACACATGTTGCAGAATAACCACCTATCCAGAATTTTATATAATATGTTTAGTAATTAGTATTAGTCCCAGTTACTGCTATGGCAGCTATACCAGATCCCAAGTTGTCTAATAGCAACGAATTCCCCAAAGCTAGAAACCCTACACACATGGTAGGATGGAGTCACCATAAATGCAGTTAGAAACCCTAAAAGTGTTCCATCCAACAAGATGCTAAAGTTTCCTAGATTCTAATGCATCGGCGTGTTGTCCAATGCAGCAACAGTTACTTGCTTTACCACAAACAAATGTTCAAATGAATAGCTATCAATTGGTGCACGTGGACAACAACAGCGAGTGTTTAAGCATTTTTTTTTTTTTTATCAGTCTGGAATCCACAGCCTCACCCTCCATCCCATTATTATGGGAGAAGAAAGTTCCACTTGAGCTATGGTTCATTGAGCCATTTAACTCATCAGCTAGCGCAGTTTATAATGCATATGAATTTACTACAACAATCTTGAAATTTCCTTTTGTATGCATTATCAATCATTATTATCTATCTACTCCATCTATATAAAATCCAAAGAGTGCATGGCATCAAATAGATCCTCTAACCTCGGGATTGATACGAGTAAGGACAATATTCTTATCTTGCAATCTAATCACAGGCCGAACAATTCTCTCGCTGCTATCAGGAAGCCGCGGAACCTCCTCCATTTGAACCTTCAAAACCTTCCCATTGGCCTCCACCACGCAATCGTTCTCCGCATACTGCTTCAACAGACTTCGGTCGTCAAAATACCGCTTCATCTCCGCAGTCATTCCCAAGGCACGTACAGAATCAGTCTCCCGCGCAACCCAAGATCTAAGAGCCTCGATTCTGTCCTCGAATGACTTCATTGTATTCGCCACGATAAGAGTCTCGTCGAGATCAAACACGATCGCTAGACACCGCGGATTCAACATCCCTAGGCTCGAATTATACAGACCAATAGGAACCGAATAGCACCAAAAGCACGGAAACTTCTGTTGCTTAGTCGGCATTGCCACTAAATGAATCTCTTCTTCTCCGATCACTACCACCGCAGTCTACATAGCCAAATCAAACAAATTCGCATCCTCAATTTAATTTCCAATTCAAAAATTATTATAAAAATAAAAATAAAAATAAAAAAAAACCACAAATATTAATTTCATTTCCAATTTTCATGGTTTCTTCTTTAATTAACAAAGCAACGCTCAAAAAATCTGATAGAAAATTTAAAAAATCTATAAATTAATTTCCAGCTGTCATAGTTTCCACTTCTACACAATTGAAGTGTATAATTACTAATCTAATTCCCGAAAAAATTGCTACATTCTCTGAAAGAAAAGGAAATTTTGAGAATCAAGAAAACGAAGAGCGATTGAGAGTGAGACCTTGAATTCGCGGAAACACAACGCGTGGAGTTGGATCAAATGAGACTGCTGTTCGAGCGGCAAGGACGACGAAAACGGCGGCGACGACGACGGCGAAGACTCGAGCTTGCAACGAACTGAGAATGAAGAAATCGTTTGGAGAATAGCGAGTGGAGTACACCGTTCGCTTTGTGGAGATATGTGGTGGATTCGAATCTCGTTGTTTGGGAACTGGAAATTCTGGTCCGGGATAGGGATAGTGTCTAGCTCACCCAAACACAGGTCACCGTGATAAACCACGGATTTAAACCCTAAACGACTCATTTAAAATTCTGATTCCGTAACGAAACGCAAATGTCTGTGAAAATGAGGTGTAGCTTTGTAAAATTTGAAAGAAAGAAAGAAAAAAAAAAAAAAAAATCGTTAGCCTCTCTATTTTCTGAGAGTCCCTTCACTCTCTCTCTCTCTCTCTCTCTCTCTCTTTTTTCTCTCTCTCTCACTCTAGGAGCTTACCGTTTCAAACAGAGGTAAGGACTTCTGTATTTATAGGCGGAAAGGGCTGGATAAGTTTATGACATTGGTCTTTTGGTGAAATTACGAAAATGCCTACTGGTCCTAACCAATAGTTGTTTGCCAGCAAGGATTTTGAGAACAAACGCATTTTAAGGACAGCGGGGAGCAAAATATTCAGGCGCAGGACAAAAATGAAAATCACTCCCAGTATATAACTTGTGAAGGGAAGAATGGGCATGCTCTTCGCCGGATAATGGGACTTTTGTCTACGTGTCATTCAATTGAGGTGGTTGATTTTGAGGAGCGGTCTATAACCGTCTGATCCATTGGTGGCTGAATTTTTTTTTTTTTTTTTTGAGAAAGTAGCTTAATCTTAAAATCCACAGAAACTGTCTGATACGTGCATTTAAATAACGGTTTTTAGTTTTTCTGAAAGTACGTATAAGTAAAAAAGTGTCTGAAAATAAGTGTAATGTTATTTAAAAATTGAAAATATGTTTTTAAACTTATATACCAAACAGACCCTTTATTATTTTTTTATTTGAGTGAAATGGAATCATTATTACTAATTCATTAGAGAGTATTTTCAGGAATGCAATTAAAAAGTTGAAAAAATATTTAACTATTAAAAATTATTTTATACCGAACCAAACACCGTCTATATGTTTAACAACAAATATATATTAAGACTACCGTTATTACAGATGTAAGAAGTATTTTTTTTAATAAAAAAAGTAAATAGTTCGTGGTGTGTCTATCTTATGCTTAACGCTTTATTTGTTTAGAAGTAAAATATATTACATGTTGTTGTTAGGATTAGTGCCCTTAAATCCTATTGTATGATGCTATGTATGATATTATGTATGACTTAATATTGTAATTGATAAAGTTATTTTATTATTATCTAAAATAATGGTAACATGAATATTTGGACATTATCATCTAGTTCATGAGATGCATAATATGTAATTTATGTGAAAAGTCACAGAAAATATAAATCATAAGTTCTTTGTAAACTCAGAATTATAGTTCGTAGTCGGTGATGAAATTGGGCATTTCATCTACGAAGCCTATAACATATTAACTAAGATAATTTGTCTTGATCATTGAAGTGGTGACTTCTAATTGATATGTTGATATGTTTTATGAGTTAAAACATATTGAATTGGGCCGCTGTGAGATTTATTATTCTCTTAATGACTGTCAAATGAATAATAAATCTCACGACTTCTATTTGCATGAACTCTTAATCCCGAAATAATAATGAACTTAATCATGAGGTATATGTTGTTTTGATATATTAGGAGTGAGATCTAAAATAACGGTCAAAACCTTAGTATGTTGGGCAGCCACATTTAGTGTTGATGGAACATATATTCTCAATATGGAATTCATAGTCTCTTAGCGGAGATACAAAATATTCCCTTGAAATAAGTTTAATGAGTTTGTTATTCAGAATGTTAGGTCTAATACTTTAGTAACTATTTACTAAAGTATATATTTATGAAATCCAATTTCATAAATATATGATGAATAACTTAAAGGATTAAACCGGATACTTAAAGATTAAGATGTAGTAATTTACAAAGTGGTAGTCTATATTCATGACTTTGTATTACTACGAATATTTTATAAAGGGGTTGCATGTACAATAAAGTCTTAGGATATAATTTATTAATAAGACCTAGAGTGCAATTACATTTATATAGTGATATTAAATATAATTAATGGAAATTTTGGACTTGTCAACAGTTGACAGAAAAGCCCAAGGCCCAAGGCCCATTGGAGTTAGTGTCTTATTTGTTCCCTTTTGGTCCCACTCCAAGCCACATATTAAAACCCGATTGAAAATGCCCAAAAGACTAGCCCAATTAGATAATCAATTATAAGAAGAGAAGCATACATAATTTTTGTAAGAACATGAAATGGTGTATATGAGTGTTGGATACTCTCTCATTCTCTTTTGAACAAATTCATAGAAATTGATTGAGAAACCAGACTTCTTGGGCATTAGTAGAATTGGAGTGAAAACTAAAGGTGTTCTCAAGAACTTCCAATCTTTGGTTTTTGAATTTCACCACACCAAGGTACACTCTCTTATTCTTATATTATGAAATTTACATAAAATATGTTATCAATAACGAATGAAGTAGATTCGTTATTTTTCTGCTGCGTATATGCATATTTCCATCAGTTGTGGGGAGTAGAAGAATCCCTGTCCAGGCCTTAAGCCCAATAATGGATTGGGCCACGGGAGCGAATAACGAATGAAGTAGATCAGTTATTTTCCCGCTGCGTATGCATATTTCCATCAATTGTGGGGAGTAGAAGAATCCCTGTCCAGGCCTTAAGCCCAATAATGGATTGAGCCACGGGAGCAAATAACGAATGAAGTAGATCCGTTATTTTTCCGCTGCGTATGCATATTTCCATCAATTGTGGGGAGTAGAAGAATCCCCGTCCAGGCCTTAAGCCCAATAATGGATTGGGCCACGGGAGCGAACTGTGCCAAGCCTGTATGCTTGAAGGAAGTCCCAGAGGGCAACGAGTTGTGAGAAAGAGGAAGCTAAACCATCCCCCACACCTAAGAAAGGAAAACACCACAGGAAAACGGTTCCCATGGAGAAGGTGAGGGACAAACCTTACTTGAAGCGAGGTGCATGGATGATTCACATGTAGCTCCCAGACGATGCCCAGGACCGTGGGAAACTTCCAGAACATGCAAGAAAGTTCAAGATTTTTACCTCCACATCAATTTGGGAGCCCTTACCTAACCTCTACCGCATTAAATACATCTGAGACAACCTGAACAAATAAAATATCCCCCAAAAGACAAAGCTCAAGGATAAGGGAGGAGAGGAAACAAAAAAAGTAAGGAAAAATATCCCTGAGTGTTTAGCTGGCAATAGGACAATTGTAGGGATAAGAATGAGAAGTGTGCCTATAAATAAGGAGGAAGAAGCAGAATTGAGGAGGTTCCTTTTGGTCTGGAAAGAAAAAAGAAGTTAGACAACCTAAGAGAAAGAAAGAGAATGTATAACACCATGGGGACAAGTGAGGAACCAAGATGTAATACTTGTAATACCATGGTAACATGTATTTTGTCAATGAAGTCAATTGCTTGAGTTTCCTATTGTAGAGTGTTTATTCTCAGTCGTTCAATTATAAATAGATTGTGTGAGACTTGTTAGCTGTAATCCATGGAGGTCTATAGGGACCAGTTTTTGTCTGCCCACACATGTAAAATATTTTTAGATGTTTAGTGTGACATTTGAAAAATTTCAAGCATAGGTTACCAAAACTGGTAGCTTAGCCATTGGTGCCTTTCGTGACTAAACTGTTGTAGTGGCATTAGTCGACTCCAATGACTTTATCATTGGCACCTATCTTCAGAGTTGCAACCACAACAACCTGATTGTTAACATCGGCTACTCAGCGCACTAGATGACGACCTAGCCAACAAATGAGGTGAGTAGGCTCACTATGTGTTTTTGTAAAATGTTTACCAAGTTTTTAAAAGTAAAACGTTTTACAAATTTTTATAAAATATTTTACAGTCAATGAAAAATATTTTACTAGCTTAACCATGTTTTTTTTTTTATAAAAAGTTTAATTGCATTTTAAATGTAAACAAACACCTGAAAAATGTGGATATATTTTACTTTAAAACAAATGGAGCGTAATCTCATTCCTTCTCACTTAAGTATGTGTGTGTTTGTTTCGAAAGTAATGATAATAAAGAAATAAAGTTCCCAAAAAATAGAAAAGTATATAGAGGTTTTCTATTCATAAATTATATAGAATTATTTCTCTGAATAAAAAAGTATGTGAAGTTATAAGTATAGTCTAAAACCTACCTATTAGATAAAATTAAGCAAATTAAGAGAGAGAGAGAGAGAGAGAGAGCTTTTGTGGTGCAATGCTTGTTAGTTAATCATTTTTTTTTTAGTGAGTTTTAATATATGACGTCAATTTCTGATAATAACTCTTTATCATTAGACAAAAATACCAATTGATTTTTTGTGTAGCCGATGATTGAATCCTAAATTTCTTATTCAATTATCAAAAACTTTACCAGTTAAGCTAACTAGAATCTAAACCTAATGCTTATTGTAGTTTGTAAAAACCATTTACAATGATGATATAGAAAAAATGTGTATTTTTTATTTTTTATTTTAAATTTTCGAGGAGATTCATCTCCTAATAAACTCCACAAAATGAGACACATGTCATATTTTAAGACATTTAATAGGGTGTAAGGAATGGACAAACTTATAGACAAGGAAACAGAAATGTATATAACTATATATGTGTTGGTAATTGACAAACTTATCTAGAAAATGATCTCATTCATTTGAAATAGATGTATAATAATAGTGTTTTTTTTTTAGACAATTACAAGTTGTTAATCTCATAATTCAAACATTTTCTCCTGAACCTAGGGCTCGTTTGGTAATATAATTCTAGTAATGTTGTTTGTATTATTTGGAAATACGTGTGAGTGAAAAAATATGTAAAAATACATATAATATTATTTAAAAACTGAAAACATATATTTAAACACATGTACCAAATGATCACTATTGCTTTTAACAATTAATTTACCAAACTCTTAACAAAATAATAAAAATATGATAAAATAATTTTGATAACATTTTTCATAAGAGCATCTCCAATAGCCTCTTCAAATTTTTGGCTGTTTGGAGAGTGAACAATGTATTTTACCTTTTATCTACTTACTTTTTCAAATACACTTTTCAACAGATTCTTTATCATTTTCTCCATTTCATTTAAATATTAATTTATCATTCATTCTTTATTCATTTTTTAACAACTACACATCTTCCAACATTTTTTTATTCAATACCTTATTATTATAATAAAAAAAATATTTAAAGAATGGAAAGTAGCTCATCAGACTTGATTAGTTACTGTTTATGTGGAAAAAAAAAAAAATCAGTATATAATGAGGCTGTTGGAGGACTTTTTTGGTGTGTTTGCTCTCCAAGCTTTAAAAAGCGCTTTGGAGATGCTTTAATAGTTTAACTGTTTTTTACCTACCGATATGATTCTACATTCGAATATTTAACAGTCACATGATCACGTCAACCATCACATAAGGGCGGACCCACCAGTCAAATTCAGATGGGACCTGTCGACCGCCATTTCAAAATCAAATCAAAAATTAAAATCAATACACGTATTATTATTAGAAAACTCCTGCGATCACACACGAATATTTACTCCACTTGCAGTGTATCACTTTCAAAAACAATAACAACACCCGCCGTCACGCAATTGATTAACATTTCCAGGTGGTGGGTCACAAAAGTTGCACTGTCCACCACAGTCAAGCTCACCCACACTCAACCTCACAGTCACATTACACGTGTCAATATATCATTGGATGTCAACTCAGGCAATCGAATTTCATTTATGTTGGCTTCTAGAGCATTTGCATGTGCAAAAAGTGTTCTTTATTTTTTCCCATTTTGCATTCTCACTTTCTTTTTTAGTGAAGACTATATACTCCGGGTGTATGGTATATGCGTTTGAAAATATATGTTTTATTGTTTGAAAACATGTGTAAAAATACGTATGAGTAAAAAAGTGTAAAAATACATGTAATTTTATTTAAAAACTGAAAACATGTGTTAGAATTTATCTACCAAACTACTCCTCACTTTCTAAAACATTATATATCAATTATATATTTTACACATTTTAAAATTTTTTTTATCTATTTTACACTGTATATTATTAAAATATCAAAATTTTAGATTTTTTAAAATTATTTATTTTTTCACATATAACAATCATTATCCACTAATTTACATAATTATACATTAATGATGGATAATTAAATAAAAAATATGAGGTAAAAATCAATTAATATATTAGTCTAACGATGAAAGGTGACTAACGGAATAAATGTCCTAAGATGAAACTGTGTAAATTATACCCATTTTTATACTAAATAGGTGTAAATGCTGTTATTGTGGAGCTTGTAACACGGTGCTGATTCCCTCACAGCCGTGCGATCTTGTTTAAAAGAAAATGGTACGGAAACTTTGATGATCTGTTAAATTCACCGAAACCTTCGGGCTAAGCTAACGAGTTGAGTGAGTCAGAGAGAGAGAGAGTATCAAAAGCCATGTCAGCATTTACCGGGCCGACCCGACCGTTTGACGACGATGGATACACAGGCTACGATCCACGCCTCGCGTCGCAGCGATTCGAATCGTTCTCGAACTTCGACGCCGACTCGGTCAAGGACTCGGCCGGAGACTCGCCCTCGCCACCGATCTTCGCCAGCCAGTCTTTCGTCGCCGGCGACGTAGACGACGTGTTCTCTACACAAACGGTGCCGGAGACTCCGTCTCCGCCGCCGATCTATAGCGGAGGATTCTCTGATTTCTCGCCGGAGCAGAACGGAAAGGACTTTGATGGAGGTTTTGGCGGATCGGACGGCCCGATCTTGCCTCCGCCGTCGGAGATGCAGTCGGAGGAGGGCTTTGCTCTGAGAGAGTGGCGCCGGTGAGTCCGCCATCTCAGTATTCAGATACTTCTAACTTCATCTCTGTAATTCAGATTAGAATTTAAATTTTTCTCTAATTTTAATATAAGCTCAATTATCGTTATTATACTATTTGCTCAGTAAAATCAAATAGCTATGAACTTCTAACTTCGTCTCTGTAATTCAGATTAGATTTTGATTTTTCTCTAATTTTAATAAATTTTTCCTATAAATTTAAAATTTTGAGCTCAAAATATCATTATTATTAATTTCTTAGTAATATGGACTATCTTCTAAGTTCTAACTTCTTCGAAATTCAGATCAGAATAGAATTTTCATAATTTTTAATAATTTTTTTTTAAAATTTAAAATCATGAGCTTCAATTATCATCATCATAGAGATATGCGGTGAATGATCTGATGGTTGGGGTTATAATGAGTGAAATTTTGTGGATGAATCTGTGCAGAGAGAACGCAATTCGATTGGAAGAGAAGGAGAAGAAGGAGAAAGAGATGTTGAATCAGATAATTGAGGAAGCTGAGGATTACAAAATCGAGTTCTATAGGAAGCGCACGGTTGCTGTTGAGAACAACAAAGCTTCTAATAGGGAGAAGGAGAAGGTGAGTGGCTCAAATGTAAAAAAAAAAAAAAAAAAAAAAAAAAAAAAAAAAAAAAAACATTGCTAATATAGTCATATAAAGATTATGGGCCATTTCTTACTATATAATAAGCCTTGAGATTGATATTTAAAACCTTAAAACATGAATTTTAAATGCCAATTATGGATCTCTTAGGGAAAGTATTAACCCCCCACGAGGGTACCTGGTGGTGGGCTCATTGGTCTGGGAGGTGACGTAAACTTGGAGCTCTCGAGTTCAATCTACCTCACTATCAGTCCATGGGGATTCCGGGGTGTCTATATATATAGGAGCTATGGTATATAAAACAAGGGTCCTTCTGCGGCACCTTCAATGTTTTTAATGTGACTTGAGTTACTAAAAAACGTGACAAATTTACTGTCATGTTATTGTTTCTCTAAAATCACTTTAAAAAAATAAAAAATAAAAAAAATAAAAGAGCTATCATGTGATATGGCAAAACCTACCATTAGGTTTGACATACATGCAGAAAAAACAGTAATTATTAGAAATTTGTGGATTTATTGCTCAATGTAACGTGAGTTACCAATGGATGTGACAAATTTTCTCTAGTGTGTAATTTTTGTTACTAGTAAAGGAGTCTTACCCACGGCAAGTGTAGGTGTGGTAAGACTTCCCATAAAACCAGGAGTGTCATGTTGTATAGTAGGCAATTTTGAAAAAATCTGGACAAGGCTAAATATGCATGTTTTTTAGGATTTTGAGATGTAGAAATTTGTGTTTGAATGTTTGTTTGCATAAGAAAGGAAGATTAAAAGTAAAGAAATTTATATATATATTTCATAAAGTTTTCTTGAAAAAATAAAGGTCTGACATTGTTTTGGCTCTGCTCATATCTTAGTTCAATTAAAGGGATTTGTTTAATAATTCAACTAAAGCAGCTAATGAGCTCTGGCTCAATTGGGATCATGCTATTGAGGAGCTCATGAATTCAATTTTATAGCTTTTTGTATAGCATTATGGGGCTCTATTCCGTGAAATTCACACTTTTTTTTTTTCTTTTTTGGCTGTTGTGGAAAAGCACAGATTAGGAGATATTTTAAGGAATCATATGCCCTGGAGGGTTACCTTTGTCTTATAAGATGATGATGTTGATGTTGAAGTTGATGTTAGAGTCACTAAATTATTGACATCAATGTCAAAGGCATATGTGTTGAGCTAATTGGAAAATGCAGTTTATGGTCTTGATCTACATTGTTGATTTGACTTTTAGTGGGATGTCATCATGTCATCCTTAAAATTAAATTTTCTTGGTAGTTGGTATGTCATAATAAATGGGGAGGGTGTAGGTCCTAATAAGTAAACATCGGTTGAGTTTGTTGAGATCATATAAATAAAAAATCCTTCGTAAGTGGATTGCATGAGTGGATTCTGCACAATTACATGCTGAAAGTTTCAAGTAAGGTCCTATTAACTTGTCTTACTTGTGGGTCACCATGGATTTATTGTTCATGCAGGTGTAAGTATTAACTGATGAAGGGATGATTAGCATACATTAGTAAGGATTAGAAACATGCTACGTTTAGTAATAAGTAGAATAGCAGCACCAGGAGGGAGAGAGAGAGATTTTATAAAAGAATGAATGGTGATCTTTTAGGAAACTTGCGGAGTTCCTAATCATTTAGTCAGACTCATTAGTAACCTTCATTTAAATATTTAGATGAATTTTTTAATAAATGCAGGTTGTATAGGATGCGCTATCATAAAGACTCATATCTGACAATTATAGAATACAAGAGAAAATAAAAAGAAAAGAAAGGCAGGTAAACTAGTTATATTTCCATGAATATATGGAACCATATTGCTATCCTGTCAAATATAGTGTATTAAGAATATTCAACTGCCAATGAACTCTGCCTCAAATGACACTTCCTCCTCTCTCATAAGTTCAACATATTATATGCCCACAAGGTACTTGTGTAACTTACTAATGACAGAAAAAATGTTTTAAGAATATTCAATTACCTTATACTGTAAGCCAACTTACAAATAATTTTATTCAATTTGGATGTGATATGTCAGCTATTTTTGGCAAATCGGGAGAAGTTCCATGCCGAAGCAGAGAAGAATTACTGGAAGGCAATTGGAGAGCTTATCCCCCATGAGGTGGTGGCAATAGAGAAAAAGGGGAAGAAGGACAAAGAGAAGAATCCTTCTATAGTTGTGATCCAGGGGCCCAAACCTGGGAAGCCAACTGATCTCTCAAGAATGCGTCATATACTTCTGAAGCTCAAGCACAATCCTCCTCCCCATATGAAGCCCAAACCACCACCATCATCAGAGCCTAAAAATGATGCTAAAACCATTCCTCCTGCTGCTGGCAGTTCTAGCATTGCTCCTCCCAAGGCTGCAACTGCTGCAACCCCCAAGGTTGTAGCTGCCGCTTGAGATTGAACCAACTGTTTGCTTGGTCTGTTTATGTATCTGAAAAGCAAGTAGCTGTGAGTCAGAGATGCTGAATTTGTATGATACTTGACAGTTATGATGTGGAAGTGAGTCA
Organism: Quercus robur; assembly: GCF_932294415.1. Taxonomy (NCBI): domain Eukaryota; kingdom Viridiplantae; phylum Streptophyta; class Magnoliopsida; order Fagales; family Fagaceae; genus Quercus; species Quercus robur. Next base: position 13,497,608 of record NC_065540.1, read on the forward strand.
TTATGTGCATGGTAGTTTAGGTGTGTAGCATATGTATTATATATATATATATATATATATATATGTATATGTAGAAAGGTTTCTATTTCATACTTTCATGTATCGATTTTGGTTGTTATTTACATGTTTTGGTGTGGTATTGCCCTTTGAATTTATTGTTACCTTTTGTGTCGGGTGGGCAGGCGTGGATTTCTTGCTCCATTGTTGTCTTTACCTGGCTGAGGTTTTGCCTAAGCTCCTGTACAATAATGGGGCAGTTAACAGGTCTTGTCAGCAGGTGCTTGGACCTTTCAACCAGGCCCCCCCAACCCCTCAGTAGTTGCATGTTCCATCTAAAAAGGTATCTTATTCACCCGTTGCATGAGTTATGCCACATGCGCATTGTTATAATATTTTCATAATTATTGAGTTAAAAAATTGTTGTTGATGCCCATTTGACATCATTTTATTGTATACTATTAACAATGTGAACTCATCACATCAACAGTAGTGAAAATATTTATGAAAAAAATGTACTCTAGACTCATTGTAAGTCACCGGCATAGTTTTGCCGTCTTGGCCTTCTTTCACTCCGTCTTGGTTTTCTTTCACTCAGTGTTTAAGAATGCGCACAATAATTAAAAACAAAAGAATAGAACACAAAATATGACAACGAGAGAGAGAGAGAGAGAGAGAGAGAGAGAGAGAGAGAGAGAGAGAGAGAGAGAGAGAGAGAGAGAGAGAGAGAGAGAGAGAGAGAGAGAGAGAGAGAGAGAGAGAGAGAGAGGGTTGTTTTGTTTCAATAGATAACCTCATGTAAAGATAATTTTCCGCATTTTTCAATTTTTGATAGGATCAGAAAAAATTAGTTAAAAGAAAACTATTTTTGGTTAACAAAAAAAAAGTATTGACATATTTTTTAGAGATTGCTTTCCATTAAATTTTTTGAAAAACAACTCTATCTCAAAGCAAACTAAATAAAAGAAGTTAAGAGATCGTTTTCTAACTCATTTAAGATTACTACCATATATATGAAAATGAGATAGTTTTATAGAAAATACTTTTTAAATAATGACTCATTTTCTAGAAAACATTAACATCGACTTAAAATGGAAGAAGAGTCAATGAATTGAGACTTCCCCTCCTATGACATATTGACATTGGGTGGTTTGGTTATGTTATGGTTTTAAATCTATTGTGCGTGTAACTTACTAATTATTAAAAAAAAAAAAAAAACAAAAAAACAAAGAATAATATACAACATTGGTAAATGCATCATCTGGGAAGCATCTGGGTCACACTATCAGAGCCTTGAGAGTTATATGAATGTTTAGAATTTACAAAAGGATTTACTGGTTGCTTTCTCTTTTCTGCCTGAGAAGACGATGATTCATCTGTACTAGCACCACCCAACTGTTTAGAGGAATGTCCCCTGTATATTCTTGGCTCTGTTAGTGCACTTTCATTTAGGTGAACCTCTTTGGAAAGCATCTCCACTACTTGCCTCATGGTTGGCCTTTGGTGAGCACTGCCTTGGGTACAAAACAAAGCGACCTTAATGAAGCGCAGCACCTCGCCCTCTGGATATGCTGTCAATTCAGGATCAACAATCTCCAGAAGTCTTTTTTCTTCTCTTAGTTTCCATGTCTGCAACAGGGTTCATATAAGCACATATTACAAAAATAGAACCAAGGATAATGAGAAGAGGAATGCTCAAATGGACTTTTGAGATGTTGTAGAAAGACAGTAGAGAACTTGAAGTCTTAGAAAAATAACTCAACCTAGCCTGCAACAAAAGTCATTTTTATTTCTTCTCCTACATCTTGCATTCACCAGGAAAAAAAGGGTAAATTACACCCCTTTAGGTTTATTGAAATGAAATTCTCCCTTCCTTGATGTTCTTATAAATGCAACACAACCCGTACTCGTTTGTACAAACCTCAAGGGAGGGAGTGACATTTCAACCATAATTTGGCCATAATTTTTTTTTTATTATATATATAAATGAAATATACCATTAGAAAAGTCAGGCATAAACTTACACATTTAAAGAAATATTATGGGGGACACGTCATTTCAATAAACCTCAAAGGAGGTTGGTGCAATTTATGAAATAATATAGTGGCATGATTCAAGATAACTAATAACAAAAGTTTAGAAAGATATACCCATTCAACCAGAACCATTAGCTCTTCCCCAAATGCTGACTTACTACTGCTTCTGCCACTAATTATTTCAAGCATAACCACCCCAAAACTATATACATCGGCCTTCTTCGTAAGTTGGCCTAAAAGCGCATACTCTGGGGCCAGATATCCACTGCAGATACATAGGGCTGTCAGTGAGGAAGCAGAAAAGATAACAAGAGACTGTAAGTTAGCATATCACTTCAAACACTCCTGCTCTCTTACTCTCTCTAAACAATCTCATGTCTGATGGGATCCTCTCAATCTATGACTATCAGAAGATGAGAAGATTTGGATCCATTCCACATATATATCCTGATTTCACTCTCCATTGCTTCCTCTCACTACTTGATTACATTCTTACCGGTTTGATTTTACCTTGCGACAAAATTTAGTTTTTCTTTTAAACAATTATTATTATAAATTGCACTATGAATTTTCCATGTTGACTTCAATACAAAATGAAATACCAGTGCCCTTTCCATGGTAGTACCTACATCAAAATGATGTATCACTTATGTAGCACTAGATTATACTACAAATGTAATAGCCCACTTTGTAATCTCATAAAAAAAAAATTGATATTTTCGAAATAGCAAATGACTACAAATATTTCCTCCATATATAACATAAAAACTTATAAATGATTTCTGCTAAATTTTTAGTTTATTTATTTACTTATTTTTGGCTAGATATAAATCAATTACCTAAACAGGATTGAACCCAACCTCATCCTCCACCATTTGTTTATGAGGGAAGGATATTTCATTTGCCCCAAAGGCAACTTAAGCACAGCTGAACTTAACAAAAAAATTGAATCTGAAGTTTGAATATGATTAATTCATTGGAAATTTCCCAAAAGCAAAACTCTCTAACAGGTTTCTAAATAAATAAATAGCCCAGGTAGCTCATAAGTAAAATGCAATGCAACACAGAATCGTGCTTACTCAGTTCCCGCCACTCGAGTACTAAGATGAGTGACATTGTCTGGAAAAAGCTTTGCCAGCCCAAAATCACCTATTTTAGGATCAAAGTTTCTGCCAAGAAGTATGTTGCTAGCCTTAATATCCCTGTGGACAACGTGTGGTTCGGCTTCCTCATGAAGAAACACAAGACCAGACGCAGTACCCAGGCATATAGCAGCTCTCATTGGCCAATCCAGAGCAACATGCTTGCTTTTTGAACCTGAAATAATATTCCTGGACATTAGCACACCATGATGAGAGACAAAACCTTACCATCAGAAATAAATCTTAAAGGATCAATTGGACAAATCCAGTAAGTTAATCAAGGTCTTTTACAAAAATAAAGAGATCAAACATTACAACAAGATTTAAAAAAAAAAAAAAAAGATTTTCAAATCCAATGATTTGGTTTAATTGATTTACTCTGTCCTTCCATCGCAATATCCACCCCAATCCACCTAACCTAAGTAATGCTTCACACAAGCATATAAGACAGCCAAACTATCAGAAAATGGTATTAGCTGAGAAGGACTCAACTGTTCAGGCTGACTAGTTACCTCACAATTTAACAATAGCATAATACACAGAATTCAAAAAAAATTTAAATTCATCCAACTGAAAAATTAATTGATTCCATATAAAACTCCAATAATCTGATTATTACCAAGCAAAGCACTTGCAAGACTATTGTTTTCCAGATATTCGTACACCAATATCCGATGATTTCCCTCAACACAGCAGCCAATGAATTCAACAAGGTTTGGATGTCTTATGTTTGATATCATATTAATCTCTGTCAGAAATTCATTGGTTCCTTGTTTAGACTCCGCAGAAAGACATTTGATTGCAACTTGAGTACCATCTTTGAAAACTCCCTACAATTTTTAATGGAAAGTTGTGTAAGAATCCATTATCCCCTTAGGGTGGGCGCGTAGAAATAGATGGGGTGCCACACTTGCAGATAAAGACAACTGCAACAAAGTTAAGCTAGTTAATCTCACCTTATAGACAACTCCATAACCACCTCCGCCTATTCTGTTTGTTGGATGGAAATTGCCTGTTGCTGATCTCAATAAGTTGTAAGAAAAGAGCCTTGCATTGTTCGTAGGAATCCCTAACAAAGCACAAAATAGAAAGCAGATACACATTAAATCTTGTTTTAATATTTAGTAAAAGAAAGAAGGATCAATACACAGGATGATTGTAACACATCCTCTCAAAATATAACATTCATAAATTTAAAATAGCAATGAAAACATGTTAGACCCTGTGGGTAGATTTCCATGGTATTCCAATATTAAATGAAAAGGCAAAGAAAATCAGTAAACAAATCTAAACATTTAAAAGAAAAGGGCAAAGAATGTCCAAAGAAAAGCGGCATATCTAGGCTTAAACTCCAAACCTAGCCTGACATGGTTTACATTGTATATTGAATGAAGAGTTGATAGTATGCTCAAAGAGTCAAATTGCAGACACATTAGAAATATGCTCAAAGAGTCAAATTGCAGACAAGTTAAAAATTGTGCAAGTAATTCGTTAATTTCCATTTTGCCCTTCTGGTTTGGCTATCAAAATTCAGGCTCACCTGCCCTGGCCATTGTTCATCCTACAAAATTAGCACAGAGCAAAGTGATTCAGGGTCAGAAGGTTTGTGATCCTAAAGGACTAGTAATCCATCTATAGGTTCATGAATTGAGAGCTCTAAAATTGAACAAGTATTCACTAAGAGAAAGAGAACAGAGAAATTGAAGGCCAGATACCCTTGACCTTTAATTCTAAGCCAATAGAGCTTTAATTATCAAGCTCACAAGGGAGTGAACCCAGCTAATATAACTAACAAGTAGAAACCTCTGTTAGTGTACCCCCCCCCTTTCACCTACATTTTCAAGTTCCCATCTTTGCCAGGATATTTTATCACTGTCTATGTTTTTCCCCTCCATTGCAACAGCTAGAATCAGTTTACTTGACTGTCACAATTCACAAACTCAACTACCAATAGAAAAAAAAAAAAGATTCCCAAAAGGGTTTAGGAATTCTGGAATTTGTAAGAGGCCATCAATTCAGCGCTTGAATCAATCCTAAATTGACAATTTAACCATCACATAAGTTTATTCTAGCATGTGCTGCAATGAGATGCTCCATCACAAACTTTGGCAGTGGCATTGCCCACCTAACCGAAAAGATACAAACTAGAAATCTACCAAAACCTTATGCATCAACTAGATAAGTAGCAGAGTCCAAATTTGAAATAGGATTACAAATTTAAAAGCAATTACTAAGGAAATAAGGTCTATGTTACTAAATCAATGAACTTATGAGGGGAATTCAACTACTGGGTTGTAATACAAAATTTACAATCTTCACAAGTTGAAGAAAAAAAATAGTTGTAATCATTGAAATGAATTTAGTAATATCCATTCTCTTACTGTTAAGAAAAAAAAAAAAAAAAAAGACATTTTCTTACCTGGCTGAATGGTATCATTGTCCCCTTTACAGCATCTGAAGGCACCAAAGAAACCACCTCTCATTGCTACAAACTTTGGAAGCTTTCAAACACCAAAATTCTTAACCATATATCTTCTTGTAATCCTAAACCATCACCCAAAAAAGGAAAAAGAAAAACGGGAAAGCTAATAAAAACAAAGGGCAACAAAGCAAACTCCTATTCCAGAAAAAATAAAAACCTGAACTTGGGAGTGAGTTCCAATTCCAATTTCCAAAAAGCCTGAACTACAAGGTGTTGAATTGCCTTGTGGGTCTACTAAATAACCTGCAGGTCAAGCAGTTTTTCAAACAGGAAAACTAAGGTGTTTAGTGAAGAAAAATCCCAGATGGGTGCTGTAGAAGTAAGTGGGAAGGGATGGAAGAATGGAGCTGTTGAATATCAAAATATTTTCAATCATGAATGAAGATTGAGGTTATGAATATTTTCTCAATGCGAATCATTTCGTACACTATTGGAAACGGGTCAAGGTGGCCAGCTAAAGAAAAGGAAGTGAAAACCATTGTTGACAATGACAATTTTTTAAAAACTTTTTTCTTCTAAAGCTGGCTTTTCTCATGTGAAGAAGAAAGATAGCTAAGATAGCCACACCTTGTTCACACATAAATAGGATCCTTATGATATGATCAGTGGGTTGGTATATGACTTTGTGACTTGTTCCTAGTACGTATAATCGGCTATTGAATTACAATCAGTCGTTTCTGTCAAATAGTAAGATAGTTCATAGTTGGGGTTGCCTCTACTCCTAATTGGTCCAATTGGTAGGCTAGTGTAGGCCACAAATAGGCCACAAAATTTTAGTGTCTTCTTTAATAGTTGTGCAATTGGTAGGCATTAAGTATGGCTCACAATAATTTTTACAAAAAGAAAAATTCTTGATCTAACGTATTGAAATTGATTTGTGTAAATAAAATTATGTCAATGCTAGAAAATACTTCACTTCAAAGTTCATTGATCATAACATTTGACATATAAGCATTTGTGAAAAAAAAAAAAAAAAAATTCTATTTGACATATAAGCATTTGTGAAAAAAAAAAAAAAAAAAATTCTATACATTACTTGTTGGTTAGTACAGAATCTACTATCAAGTTATGCTATTTTATGTGTTTCTACTTTCTAACATTACCATTATTAGAAAGGAATCAAGATGCAATAGTACTATTTATTCATATACAAATATACTAAATACAAAAGGAAAATATTCTCTATTGATCCTAGGACTTAAAAGATTATTTTTTTTAACAAAAATTAAATATAATTTTTGACTTTGAATAAAAACAAAATAATACTATTTAAGTCAACGAAATTGAGAAATGTTAATGATTTTTTTATAGAAGACAATTTAAATTTTTTAAGACTTTCCGACCAAAGAACACTGATGGCAATGTGTATTCGAAGTTGTCTTCTAAAAGTACGAATTATTGGTCTTGTTTGGTAAGTAAGTTCTAACACACATTTTTACATTTTAAACAATTTTATATATATTTCAACACACTTTTTCATCCACATATATATAAAAAACACTCAAACAATATTACTCAAACTCTTTTATCAAACGGGCATGCTTGTCTCTCACCTTAGATAGTTGGGGTTGCCTCCACTCTCCTCCAAAATAATTTTAAGTACTACAGTCTCTATAGGTATTTAGTACATTAAATTAAATGTAAAAAATAAAAACCAATAATTTTAAGTACTACAGTCTCTATAGGTGAGCCTAAATTAAATGTAAAAAATAAAAACCAATAATTTTAAGTACTACAGTCTCTATAGGTGAGCCACCTATAGAGACTGTAGTACTTAAAATTATTGGTTTTTATTTTTTACATTTAATTTAATGTACTAAATATTTAAACCATCTATACCATGTGAGACTTATTATTAAGGAGACTTCTTAAGTGTAATTGAAGCTCTGCAACCGCTGCCCTATTTCTAATCTTCGTACTTGCTATCTATCTGTACTTGCTTCTCTTCTTAATTGGATTTCTCTCTCAAATTCTAGAGAGTAGAGATAGTTTTGAGCAACCATTTTGCTTTGATTAATATTATCGGTACTTGTCAACAAATTATGTGGATAGGAAGAAAAAAAAAAGATTATTCTTGGTGCACATTTGGATGGATTTATTTTTATTATTAGTTTATTTAGTTTATTTTATTTTGAAGGTATTGTTTATTTTGTTTTATGTGTATAAATATAGCTACAGCTTAAAAAATGAGATACTTTAAAAATATATAATTTTTGTAAGAATAAAAATCAGCTCATCCAACACTTCTATAGATTCAATTAGAGTTTATAATTATAGCGTTCACATTTGTTTATTTTGGATGTTCCCCCAGATAAGTATTGAGAAGTCATGGAAAATACAACAACAATTCAAGTCAAGAGTAAAATCAAATTAGATCTTTCTTCTACGTACAATTCACAAGCATTCATGGTCATGATTCAAATTTCTAGAAATATTATATTGACAGTTATTTTATTTTTTTTTAGAACATATTGACAGTTATTTTGTTCATATGCATGACCATGAGCAAATTTCGTAAAGAACTTTACACACTAGTCCTTCGAAGAAATCTTGCAGCTTAGAATAGAATGGTTTCTAGAAGAATACTAGTAAAAAAAATAGAAAGATGCCTTTACCATATTGTGCCGAACCAATTCTTAATAAAAATTAATTATGGGTACAAGCTCCGACATACAGTCTTCAATGTCCAAGGTCAGTAAAGCGAGAACATCTACGGCGTAATCGATTGGATCCTGTCTCCCTTCAATTCCAAGAACTAACATGGAATTGTTGGCTTTGAAAAATTTGAATGAGGTATTAACTAATAATTTCTTTTGGTAATAGTTATCTAATTATTTCAGTAGACTTTAAAAAGCAATGTTTGTTTTGGTCAAATGACACGTTAATTAAATTCAAGTTGAGATGTCTTTACACGTTGATTTGATCATTTGCTTTGACCTCAATCTAAAATTGGAATTCTAGAATGGCATCTTTTGGGTCTATTTGGTAATGTTGTTTTAGTAACGTTGTTTGTATTTTTTGAAAATACATGTGAATGAAAAAGTGTATGAAAATATGTGTAATATTGTTTAAATACTGAAAACTGTCATTTAAATAACAGTAACAAACGGGTTATCTCTTTAAAGTGTAAATATATTTATATTATGAGTCATGCTAACAGGTACCTTTAAGGTAATGGTTAATAATCTATTTTAAGAAATTTTTTACACCATTTTTATGGAAAATGAAAAAAGCTACAAGTAGGGAAAAACAATTCATAATTTTTGGTACCAAAAATAAAACAACCAATTCAGTAGCACGGGCTGCAATAAGGACTCATTGTCATTAATTATGCGAGAAAAATTAAAATCCTTCCTGCAATATTGAATAATTTTTCACCCTAATCCAACAAGAGAAAGGAAACTTATTGAATACACAATGGAGAAATGGGTTGAAGCTTCTGATTGCAGGTCATTGTCCTTGATGCTAAAAAAAAGGATATAATTCGTATGCACTTTTTGTTATTTATATTTGATCATACCCTACCATTTTGTTGTAAACTAATTGAAGGCTTATGCTTGGGGTTTGTTTTATTGTTTACCCAAGATTATTTGTTGGTTTGTTAATTGATATCCCTAGCCTATTGCACTCAATAAAAGAGTTATGAAGACCAAGTCTGGCATCATATTCTAACATCTATTAATGCAGCTATTATATAATTAGAAAGTTTAAATAATAATCTTAGAAAGGCAATGATCAAACCATGTCCACGTTCGTTCCAGTTCGAGTTCTTGAAGATTTGATAATGACCCATTCAAGCATGATCTAAGTTCGTAAAAAAAGAAAGTCTTATTATACCTAATAAGAAATTTGTGGTGATCTCATGCCTTACATCATCAGAAAGTCCAAAAAGCATTTTCATTGGAAGGGTTGTGACTTGTGAGTCAGGGCAATGACAATCATCACGTATCGCAGACTCATCTTTTATTTTTTTGGTGAATACTAGTTCAAAGATCTTGCGTAGGACACATGTCACACATCTCAATAACAAATATCGTTTGGTAGAACATAAAAAATTCAATTTTCAATCCCATGCACTCATTGGTAGAAAAAGAACATAAAAAATTCAATTTTCAATCCCATGCATTCATTGGCAGAAAAAGAAAAGTTTTTACATTCTAGGTTTGCCTAAACTACTTGAGATATGTTTGGATATCGTTAATTTGCTAAAAACTGAAAATTTATTATTGAAAATATGGTAGTAAAATAATTTTTAAAAGTATAAATAGTGCTGTGGGATCTAAATTGATCTAAAAATTTATGTTTTGCTGACTTTTGTGAGTCCATGAACAATATCCATGAGACCCACTGAAAAAATACAGACACACGAATTGGGCAAAACGCTCAATCTACACACACGCTTGGTCTTAGAAATACAAGAAATGAGTGTACTCAAAATGTGGCAACAACCTCTAAGTGCAGACATTAATTCTTGTTTCAATTTCATTCTTCTTAAATTTCCAGTTACCAAATTTTGGGTACAAGTAGTACTTTCGCATGGTTCAATGATAACTAGACTAGATTCATCAAACATCTAAGCGATTGTTCACAGTAGCATCAGCACGTTTTCTACCATTATCTCCTTTTTTAGAATGGATTGTCGCTTAGATATATTGCTAGTTGAATGATGTACAAATAAATCATCTCGGAGCAATGATGAGCATGAGTATGCCCAAACCATATGCATATTTGGATTGTTGATCTTTACGGTCACATACCATGCTGGCTGGCAGGTGAGGAGTTTCCTCTCTCAAATCCAAAATCATTGTCTTCAATTTCACTCCCATCTAGACAAGGAGAGCTATTTTTGAGACTGGGCTCTGAGCTAGCGTTGCTGCTTGTGGCAAGAGGAGAGTCAGTAGCACTAACTGTCCTGCTTTTTGCAGCTCCTGATCTCACACTGTACATAGAAGAAGCAGGAATGTTTGTCACAAGTGGGCGTAGGTTACCTTGGACGCTTCGCCTTATATCCTGTGTAAGAAAAACCCGACGCCAGATCAGCAATTGCTACACCGTAAAGAAGAATTGCGCTCAATTATCATATCCACATTACCAATGTATACATGCATGCTATATGTTCAAATGAATAAACCTCCAATTAACATCGTTCAATATAATAAGTTGCATACGCCAATTAAGAGTGAGATGGATGTGATTTCAAAAGGGATCAAAGGATTTGAATACTAAGAAATTATGTATATTATTCTATTAAGTAATATAATAACTAAGACAAGCACCAATTCATTTAATATATGGTAGGCAATTGCAATAAAGATAGCGATGCATACCATATGCCTCAAAGCCATATCTAGAGATATCTTTGAAAGTGTTCTACCAAAGCCTGAACTGTCATTGGACAAAGACTTGCCACCTGGATTATTATGCGTAGAATGACTGTCGTCTTGCTTCGGTGGTGCAAGTTTCCTCATGTTTACTACTCTGTCAACCATCTTTGTTCCCATAACCACTGGGCTCACTGTGTCACTATCATTTACCACTGATCTGATCTGAGCTTGAAAGGCATTCCCATTACCATAGGCACTGCCATGAGAAGCTCGTCCTCTAGAAGTAGAGCGTGATTGTTGTCTTGGCTTTTCATCTGAAACAGAGTTCCTAGCACTTAGTGCTCCTACCCTGCTCCTAGAGGCTGAAACTGGCCTATCTGGCAATGATGTCCTTAAATTTGGAGGAGCATCTAGTGAGAAGCCAGGTATATCAGATGGTTTCCAAGGCTTAGATTTGACTGTTGGAGAACTTCCACGTGATGGCACTGGATTTTTTGAAATTGCGGGACCTGACCTTGGTGCTGAAGAAGATCGACCTGGGGGAGCAGATTGACTAGGAGCTTTTGATGGGGTTGATGATCGACGGTTTGGAGTGGATGATCTTGAAGTACCCTTGACAGCTGGAAAGGAATGTCTGGCAGTTGGCGTTGAAGACCGAGCAGCGGATCTAGTAGGAGTAGAAGATCTCACTGCAGGAACCACAACCTTAGTGGAAGGCAAGGTGCCTCGTGAATTAGGCGTGGAGGATCTTGAGGGTTTCGTTGTGGAGGGTAATGTGGGTCGTCCGGTTGGTGTTGCAGGTCTAGAAGTCGCTGATGCCAGTCCCCCAGATAATGAGGGCCTTTTTTTACCATTGCTGGAAGAATTCTGTCCAGATGGTGAAGTTGGCTGCTTAGGGGCTATGCTGCTCCTTGAAGGAGGTTCTGCCTGGATTTTAGCTAGCTGCTACCCAATTATATAGAAAACAATGCAACAAAAATTCTCAAATGATGATAGAGGAAGCAAAACTAGAAAATACCAAAACATTAATCTAGGGATGATATATGCTCAAAAACCATATGTTATAGAACTCTAATGCATACTAGTAAATGAAGAGCACAAAGTTATCTTCTACACAAGACCAAGTGTTAGAAAGCTGCATATCCAAAGGCTTGGCGTACCAGTTGAAAGGGCCCATAAGCATCAAGAATTCAACTTAAACAGAGCTCTTACCCTTGATTTCAGAACAATGGGACGAGCATTAGGAATCTCAATCTGACCCAAAACAGTTTTCTGCGAATCTTTCTCCATGGAATGAAAAACTGGGGTATCGGGTGGTGTAATAAGCCTGAATAAAGAGATTTCCCATGAATACCAAGCCAAAAAGACATAATTTCCTCAAAGAACATTATAAAGTTAGTACAGAGCAATGAGGAATATGTCCCTCTCTCTCTACATATTATGTGTGTGTACGCATACACATGCATTAGTTTTCATTTTTTGTCATAGAGCATCTGCAACAGCTATAACACATGCTGAGAATTAGAAGTCTAAAGAACGAGCGAAAAATATGAAGAAAAGTTATTCATTTCCACATGGGAAAAGTTGAAACCAGATGATAAGCAAAGAAAACCAGATACTATTTTTTTTTTCACTTTCTTTTCATATATAAGATGTTAATTTCTGCAACATGACTAAAAATGAGAAAATGGTCTCAAATTAACATGCAGTCAGAGACGTGCATGAACAAAGATTCAAAAAAAAGTGATTGGTTTTAATTTTTTTTTTCTTTACGAGAACATTAACTTTAATTGAGCTTTAATCATCATGATTGTCAAAAAGTGAGTGAAAGGGGGAAAAAAAAAATGGAAAAAAAAGGAAAGAAAATACTTGAGAGACAAAGTGACTATTGGGAAAGGGAATAATTGACCAAGGACCTTCAAAGTGCAATAAAGGAACTGCAAAAGTTCAATTGAAATTTTTGATAATAAGATGCACAGACATGTCATTGATAATTTCAGTGGGGTCGGGTCAGTCAATCAAAGACAAAAAACATCATGCTGCAAATCACAAACTCTAGGTGTTCTTTCAAAATTGCAATGATAACTCCTAAAAATTAGGAATGATACAATTAATTTTAATTTTTTGCAAGTGGGTAAAATTATTTCTTGCTTATTCAACTTTATTTAGCTTATGTATAGACTTTCAAAGCTTCGCTTTTTCTAGATACAACTGTACTTTTACACAGTTTATTATATACATTACGTCTAAAGACACAACTACTGAGATGGTAAGTTGTAATTGATGTATAATAAAAGTGATGTTTGTGGTGATCTAGTAAAATTGATATTTCACTAATTACAATATATCATCACTTCAGCAAATTGTGGAAAAAAAGAAGAAGAGAAATTTGTTGTGTAACATTGTTGTACTTTTTATGCCAAATAAACCAATAAAAATAATTCGTAAAAAAAAAAATTGGATATTAAAAAAAAAAAAAAAATCTAGTTTGTTCAATTTTGAACCATTTTTTCAGATTTTTTTTTTTTTTTTTTTTTTTTTTTTTTTTTTTTTTTTCTAACATAGCTATCAGAATTGAATTAGTTTATATAATTTGGTTACCAAACACGTGCAAACCAACTGGGTGCTCACAATTTCTTTGATTTAGTCTTACAAGTCATTTGACATTTTAAACTCAGTAAAGATTAAAAATAAATTTAGAGATAAACAGTAAAAAATAAATTTGAATAAAAAAGAAACGTCGTAGTTTAAACTTACCAATCATAATCAGATTTGTCATTTTCTGAATTCAAGAACTCATCTGTCCGAGTCTTCCGTGTTGTTGTCATTGGATTTGACTCTGCAAAAAAATGCACCAACCAAAATTAATAAATTAAAATTTTTTTAAAAAAAATCTGAAATACAGAAGAATGTGAAAATGAAAATGTATTGACCTAAGGCAGTGTTTGGCTGGACGGAAAAGTTCCTCTCATTGTCAATCTCGCGCCTCCTCATCTCGAAGAAGATCGCGAGCTCTTCGTCTTTCTCCTTCGTCACCATGATCAGCTCAGCTTTATTTCAAACACCAACTCGCTCAGACTCGGACTCCGACTCAGACTCAGACTCGGTGAGCTTTTTTCAATTTAAAAAAACACTACGGATCTGAAGCAGCAAGCAAATGCTTATATATATACACACAGAGTAATAAATAAGTAAGAAAAAATAAGTAGCATTTATTGTTTCTAGTTTAAGAGAGGAGTGGCAATCGGAGTAATAACTAGTGGAAGTGATGTCTAAAATAGTAAGTGAGAGAGAGAGAGAGAGAAATGGAGGAGTTGAGAGTGGCAGTGTGGAACTGTGAGTGTTGTGTTTTTAAAAGCTCTGAAGTGAAAGAAGAAAGAGTAGCGTAGGAACAAAACAAAATATAAAGGATTTGAATTGCCCACACCGACACGAATGGAAAACGACTACGTTTTTCATACATTTTTACGATATTGCCATTTCTTCTAGCGATATTCAACGTTTCTTTTTTGTTTGGTAACTTTCATTATCAACAAATAGTGATTACCACTATTTTTTTCATTAAATAATTTTTTTTTTGGGTTAAAAGGAAATATCATTAAATAAATATCATGATATTGAAAATTAATATTTGTTTAAATATTGATATTATGATAAAATTCAGTCTATTTTACTGTATAATAAATGGATAGGATTTTAAATTTTGCGTAATATCAAATATTGGATTGCCTTAAAAAAAATTAGAAGAGGATCTATCCAATAATGTAATATATGTATTGTTTTGAGAGAAATACTTGAACCTTGTACGTATTTTATGAAGGGCTAAGTAGTAAAAAATGGTAACATTTTTTTTTGAACCAACTTAAAAAAAAAAAAAACTTGATTCCAATGTCTCCTAAAAAAAGGGTGGGTTTAGTGTTTCTGTGCATCGGACCATTTGGAATTTGGATATGTGTCAAGTAATTGTTACATGCTTATATCTTGACAGGTCTACTGTACAGGAGCTCTAGACCCAACCCTTCCCCCCCCCCCCCCCCCCTTTTTTTTTTTTTTTTTTTCTTAATTTTTAACTTCATTTTAAGAGGAGATGTGAGACTAGTCAAACACACAACACAAGGATTATAATGCCATTCAAGCTACAACTCCATGGAAAAATGTTACCAAATCACTGCTTACAATTCATAATATAGATCACATATTTTATAGGATCTTAATCCCAATATTATACTAAAAGGTTTGTAACTCAATTAATTGACACATTCATGTATTCTTAATAGATGCAACTTTAAGGATTAAATTCATTCTCTTCATCGTAACTGTTGAAATTTAAAAAAAAAAAAGAAAAAAAAAAAAGGGGTTGGGTTTTTTTTTTACTTTTTTTGGGCGCGGGGTGGGGGGGAACAATTTTTATTGCTTAAAGTCACAACGTTGGACATTGCATGATGGCACCTGTCATAGCAGGAAAATTTACTCTTTTTCCGTTTGGCAGGTGAGAATTTAATCACCTTGGTGCTCATTTAAAACCGACTGGTGTATTCCGTACCTTTTTTTTTTTTTTTTTTTTTTTCTTTCAATTCTGCAGTACTGGTGAATGCATGGTGGTCAAACAAAAAACCAGTAAGAAAATTCGCAGTATGGCACTATCATACTATATATTAACTGTGACTAGTTAAACATCATTTGCACAGTTTATTATACTTTTACAAACATCTTTCTTTTTTCCCTTAATAAAATTTCATTTAATCAAGCAAGAACCAAAATAGTGAATAAAAGAATAAAGTTTCTCCATTAGTTTAGAGAAAAACTCTTTAAACTCATCATATATTTTTATATTAAGTGTGAATTTTGAAAATTTAACAATTGGATTACATGTTCTTATTGTATCTTTCATACTTGTAAAATTTCAAGAAGATCAAAAATCAATTGTTATGTTATCAAATAAATGTTAAAATTTTAAGGTTTTATGATCTAAAATTATGTATAAAAAATAAGTTTATTAATCAAAAAGTAAATAACATTCCATTTGAATGAAATTTGATATGCATATTAAGAACATAAGAAACATGAAATTTAACGGTTAAATTTTCAAAATTCACACAAAAAAGAAATATATGAGAAGTTTAAAAAATTTCTCTCTAATCTAATTTGGTGAGAAACTTTATTCATAATTAAACCCTTGAACCTCAATAGAAACAACACAACACATATTGCAATGTTATGGGCCAATACATATAGTATATTGGCTGATCAATTATTCTTTTTTTTTGTTTTTTGGTAGGATCAATTCTACTTTCACACATCCAATATATTTTTCATTAGAAAAAATGTATTGTATTATTTTGTAAAGAAAATTTGAAATTTAAAAGCCCATTTGGTACATGTATTTAAATACATGTTTTTAATTTTTTAATATTACACACTTTTTTGTCCACATAAATTTCTAAAAAAATTAAAAACTGTTATTTAAACATACGTGAAATATGATCCCTAAAGCTCTAAACTCAAACCTATTCTAAAAGTAGTATTAGAATTGGAAAGAAGTCAAGAACATTCCCATTCCTGCACTGCTGCACACGCAGAAACCTTGACCCTTTATCAGGTAAAAAAATATGGATGTTAATTCCCAGAGGAAATTCAAACTTTGGCTTTGAAAAGACACTAAGGTTTAAACGTGGGCTGTTGTATTTCTTGGGATATACTACCACATCAAACGGCTACGCTTGGTCCAAGAAGAAACTCATACGACTCGAATTTAAATTGCATGACATGGACCTTGAGAATCGTGTGGTTTAAATTTTGGTGTCTGCCTCTGTGTGCGGACCCACTAGGAGAGAAGTACATTTAAATTAATATGAATTAAAAGTTTTTTTTTTTAGATTAATAAAAGCTTTTGTTAATTGGTGCTTAGGCTATATTTGGTTCAGTGTAAAATATTTTTCAGATGTAAAATATTTTTCGGGTGAAAATATTTTCAAGAAAGAAAAATAATTTGTAGTGTTTGGTTGCATTTTAAAAATTATATTAGAAAACCATTTTCGATGTTTGATAACATTCTAAAAATGCTATTTTTCTACAAATTTTTCACATTTTCTCAACCATTTTCTCAGCATCCAAACAAATTTTATTACAAAAATTTCAATATATACACTTTAAAGAAACAGAAATCTGCTCAAAACAATTCATTGAACTTTATACAAATTTGGTCAAACTGAGAGAGGGAGGAAGAGAGAGTGATCGAAAACTTTAGTGAAAGAGAGATGACGACGAGATCGAGACGACGAGATCATTGGTGTGATGAGAAAGGGACAACGAGATCGGCGGCGCCAATGAGCTTTGGGTCGAGAACGAGAACGAGATTGGTAACGACGGCGCCGATGAGCAATGAGAACAAGATCGGTAACGACGGTGTCGATGAGCAATGAGAACGAGATCGTTAACGACGGCGCCGATGAGCAACGAGAATGACGGCGCTGATGATCTCGGCTAGACGATCTCAGCGGCGCGAACTCGACGGCGCATCTGGGGTGGGGCGCGATCTCTCTCTCTCTCTCTCTCTCTCTTTCTCTCTGTGCGTCTGTGAGCCCGGAAATGATTTGAAGGTAAAACAAAACTTGTATTCATTTTCTGGGTCAAAGGCCTCAATTTTACGGTCAACTAAAAATATTTTTCAGAAAATTTATTTTCCATGCGCAACCAAACACCCGCATTTATGGAAAAACATTTCCAAAAGTGATTTGAAGCCAAAACAAACACAGCCTTAAATGCACAAAGAAGAATCCAACCTACATTGAAAAAAACAAAACTAAATAAATATCTTTTAATAAATATTGTAAGACTCTCTTAAAAAACTGATTATACAAAACTCAACTTCAACAAATGCATTGAGACACTCATTAACATAATTCTTAAATAAAATACCTAATCAATTGGGTCACAAAGACCCTATTTAGTCGGCGGGCAATTTCATAGAAGTAAGAGATAAGATTGATTGTTATGTAAATTAATAAATTTATGATGATATGTACATTTTAAAATTTTTAATATTTAATATGAATAAAAAAATCAATTAATTTAGAATAGAGAGAATCATTTTTCAGTAAGATATAGTTATGTTAATGTTAGCTTATAGTAAAGCATGGCTTCTAATGCACAAACTTATCATAAGTGTTTTGTTATCATCTATGTTAGTATAAGAAAGATATTATGAAGTGGAAATCGTAAATTTAAATCCTATTTAGTCGTAGAATAATAATACTACTAATAATATATACTATACAAATACAATGCAATGCATCACCTTGGTGATGATTGTATTCGTCACACTATGCTTGTTACATGTATGATACTTTTCATTGTCCCTTGAAGCACGGCAAATTCCATATTGATGTTAACTTTGAAAATGAGAACTCGAGGCATAGGTGATGTGCCACGCTCAACGTTTGAGACCCACACCTCCCCATATCTTTTGGGCACCGTCTCGAGGCTCGACCTTTCGAATTCTTGAGTCGGGCCAAGTGCACGAGTTTTCACGTGGGCCTGGTGTCCATCATTTTCTGTATGTTTAAGAGTCTAGAATTTTATCTGTTGGAGCAATCAAAAGCATTTATTAAACAAAACTCTGTCGGCACGGCAATGGGGCGGATAGGCCCAAATCCATGGGGGCATCTTCCTTGCATTATCCTCTCTCTGTGGCAAGATAACGAAAAGACTAAAGAGTGTGAGGTAGGTCTGGCTATGAAAAGGATATCTAGTGTTTCAAATGCTTGTAGCGTAACACTTAAAATATGTGGATTCCACATATCATGAGGGCGATGTTGCATGCATTTGAAATATTAGATACACACTTAGTAATTACAACAAGTGAAATCCACATGTTGTGAGTATGATGTTATATGTATCCGAAACATTAGATACTTTTCCTAAAGAAAAAAGAAGATATTTGACATATTGAATGAGTGGGGTGGTAGTGTTTTGGATAACTATAGTGTCACATTTAAAATATGCGGGCACCACATATTGTGAGTATCATGTTACATGCATCCAAAACGTAATTACACAACGAATTACAACAAATGGAGTTTATATGTTGTAAGTGTAATGTTACATATATCTGAAACACTAGGTACTTTTCCAAGAAAAAAAGATAGAGGCAACAGTGAGAGTACAAAGACTGAGAGAGAATTGTTTTGAAAAACTATACGAGAAGGACTAGTCAGGATTGAGCTTGAGACATTTTGCTATCTTGATTGTCATTAACAACTGCAATTTATTAGCCATGGAAATCTCTACAAGAAGACAAATTATGGAGATTTTAATGGGTTGACAAAAAGGGGTTACATCTGGACATGATTGGCTAAGTCCAAATCCAACCCCAATCTGACGACCAAAATAAACACTCTTTTGAGGCAGGATACATAACCAACAAATGAATAAGAAATAAATGATTTTTTTTTTTTTGGGGTATACAGGCATCATACATTAACTTTATCATCGGACCACAAACATTACCAATCAAATAAATTAGCAAATTCAAGCAAAATGAGTTCAATGGGATACTGGCTCCGGCTCAAAGATAGTTTTTCTGAACTACCTTTGAGTTTCCCCGGCTCAATGTGCAGCCTTTGTAAGAGAAAGCAAATATAATGAGTTCCAAGCCTGGTTGTGTTCGACCAGAAAAACATTTGTGAACGGTAAATTGGACATAGAACCCAGCAATTATCCACATTATATGCAAAGCTATAAAAAAGATTCTATACCAACAAAAATTTAAATTAGAGAAAGTGCATTGTTATAATACAATCTGCAAAAATGGTCCATAACAGTGAAGAGACTAACATTATGAACTCAGGTTTCAGACTCAACCAAGAACATAGAGTGCATAGAATGTAAAATTAAAATAGTCCATCAATTCCATATTGAATGGCTAGTCAGGCATCATCAGCATCACTACTACCAAATGTAGCATCATGAGGTGTTGCGAAGAAGCTCCCATCAGGACCAAACATCTTAAACCTACTCAACAATAAAATTCACGTCACTTCAAATGTTAAAAGTGCAACCACAAACGTCAGTAATTAGTTACCTCTCTAGGATAAATTTTCCTTCCTTGTACTTCTGGGTTCTCTCATGTGCAGCCTCCTGAAAAATGAGTAGCAAAACTTAAAGAGAAACCATTGAAAAACCATGTTGACAAGTGATGAATAAAGAACAAAAATTACAAGCCATAAATTTTGAAAACAGATCTTACATATTTCCAACCCACAACTGAGCAACATCCAACACAAAAAATGTCAACAACAGTGTGCAATCCAGTAATCATCAAGCGCTCTTCTTTCTCTCCAAGTGTGACATTTACGCTGTCGTGCATTTCGAAAGCAAGATGTTACTTGAAGCATTCACATTTAAAATTGCCAAATTACATCGCTATCAATGAGCCTGCCTAGAATGCAAGAGATGATGGGATCTACCATCTTCTCAATTGGTCAAGCATAGGGTGGTGCTCGAATATAAAGAGAAAACACAATGGTAACGCTTTCCCACAGGCCACAGGCCACAGGCAAGGTTTTCAATTCATTGATGAGAATGAAGAACCCCTTTGGCTTCTTCATAGCATGCTGTTTTTGCAGCAATTTTTTCCCAATTACTTGGACGATTGATGAGAAACATTTTGGAAATTGAATGAAATGTGATCATTCAGTAGCCTCTCAGAACAATATAACCAGATTTTCTATGGAGTTTATACCACATTGAGAAATGATTAAAACTGACAAGTACATGTACTATATGAATTGTGCAAGCATGCACAAAGCACAACATTGATCAATATCGTACCATATTCAGACATTGTCAGATAATAGTAGAATTGTGTGCATAAAAAGAGATGTTGCCACCCGTACTTATGGGCTTAATACTAACTAGTAATAAATTTTACAAAGATATCTTAAATATTTCCAATGAGTAGTAAAGCTTACACTTTATCAAAGAGATAAGCCATTCCATGCTTGCAACGGAAAGACTGTATACAGGAAAACAGAGGGTTAGAGTATCTGCATGTTGCATCATTTCAGATATAATTTGGGTGCTGAAACATAATAAAGAAGAGGGAATCAACACACCAAGTTGAAGAAAGACAAAATGCTATCAGTAGTCTCTCCCAAAGGTCAATTTCATTATCATAATTAGACCGATTATTTTATCATAAGCATGAGTAACAAATTTAGCCAGAGAAGCCCCAGGTCTCTGATGGATGACATAATCAGAAGACTTGAATTTGGCCTTTAAGAAGAAAAATTATGGGTATGTTGATAGCTATGTTTTAATAAACATAGTCAAAGTACTTTAAAAGAAATAAAATAAAATAATATAAATAAATGCTTTACAATCTGAAACAATCCAATGAAAAGAAGCTAAAACAGACATATTGATTTAATAGACCGGTCTCTATAATCTATTTCTGGACTTAAAATTGATCGAAGTTAAACTAGGAACATTTCTAAGGACTATTAGGTAACCAAATTTCTCAGTGGCAATTAAAGATGTCAAAGGTTGACAGTATTCACATTGGCCTTAACTGTCAAGGTTCTAAATAAAATGATCATTATACATACAGATAGACCATTCTCACACAATGTCAAAGTGAAAAGTAATATAATTTCATAGGGTAAAACACATATGGTACTAAGAAGCACAACTCAGAACACTACAACAACAACCAATCCTAAGTCCCAAAATTTTAAGCCTGTTATGGATCCACATATATTCTTTTTCACTATCCAAAAATCATACTGTCTGTTACATTCTTTTTTTTTTTTTTGGTCCTCTCTCTGTTACATTCTTAATTGATATGTTATGTCCTCTTTTAATACTTGAAATACATATTATAAAAATTAAAAGAAAGCAAAAACTTATTATCAATACAAAGTCCCCAAATTACACTAAATCAAGGTCTCTCTCTCTCTCTCTCTCTCTCTTTTTGTTATTCATAATGAGCCTTCCCTGTTTCTATTCTTCCTTATTTAAAAAAATTAAATTAAATCTTGTAATAGATTTATCAGTAAAGGCCTAAAGGGTCTTCCTTTTACATTGTAGACAAAAATCGTAACACAAGAAAGTCACACATGAACAAAACATAAAAATGCATCACGCAACATTACATTATAACTTAAATAATGGGGAAGAAGGAAATGAAACGAAAACCTTAGAAACGATATCATCAGAAAGAGCAAGGTGTGTCGTGCAGTGCTTGCAGCTATAGATGCGTCCTTCAAGAGTGATCGCAAAAAGCCTTCCCATCTTTCTTTCTCTCACACACACACACAGGAATACGCGTTGAAGAAGAGTAGAAGACGAAGAAAGAAGAAGGATCAAAAGTATAAAATGCAACTTTTTTCAAAAAGATGCGTTTTATACCGACCAAACGGAATTTTTGGGCTGGCTTTGTTCCAATACGGGCTTTTTGGGCTGAAAAAGTTGGAGCTCTTCCAATCCATTTTGCCAAAAGTTTATGGGCGTTTTGATATATCCTTTGGGGGTGAGTTCAGCAATTACCAAATTGCCCTACAATAAAGAATGCTTATGTCTTCAGTCTCACGCACAGTGTCTCATTCCTCTCAATAAGAAATTTCCAAATCAAAACACAAAAAAATCTATAACAAATTCCTAAATCAGCTAAGAAAAAAAAAATCAATTCCTTGCAAATTAGGATTCCTCAAAATGCAATACAAAAAAACATCAGAATATAGCAAAATCTTTCAAATGGAGTTTGTACCCATCTACGTTTGTTCTGCTCTGATCCAATTTTCCCGATCTGATTCATCCTGTTTGTAAGTGGTTGAATTTAGAGAAAAAGAAAAGAATCAAGAAGATCAGGGTGAAGAATTGCATGGGTGTTACAGACGAAGTGCTTAGAGAAAAGGGGAAAAAAAAGAGGAAGAAGGAGAGCTGGAACGTTCTAGAGTTTGGAGGTAGTGGAAGGGATAAAAAGAGGAAAGAAGTAAAAAAAAAGAAAAGTGTAAGGGTACGTGTGTGAAGGAGAAAAAAAGAGGGAAAAAAGGAAGAAAGAAATGCGGTACTGTGTGGAGGATAAAAAAAGAGGGGAAAAAAAGAAGAAGAAGGAAATAGTATAACAATATTTTTACAATAAATTTTAAATGATAGATTATTATTAGCTAATATTGGTGAGAAAAAAATAATTTTTTTAGAAAGAGAAAAAAATAATTTTAATAGTAAGTTCAAATTAAAATCAATATCAATTTTTATCATAATATTTTCACAATACTTTCACAATAAATCTTAAGTGGTAGGTTATTATTAGCTAATATTGGTGAGAAAAAAAATAATTTTAATAGTACATTCAAATTAAAATCAGTATAAATTATCACAATACTTTCACAATAAATTTTAAGTGGAAGGTTATTATTAGCTAATATTGGTGGCCAAAAAATAATTTTACAATATTTATTTAAGTATGAAATAAACTCCCTTATATATACATTGTTTTTTTTTTGTAATTTATCCCTCAAACTGTAACTTTTATAAGTGCTAGCCAAACACTCAGTTTTTTCAAAAAGCACTTTTTAACTGCTTTTACCAAGCACTTAGCTTTTTGAAAAACTTTTTGAAAACTCAACTTTTTCAAAAAGACTAAGTGCCGGTTTGGTTCAGCGTTTGAAACCCAAAACGCGCGTTTTCAAAAAAGCCAGCCCAAAAATAGTGTTTGGTAAGTAATAAACGCAACTTTTTGGAAAAAGTTGCATTTTAGATTTGTGAAGAAACGCGCGTTTGAGTTTATGGAGCTCTGGAGCTCCATAAACAAAAAGCTCATGCGCGTTTTCAAATTGATCCGTTGGGCTCTTCCAAAAATAACCAAATTACCCTTGATAAATTATCAGCTCTCATCTCATCTCTCTGCTCTCCCAACAAATTTCCATATCCAAACACAAAAAAATCTACAACAAATTCCCAAATCCAAACACAAAAAAATCTATAACAAATTCCCAAATCAGTTAAGGAAAAAAAAAAATCAATCCCTTGCAAATTAGGATTCCTCAAAATGCAAAATGCAAAATGCAAAAAAAAAAATCAGAATATAGCATAGAGAATTACAGGACAAAATCGAAGTCGAAGCGTAAAAAACACCGAGCTCTGGGTTCGATCAAATCGGCGAACACCACCCAATCAAACCCGGATGACTCTGACTCCGACCCCATTTTCGATCTCCAAGCCCTTCCCTCTCAGCCACGAAGAAGGAGAATGTTTTGGTGTTTGGAGAAATGGCAGGGAAGGAATAAAGAAAGGAGGAAAGAAGGATTAAAAAAGGAAGAAAGGAAAAAAAAAAAAAAAAAAAAGAGACGAAGAAGATGTTCTGGTGTTTTGGAGAAATGGCAAGGAAGGAATAAAGAAAGGAGGAAAGAAGGATTGAAAAAAAAAAAAAAAAAAAAAAAAAAAAAAAAGAAGGAAGAAGGAGAGCTCTCTGGGACGTTCTGGAACTTGGAGAAGTGAAATGGAAAAAGAAAGGAAAGAAGGAAATAAAGGAAAAGAGTGGCCAGTGGGTACGTGTGTGGACTGGAAAAAAAGAGGAAAAAAAAAAAAGAAAAAAAAAGAAGAAAATGCGGAAAGTGAGTGGAGGAGAAAAAAAAAAGAAAAAAAAGGAAATATTATCACAATATTTTCACAATAAATATTAAGTAGTAGGTTATTATTAGCTAACCCTTGTCGGAAAAAATAATTTTTTTAGAAAGAGAAAAAAATAATTTTAATAGTACGTTCAAATTAAAATTAGTATCAATTTTTATCACAATATTTTTACAATACTTTCACAATAAATCTTAAGTGGCAGATTATTATTAGTTAATATTGGTAAGAAAAAAATAATTTTTTTAGAAAGAGAAAAATTGATTTAAGTATGATGAAGTAATTGATTTAAGTATGAAACAAACTCACATAAAAAAAAAAAAAATATGAAATAAATTCTCTTATATATACATTGTCCTTTTTGGTCATTTACCCCTCAAAAAGCCACTTTTATAAGTGCTAGCCAAACACTCAGCTTTTTCATTATGCACTTTTTAACAGTTTTTACCAAACACTCAACTTTTTGAAACTCCACTTTTTCATTATGCACTTTTACAAAACTCAACTTTTTCATTATACACTTTTTCAAAAAGCTGAACCAAACTCACCCTAACTTCAAAAAGCTGAACCAAACTCACCCTTAATTATTTGGACCGGATATTCAGCTTTATCAATTTTAAAGAAGCACACTAAAGACACATAAAATGTCACAACTTTATACCATAATTTCCTATATAAAAAGTTGTAAATAGTAGAAACGTAATGGTGGGTTATGTGGGGACACCTCTACTAACTCGCTACATGGCAAATTGTGACACATAATTGTGTCATTTTATGCGTCTTTAGAATTACTCATTTTAAAAGAGGCCGGCATGAGTAGTGACACACTTTGCTTAGCTGTTTTAACTTGTAATATTAAAATTTTGTTTAAAAAATCTTGTAATGTAATTTGCAGTTTAAGCTCATAATTTTGCTTAATATACCAAACATGTCACATGTGTCTGAGTGTAGACGAAAAACGTTCTTTCACACTCAATTCCGTAATTCAAACCAATTTGACTTTTCTTTCATGAAATTTACATCTTATTAACTACTATTAATAAAATTTTCTAATATTTTATTTATTAAAAAAAAAAAAGTGATTCTAATCCCATATTTCCCATCCCCACTCTCTGCCTAAAAAAAAATTGTACATAACTTGTAGCACTTTCTTTTTAAAATCGCTTTTTTTTTGTTTTTGTTTTTTTTTTTTCCTTTGTAAAAATACATTTTTAGTTTTTTTTTTTTTTTTTTTTAAGTTAATTTTTTGTCATTGCATGGTATTGTGCGAGGTCTTATATTTATTACGAATGGTAAATTAACCTTTTTGTGTGTGTGTGTTATTGATTGCCAGTAAAGCAGGCCAAATGAGCTGATGAAAATAATGTCAAATACCATAAATTTTTTCATAAACTGTTCACATTTTGTGCAGCAATTAGTATATAATAAAATTGTTAAGAGTCCAATAAAATTGTTAAAGAATTTTGTAGTTTAATTTTGTAGTTTAATTGATTGACAACTTTTGATAACATCTAAGATTCAAATTGTACCCTCTTTTATCATAAGTTATAACTATCAAATTATTAAGAAAAAATATATATCAAAATTAATGTCAATGGTTAACCCGTGTAAGTAACGTTTCTCTCCAATTACAACTTTCCGACTTAAAATGTGAAAAAAAAAATGGTCACCAACATTTCCGGACAGAAAACCTATTCTTTCTCCCTAAAATTCCTAATTGCTATAGTTGTTGTTGACTTCTTGTTATTATGATCTTAATTCATTAAAAATATCATTCATGAAGGCCAGCAAAAAATAAAAATAAAAACAAAAAACAAAAAACAAAAAAGGCAAAAGGACATTCTTACCCAACAAGGCTTTGGTGGTACCTTAGTAGGCAAGTTTTGCTTTATAAGATTTCTGATGGTGATAGTACCTCACCTTCCTTGAATTGCCAAAATTGGAGGGTTTTTTTTTTTTTTTTTTTTTTTTACTCCTCCAATTCCGGCAATTCAATTGCCACAATAGTTTTTTTTTTTTTTTATCATCCACTTTAGGCATAATGCTAGAGATACAATTTTTTTTACAATTACTTTCACAAATGGCTGATGTGGTAAGTGATTATTGATAAATAAAAAAGTGATATTATTAATAGGTCTTGATGAGAACTAGTAAGAAGTTGGCAATAACAACAATTTGTAAAAATATTATAAAAAATAGTTTTTTTGTTTTTGGTTTTTTGATCATCCACTTTAGGCATAATGCTAGAGATACAAATTTTTTTACAACTACTTTCACAAATGGCTGATGTGGTAAGTGATTATTGATAAATAAAAAAGTGATATTATTAATAAGTCCTGATGAGAACTAGTAAGAAGTTGGCAATAACAACAATTTGTAAAAATATTATAAAATAGTTTATGAATGTAGCATTACTCTTGCAACGATTGACAATTCAATTGCCACAATTCTTTTTTTTATTTTTGGTCAGGTCAGTTCCCAATTTCGGGTAGGTCAGCCTACTTTTTTTGGGCACATATTTCGGCAATACCATTGCCGAAATTCCTTTTTTCTTTCTCCCCTTTCCGTCACATCATTTCTCTCTCCTCTCTCTTACTTTTTCTCAGAATTTCGGCAATGGTGTTGCCGAAATTCGCTTCTCTCCTCAATTTTCAAAATAAGTTTAAAAAGTACCCATATTACAAATAAACTTGGTTTTCTACAATATTCAGCCAAAAGACTCCACACAACTAGAAAGCAATCGAATCGTTTCATCGTATCGATGTTGTTTTAGGTGTGCCCCTCCATATATATATAGACCCATTAGCAGTAGACGCACCCCACATCAGTAGCCCATGCACACCCTGCAGCACCTCACCATGCAGCAACACACGCATGCCTCATCAACACCACACGCACTCCCCATAAGCACCCCACACACATATACACCTACACACTCTTAACATTAAGATGTGACACACTAACATGTATTTGCATAAACATATAGGCTCCATGGCACATCTTTGACACATATTCGAATTGTAGAATTTCACAATGCCACTCACACCACCAGTAAATACAGATTCCATTATATGTTAAAGGTCACATAAAAAACATTTCATAGACATATTTGACTGGAGGATGCATATATGGGAAACTGATTGTATACAATATGTTAAGAGGACTAGAATAAACATTCCATTGTATTATTGTATACAATCAGTTTCCCATAATGCTTCTCTGTTTTCTACAAAGTATGGAGGATGCATAGCTAGAAACTATGTAAAAAAGTAAAGTTTGTGCGTGTTACCATAATGGTAAGGCCAATTAAAGACTTCTCTGTAATGTTCAAGCAGCAAACATTGTGTGTATTCGCGTCAAAATTAAAGAAGATTTGTACGAGAATAAGGCAAAAAGTATTCAATACCATTTCAACATCAGTATGCACAAGTGATAAAATAAACAAAAGACCTATACCCAGCTTTTCCCATTTACCATTTGGAGATGAATGAGAGAGAGTTTGTGCGTGTTACCATAATGGTAAGGTCAATTAAGTATAGCACACATCTACTATGTTTAGTGTTGCTCACAGCTATATGTAAGAAATCAGGTCAACAAAAATGGATAAGACGAAATATAACTCAAGATAGGTGATGGTGGAAGGCAACAGAGAGAGAATTTAAGTATTCTTTTAGAAGTAGATGTCGGCAAAATATTCACAAGTACTCTATTGTATTTAAACATGTAGAGCGTATGTACAAGTCATACATCCCCAAAATGAAAAACTGCTCTATTGAATTTAAACCCAACTGAAATACCCAACATCTATACTGCCCCATAGGAACTAAAATACCCAATTCCAATTCCAAAGATGTGAAACCTGAAACGAAAACTAAAATACCCAATTCCAAAGAAGACCCAAATCATGCTAAACTTAAAAAATCAGATCTCAATCCAAAGTGACTTGAACAGAGAAAGGGGGGTTGGAACTAAAATACCTAATTCCAATTTTTTCTCAGATATTGCATAACTTAGAAAGACAAAGCATCCACAAAATAAATAAAAAAAATTACAAAGCATGTACTCACAAATTTTTTGCAGTACCCGGCAAGAGAACAAATAGATCTTTAGCAAGAACAAAGCATGCAAGATCTGAATTTTTTTTTTTGATAGGTAAAAAAAAAAAATCAGATTAGTGTTAGTACCTGGTGGTTTTTGGTAGTAGATTAGTGTTGCTTGGTGTTTTGTTGATCAAAACTCTACCTTCAAAATATATTTCTCAAATCAAATTAGACAAATAATTTTTTTTTTTAAAAAATACAGAGGAATACGCGTTAAAGAAGACAAAGAAAGAAGAAGAAGAGGAAGAAGATTCAACGGATGACAAAAGAAAAGAGAGACTTTTACCACGAAGAGGCTTGTAGTAGCACGGAGAGGGCAGAGCTGAGAGAAGAGATGAGAGGTGAGAGGGAGCTTCAGGGCAAAAGGCAGAGCTGAGAGATGAGATGAGAGGAATGAGGAACAGGCGTGAGACTCTGAAGACATGAGCATGATATATTGAAGGGTAATTTGGTAATTGCCCAACTCACCCCAACGGATATATAACAATGCGCACGGACTTTTGGCAAAATGGACCTGAAGAGCTCCTTTCATTCCTTGTGCGTTCTCTTCACAGAGAAAGTATATAGTGTTTTCTGAAACTCCAACTCAGCACACGTGTGGAGTTTCTAAGACCAATAAAAAATTGACAAATGGATTTAAAATTACAACTCACCAACTCAGGTTATTTGAAGTAAAAAAACACAAATACTCTCTAAATTTTTAGAGCCCACCATCAAAACAACACTTCCCCTTTTTTTGAAAATCAAAATTTTCTCTCTATCTCTACTCTCTCACTGCTCTCTCTTCCAAACCTCCATAGTCGCTGCCCACTACCTAGCATCGTCGTCGGAGCTATGCTGTTGGACATAAACAGTTTCGAAAATACCAAATTTCACTATCCCACCACTTCCATTTCCCATTCTCCAAAATAGCAAATCTCATCTCTCTTTGTTTCTCTCGCACCACCATACCACACCTGCACCTCCATCTTCCCTCTCTCAACTCCAAACCTTGACAGCTGCTACCTAGCATCGCCAATCATCACCAGTTTCGACGAGACTAACCTTTGTCTCGTCGGAAAACGCCTAAAATTGTCTCTCCGTTGTCTCCAACCACAAAGTTTTCTTCACTGCTTTCAACTTCTAACTTTGCAAGAAGGTTTTCTCCTCACTTTTTTTCATTTTATTTTATGAATTTTCTGTTTACATATGTGTCTTGATTTTTTTTTTTTTTCCAAAAAAATTGACAAATACGTTCTTTTGTAGTCTTATGTAGAAAGGAAACTTGTACTGTTTGATAAAATGCTTCAATGAGTATAGATGCATTAATATACAGTAAAAGGGTTTTTTTTTTTTTTTTTTCAAAAAATTTTTCTTTTAGATTAAATTAAAATTGTTATTTTTTCTTCTTCCAATATTGAAGTTGTACGTACAATCTTGTTTTGGGGTTTTACATATTTATCATCTTTATATTTATATTGTAGTAATAAAGAAAGGGACAAAATAAGATTGGGCTGCCTAGATTAACATTGATGGTTCCTTCCAAGTAATATATGATGCTACTGTAGTCAAACTTTGTGTTGGTCACTGAGATGAAGTCAGTTCATATATTGCTTGCATTGTACTTTGTTACTTGCATATGGTCTAAGTCTATATTACCTTAGATTTAAATAAAGAGGAATTTGGTATATTTTGTTAGATACCTTTGGATTATATCAACATCAGTCATGATTATTATTGGTTTTATATACCCTGCTTTTTTTGTTTTGCATCATGGCACCATGTGGCACCAGTTGTTATGGAACCTTGCTAATTGTTTTTGGTATGTTGCTTATTTCTGTTACTAAATCAAATTGTGCATGAGTTTGGAATTGATCGCTAAGAATGTTTGAGAAAATAAGGGGACTGTGTTTTAAATTCTTTGCTTGAGTTTCCAAACAAAGCTATGTGGAGGATTACTCCAGCTTGTGGAATTGCTAAGATGTGCTTTGTATTTGGTTTTGATGGTAATAGGTAATGGTAGATTATATTGAGTGAATTTGAAGGATGGATTCCCACTTTAATTATACTATGCTCACTTTGGAATATTTCCATTGGGATATATTCTTGCTAACTATGCAACTTGGAGATTTTGTTAGATTTGCATATGCTAGAATTAATCATATTAAATGTGCTCAATTATGTCAAAGGCAAGAGAGTGCATCACCAGCTGCTACATCAGTGCAGCTCAGCTTGCCACACAGTGTAGCAACTAGTGCACCAGGTGATGCAGCATCAACTGCCACACTAGTGTAGCCCAACATGCCACACAGTACAGTAGCTCGTGCATCAGAGCTGCCCAGACAAGCACTTGACCAAGCAAGACAAGTGTTGAGGTCTAAAAAGAAAGGGTCATAATAAAATAAGCCCAAAACAGAAGAACAAGTCAAGCCCAAAAGGAAAAATTCAGGCTAAGCCCAAAGCAATAGATACGGATGACTCATGGGGGAATAAAAGGAAGGCCCAGAGGATCCTGAAGCCCAGAAAAGAAAGAAGCATCCAAAAAAGAAACCACGGCAAAGTATAAAGAAGCAAGGATCCTCAATAAGCGCAGATCCCTTCAAGCACAAATAAAAAGGAAGACTGAGATAGATCGATAGAAAGAAGACAGAAGAAGAAAAACAAGAAATAAAAGCAAAAGACGCGAGCGACCTCTCAATGGCACAGAAAAGGACCTCGGGGAACCAGGACAGGGAAGAAGAATGGTAACAAATGACTTTCAAAAATGGCAGAACAGGATTCCGCCCAAAAAGGAAAGAAAGGAAAAAGAGGAAGACGCCAGAAATGGGGATGCTGAGAAGGGCATACCTCAGCACGTCCCAAAGAGGATGGCCAACCAGAAGCTTTCGAAGGAATCAGAACCAAGAGAAGGAAAGAATGAGAGAAAACGGAAAAGGGACTTACCGAGACGATGGGGACAGAACACGCTCTGTTTGCAAAAGAACAAAACAGGGACGCCCAGAAAACTCCATTATAAAAGGAGGGGATGGGTTGTGAAGAAGGCAGCGAGAAAAAAAGGAAAGAAACGCAAGAAAGAAGAAATTCTCTAGGAAAAACTATCAGAAAAATCTGTGCAGAAAGAAAATACTAAGGGAAGAACAAATACTGCTTCCTGATATCCTGTAAAGGCCACTATTGCACATACTCGGATTCAACGAGAATCAAACTTTGCAAGTTTTGAAGGCTGAAATAGCCATTCAAGACTGTAATTTTTGAGCTTGATTGGACCTTGTATCACGTCCTAGTGAGTTTTCTGTGATCAAACAGATAATGTATTAATGAAATACTGTTTCATAATTCCCAGGATCCCCACAACACTTTTTTTTTTTTTTATTGTCTTGCTAATCCTGTTTTATCTTTCCTTCTAAACTTACGTTGTTAATTTTTGGCACTCTTTGATATCCTTGTTTGTCATTTTTCTGTATATTGTTAGAAGTATTCTCTGCATTCACTTGATTCTTAAACAGCTCGTTAGCTGCGGTGAGTCAAGGCCCAGTTCACCAAATCCTTCCTTTTCACTCAGCCCCGGGATCCTTGGGCCTGAGTATCCCGAAAAAGGCACTCTCACAACAAGTAAATCAGTTACTAGCTGATGTAGGAATAGATGAAACTTAGATTGAAGCTTCAAGTAGAAATCTAGAGATCTTACCTTGTGTTCCAGAGTTGAAGAAATTGAAGAAATGTGCAATTTCATCTAAACAGTAATGTGCAACAGCAAAATTGACAAAATGAAAAGAACCTAAACTTGAAATTGAGAGGATCTTGTTCCTCTTCTTATATGTTAATGTTAAGGTTGTATATTAGTATAGTTTCTTCTTTAAGGTTATTATTCTCTATTAATTCATTACAATTAAAAAGGAGTTTGGTTGGAAAAGGTTTATCACATCCCACCAGCCTTTTCAGACGAATGGAATCCTTAATAGGACGAAGTTTGGATATTAGTGATTATTTTAAGGATAACCAAATGGCATGGGGGTTACATAATGATTAAAACATAAGCAAAAACAGTAAGGGCACTTTTTTATTAAAAAAAAAAAAATTTGAATCCATTATTAGAAAAGAGCACAATGCATGAACTCCTTATTGATTATAAACTGTTTTATAATGAACCAATGGTTTCCAATTATCTCAACTAGCAAAATTTATTATTGTCGAATAAGAGATTTGAGATTCAATCAGCCTTTTTAGACGAATAGAATCCTTAATAGGACGAAGTTTGGATATTAGTGATTATTTTGCAAGTGTGATTTTACATATATTTGAAACATTAGGTACTTTTCCAAGAAAAAAAAGAAAAGGGAGATATTTTGCCATCTTGAATGGGTGGAGTGGCATTTGATGAAAGTATGGGAGAAAAGATAGAGGCAACAGTGAGAGTACTAAAACTGAGAGAGAAGTGTTTTGAAAAACTATACGAGAAGGACTAGTCAGGATTGAGCCTGAGACATTTTGCTATCTTGATTGTCATTCACAACTGCAATTTATTAGCCATGGAAATCTCTACAAGAAGACAAATTATGGAGATTTTAATGGGTTGACAAAAAGGGGTTACATCTGGACATGATTGGCTAAGTCCAAATCCAACCCCAATCTGACGACCAAAATAACACTCTTTTGAGGCAGGATACATAACCAACAAATGAATAAGAAATAAATGATTTTTTTTTTTTTTTTTTTTCTGGGTATACAGGCATCATACATTTACTTTATTATCGGACCACAAACATTACCAATCAAATAAATTAGCAAATTCAAGCAAAATGAGTTCAATGGGATACTGGCTCCGGCTCAAAGATAGTTTTTCTGAACTACCTTTGAGTTTCCCCGGCCATTGCCCGGCTCAATGTGCAGCCTTTGTAAGAGAAAGCAAATATAATGAATTCCAAGCCTGGTTGTCTTCGACCAGAAAAACATTTGTGAACGGTAAATTGGACATAGAACCCAGCAATTATCCACATTATATGCAAAGCTATAAAAAAGATTCTATACCAACAAAAATTTAAATCAGAGAAAGTGCATTGTTATTATACTATCTGCAAAAATGGTCCATAACAGTGAAGAGACTAACATTATGAACTCGGTTTTCAGACCCAACCAAAGAACATAGAGTGCATAGAATGTACAATTAAAACAGTCTATCAATTCCATATTGAATGGCTAGTCAGGCATCATCAGCATCACTACTACCAAATATAGCTTCTTGAGGTGACGAGTAGTTGCTCCCATCAGGACCCAACACCTTAAACCTACTCAACAATAAAATTCACATCACTTCAAATGTTAAAAGTGCAACCACAAACATCAGTAATCAATTACCTCTCCAGGATAAATTTTCCTTCCTTGTACTTCTGGGTTTTCTCATGTGCAGCCTCCTGAAAAATGAGTAGCAAAACTTAAAGAGAAACCATTGAAAAACTGTGTTTACAAGTGATGAATAAAGAACAAAAATTACAAGCCATAAATTTTGAAAACAGATCTTACATATTTCCAACCCACAATTGAGCAACATCCAACGCAAAAAATGTCAACAACAGTGTGCAATCCAGTAATCATCATGCGCTCTTCTTTCTCTCCAAGTGTGACATTTACGCTGTCATGCATTTGGAAAGCAAAATGTTACTTGAAGCATTCGCATGTAAAATTTCCAAATGACATTGCTATCAATGAGCCTGCCTAGAATGCAAGAGATGATGGGATCTACCATCTTCTCAATTGGTCAAGCATAGGGTGGTGCTCAAATATAAAGAGAAAACACAATGGTAAAGCTTTCCCACAGGCCACAGGCAAGGTTTTCAATTCGTTGATGAGAATGAAGAACCCCTTTGGCTACTTCATAACATGCTGTTTTTGCAGCAATTTTTTCCCAATTACTAGGACGATTGATGAGAAACATTTTGGAAATTCAATGACATGTGCTCATTCAGTAGCCTCTCAGAACAATATAACCAGATTTTCTATGGAGTTTATACCACATTGAGAAATGATTAAAACTGACAAGTACATGTACTATATGAATCGTGCAAGCATGCACAAAGCACAACATTGATCAATATCATACCATATTCAGATATTATCAGATAATTCATAATAGTAGAATTGTGTGCATAAAAAGAGATGTTACCACCCGTACTTATGGGCTTAATACTAGCTAGTAATAAATTTTAAAAAAATATCTTAAATATTCCCAATGAGTAGTAAAGCTTACACTTTATCAAAGAGATAAGCCTTTCCATGCCTGCAATGGAAAGACTGTATACAGGAAAACAAAGGGTTAGAGTATCTGCATGTTGCATCATTTCAGATATAATTTGGGTGCTGAAACATAATAAAGAAGAGGGAATCAACACACCAAGTTGAAGAAAGACAAGATGCTACCAGTAGTCACTCCCAAAGGTCACTTTCATTATCATAATTAGACCGATTATTTTATCATAAGCATGAGTAACAAATTTAGCCAGAGAAGCCCCAGGTCTCTGATGGATGGCATAATCAGAAGACTTGAATTTGGCTTTAAGAAGAAAAATTATGAGTATATTGATAGCTATGTTTTAATAAACATAGTCAAAGTACTTTAAAAGAAATAAAATAAAATAATATAAGTAAATGCTTTACAATCTGAAACAATCCAATTAAAAGAAGCTAAAACAGACACTATTAATTTAATAGACCGGTCTCTATAATCTATTTCTGGACTTAAAATTGATCAAAGTTAAACAAGGAACATTTCTAAGGACAATTAGGTAACCAAATTTCTCAGTGGCAATTAAAGATGTCAAAGGTTGACAGTATCCACATTGGCCTTACCTGTCAAGGTTCTAAATAAAATGATCATTATACATACAGATAGACCATTCTTACACAATGTCAAAGTGAAAATTACGCAGTATGTATCATTTATGAGGTAAGGTGAGAAAATCAACATTAAAGCATTCCACTGCAAACCTTCAGCAGTCCACTCAACAGATTTGAACATAACAAAGTATGACATGGAAAACACAATAAAATCACTGGGCACTTTTCAATTCCTCATACATTAAAACACGTATGGTACTAAGAAGCATAACTTGGAACACTACATCAACAACCAATCCTAAGTCCCAAAATTTTAAGCCGGTTATGGATCCACATATATTCTTTTTCACTATCCAAAATTCATACTCTGTTACATTCTTTTTTTTTTTTTTGGTCCTCTCTCTGTTACATTCTTAATTGATATGTTATGTCCTCTTTTGATACTTGAAATACATATTATAAAAATTAAAAGAAAGCAAAAACTTATTATCAATACAAAGTCCCCAAATTACACTAAATCAAGGTCTCCCTTTTTTTGTTATTCATAATGAGCCTTCCCTGTTTCTATTCTTCCTTATTTAAAAAATTAAATTAAATCTTGTAATAGATTTATCAGTAAAGGCCTAAAGGGTCTTCCTTTTACATTGTAGACAAAAATCTTAACACAAGAAAGTCACACATGAACAAAACATAACAATGCATCATGCAACATTACATTATAACTTAAATAATATCCAGAAAAAGAGAGCAAAGAGATCAATCAACAATGGGGAAGAAGGAAATGAAACGAAAACCTTAGAAACGATATCATCAGAAAGAGCAAGGTGTGTCCTGCAGTGCTTGCAGCTATAGATGCTTCCTTCAAGAGTGATCACAAAAAGCCTTCCCATCTTTCTTTCCCTCACAAACACACCGCAATCAAACAATCTCTCTCTCTCTCTCTCTCTCTCCCTTTCTTTCCCTTTATAGCCACCGAAAACCGATCTCCATGTCAGACAAAATAAGTGAAAAAAGAGACCAAACTAAGCAAACCCATAAAGCAGAATGGAACAAAGTTCATGAAAATCAGCAGAAAATATAAATCAACAAGATGGGTTACCACAATGCAGATTTGTTCTTGATGCAGAAAAAAGTTTTATCTAGGATAAAAACGCAAATTGGGTTTTTAGTTTTTAAATTTTTGTTGATCTTTATCAGCAGTTACACACACAGCTAGAAAGCAATCGAATCGTTTCATTGTACTGATGTTGTTTTAGGTGTGCCCCTCCACATAAATATATATATATATATATATAATTTATTTACAGAGTTAATTATTTGGACCGGATATTCGGCTTTATCAATTTTAAAGAAGCACGCTAAAGACACATAAAATGTCACAATTTTATATCATAACTGGCTATATAAAAAATTGTAAATAGTAGAGATTTGATGGTGAGTTATGTGGGAACACTTCTACTAACTCGCTATGTGGCGATTTGTGGCACATAATTGTGTCATTTTATGCGTTTTTAACATTACTCATTTTAAAACCACCGCATATCCTTGGTATTGTGGTCACTCCACAACACTCCACAAGTATATACTTGTGGAGTGTGAGGGGCAAGGACCGGGATTTAAGTCTCTAGAAAGAAGTTTCACACATATATACACTTAGATTAGACTAGAGTAAAAATTCTATCTTATAAAAAAAAAAAAAAACATTACTCATTTAAAAAAAGGCCGGCATGACTAGTGACACACTTTGTTTAGCTGTTGTAACTTGTAGTATTAAAATTTTGTTTAAAAAAATCTTGTAATGTAATTTGCTGTTTAAGCTCATAATTTTGCTAAACATACCAAACATGTCACACGTGTCTAAGTGTAGACGAAAAATGTTCTTTCACACTTCAATTTTGAAATTCAAACCAATTTGACTTCTCTTTCATAAAATTTACATCTTATTTCTCAACAGAACAAAACAAAATGATAGTTCGTTTGGCTGGAGGACTTACCTCCATATTTTATGCCTAGTTGTCTACTATAGCCGCTGATATATCATGATTAATAACTACTATTAATAAAGTTTTCTAATTTTTTTTTTTTTTTAAGTGATTCTAATCCCATATTTCCCACCCCCACTCTCTGCCTAAAAAAAATTGTACATAACTTGTAGCACTTTCTTTTTAAAATCACCTTTTTTTTTTGTTTTTTTTTCCCTTTGTCAAAATATTTTTTTAGTTTTTTTTTTTTTTCAAGTTAATTTTTTGTCATTGCATGGTATTGTGCGAGGTCTTATATTTATTACGAATGGTAAATTAACCTTTTTTTTTGTTTTGGAGTGGGGGGGGTGTTTGTGGAGGGGTGGGTGTTGAGGAGATGCACTAATAATTCTTTTAATTGGCATAGTAGCTGACAGTCTGTGATTAATGATTTGCCATCAAGTTATTGATTGCCAGTAAAGCAGGCCAAATGAGCTGATGAAAATAATGTCAAATACCATAAATTTTTTCATAAACTGTTCACATTTTGTGCAGCAATTAGTATATAATAAAATTGTTAAAGAATTTTGTAGTTTAATTTTTTTTTTTTTAGAAAGTTTCAACTTATGGTGTCTGCTCTTGATGATAGCTCTTTTATCATCAGATCAAGACGCCAATCAGTTTTTGGTGTAGGCAGGGATTGAACTCTAGATCTCTTATACAACCATCAGAGACTTTACCAGTTGAGCTGACTGGAACCCACTTGTAGTTTAATTGATTGACAACTTTTGGTATTTTGATTGACACCTTGAGGTTTTGGTATGATTCTTGGACTTCGAATGGCCCTCTCAGGTCTATTATTCACGGCCCACTTACTAGGGAAGAGGAGGAGATAAAGGTTAAAGATCTTGCTTCTCTTGAAGGTTGGGATTGGGGAAAGCTTTCTTTGATCCTTCCTCCAAAAGTTTGCATGGAAATTCAGGCGATGCCTCGTTCTCATTTTGCAAATGAGGAAGACAGAATCATTTGGAACGTAACAGCTAATGGGAATTTTAATCTCAGCTCTGCATATAGTCTTGCCAATGGGGAAACTCCTCAGTTTTTTAATGGTAAATGGATATGGAAGCTAAGGTGCTGCCAAGGATTCAATCCTTTATTTGGATGTGTTTTCACAACAGCATAGCAACCCGAGAAAGGCTAGCGTCTAGAGGGATGCAAGTGGACACAATATGCCCGATGTGCAACCTCCATCCAGAGACTATTCTCCACTTGCTGAGGGACTGCCATGTTGTTGCAAATTGTTGGCAGAGAATCGAAATGGGGGGCCAAAGTATCGATTTTTACTCCTTGGACCTTCGTAGTTGGCTGGAAAATAACTGTAAAATGACTACAGCCTCAAACCAACTCCAGATTCCTTGGAGTGTCATTTTTGCCGTTGGAATATGGACTCTTTGGAACCATCGTAATAGGGTGGTTTTTAAGAATATGCCCGCTAATCAAGCCATTCACAAAGATGTAATTCATAGGGCAGTGGAGTATGCCCTTGTTGCTCAGAATACCATAACCAGATAGCCACGGATGGAAAGGTATATTTGATGGGAGAGGCCAAATTTGGGTTGGCATAAACTTAACACAGATGGCTCTTCTTTAGGTAACCTTGGTATGGCTAGTGGAGGCGGCATTCTTCGCAGTGAGTCAGGTACATGGATTAAAGCCTTTACTAGGAAGATTGGAATAGCCACAAGCTTTGTTGCGGAGCTTTGGGCTCTTAGAGATGGACTCAACATGTGTCTGAATATGCAAATTAGTGCTCTTGAAATTGATTTGGATGCAAAAATAGTTGCTGATTTGATGTGTAATGCTGAAACCTTGAAGAATGATAATGCTGCTATTGTGGCTGACTGCAGGATTCTCCTCTCCCATTTTCCTCAAGTCAAAGTGTCCCACTGCTATCGTGAAGCTAACCAGTGCGCCAATGCTCTAGCTAGACTAGGTTGCTCCCAAGTCCCTGAGTTTATGTACCTCAATTCCCCTCCCCTTTGTATTTTGAATGTTTTTCTTTCGGATTTGTATGGGCTGTCTCAGACTAGGCTCTGCCCTCCTTCTGTTGTTTCTGGTGCTCTTTAGTTGAATGAAATTCCTTTTTTTACCAAAAAAAAAAAAAAAATATCTATGATTCAAATTGTACCTTTTTTATTATAAGTTATAACTATCAAATTATTAAGAAAAAATATACATCAAATTAATGTCAATGGTTAACCCGTGTAAGTAATGTTTCTCTCCGATTGCAACTTTCCGACTTAAAATGTGAAAAAAAAAAAAAAATGGTCACCAACATTTCCGGACAGAAAACCTCTCCCTAAAATTCCTGATTGCTATAGTTGTTGTTGACTTCTTGTTATTATGATCTTAATTCATTAAAAAAATCATTCATGAAGGCCAGCAAAAAATAAAAACAAAAAAGACGGAAGGACAGAATTCTTACCCAACAAGGCTTTGGTGGTACCTTAGTAGGCAAGTTTTGCTCTATAAGATTTCTGATAGTGATAGAACCTCACCTTCCACTAAAATACCCTTATTGGGGAAGGAGAAAACACCAACATCAACTACAATAATTGGTGAACTGAATTGATAGAAGGGACATATTCATGCACTTTAAGACACCCATCCTCATCAGTTTCGCCACCAATTAGGTGGGTTTCATACAAAATAAATGAAAACAAAAGTTAGGCTATGTTTGTTTTGGCTAAAAAAGAATATGAAAAATATTTTACACCATGGAGAGTGTTTGGATTGGCCGAAAAATTTAGTCAAACGGAAAATGATTTTCGTGGACCGTAAAATAACAACCCCTGGAGTGTAAAATAGTTTACACTTCTATTTTACCTTCAAACCACTTACACCCATTTTCAACCTACTCGAATTGAGAGAGAGAGAGAGAGAGAGAAAGAGCTTACCCGTGACTCCATCACAGGTTCATGCCTCCTCTCACTAGACCATTGTCGTCGTCACTCACCAATGCTCCACCGTGACCCACCCACAAACTGTTCGAACCACCCTGGCCCACCCACAAACAAACTGATCAAACCACTATGCCCACCCACCCATTAACAACAACCACCGCGACTGGATCGGACCACCTCTACCTCAACAGGGCCTTTAGATCTCGCCACTGATCTTATCGTTGTTGCCTCTCTCTTTCTCTATCAAGCTTGCCGTCACTACTTCTGTCTTTCTCAGATCTCACCACCGTTGCCTCAGCCCTCTCTTTTTCTCTCTCTCTCTCTCACGATCTAGTGTTGGGTTTGTGGAATTGAGATTTTCATTTTTTTTTTTTTTGGGTTTATATATTGGGATTTTAATTATAATGTGTTTGGAAGCTGAGAAAATGTGAGAAATGGGTAGAAAACATGTTTTCTAGAGCATTTTCAAGAACAAAAACAAACACATGAAAATATTTTCCAACATATTTTTTGGAATGCAACCAAATACCCAAAAATATTTTCCTTTCCCAAAAACATTTTCGGCTAAAATTGTTTTACACTGAAACCATTTTACATTGACCCAAACACATCTCAACTGAACATGTTGACCATCTTAGCCCCAAAAGGCCAAATCTAGTCATGTACTCCTCTTTGCGTTTGCGAATTTTTAAGAATGTATATATAACTTCAAAAATACCCCCCCAAAAAAATGGAGGCAAAGCCCAACATAGCTCACACTGTAAGGGCCTAACCTATAGATCAACAATCATTGACAAGATGGAATCCAATAAAAAAATTTACTGCCTAGGCAAATGCCCAAGAGGAAATTAATCAAGAAAAGTACAAAATTGTTATCCCTTGCAAAATAATCCAGTTGAAATACTACTTAAAAGAAGAAACTCTTTCTTGAGGAAATACTCTCTCGACTAAACCTATTCTCTGAGGAGGCCACACGATGTGGGTCACCCTTCCTTTAACTAAACCAAGAGGAATCTGCCAATAAAAGCATGCACAAGTTAGGCAAAGTGCTTAGGAGGTGAAGTGAGAAAGACTATATGCACTTCAAAGTGCCATGAAT
Source organism: Quercus robur (assembly GCF_932294415.1). Lineage (NCBI taxonomy): Eukaryota > Viridiplantae > Streptophyta > Magnoliopsida > Fagales > Fagaceae > Quercus > Quercus robur. The sequence goes on from NC_065540.1 coordinate 13,539,154, forward strand.
GAACAGATATAGCAGACACATAGCTTAATTTCCTTGCACACAAAAGCTCGTTCCAGAAGTTTATCATTTACAAACAAATGTTTATTGGTGTTTAGTAGAGTAGTTATGATACTAATTCATAAATTTTGTGCTGACAATGTGAACTGACTATGTTTACCAAAATCATCACAAAGTTTTCACCACAAGTAGAGAGTAATTTCCTGAGAAAATAAATAGCAAATTTAACTATCTGCAGCCAAGTGCTTAAAATTCTGCATCATCTGGCAACTGAACCAATATAATTTTGGCCATAGTCACAACACTTAATATTTTTTTTGTTTGGAGAGGGGGTGGGGGGTTCTTTTTCCATATTAAACTTTCAGATACTATCTTATTCAAACAAACTATAAAAAAAAAGAACAGTGGAAAGGGCAACTTACTGGGCCAAAAGATCTGGAATCCATGCTAGAAGCTGAATTATCACCCTCTACCCAGCAATGTCCTTTGGGAACCTTCAACACATCATCATGAGAATTATGAGTAGCTCCAATCCAGTCTCCTGGTAAGGCAATTATTCTCTTTATGTGTTTCTCCTTGTGATTACTCGGGGAGCTGCAGAAGGTTGTAACTAATATTATCAGACTGAAATGCTGGCATCAAAGATTAACTAAAAAAAAACAATAACAAATGAATCATCATACCTTTTGTATACTTAGTCAGTTACATATGGTCAATACTCAATATAATCATAGGAGAAGGAAAACAAAACACCATATGTATAAACATTAAAGCATAGTGACACCCAATATTGGTCAGAGCCCAAGATTTAAGTCAAAGATTGGGATGCATGCAACTCAGATGAGATTAAGAAATACCTAGGCCACTGACCAAATCGGTCCAGTGCAGCTCAATGCTCTACTTGAGAATAGGCTGCTTGTCATCGACAAATCAAGCCATGCTCAAACTTTGACTTGAGGCTCGTTTCTTTAGCTAGTCAACTCAAGCACAAGCAAACCTAATACCAACTCAGACTGGTCACAAAAATGGGAATAGCAAGGACTCACTAACACTTTAAAAATTATTTATAATAATCAATTAGCTCAATCAACTGAATTAGTAGGAGTTATACCCTAGTTAATTGTAATCAAAACAATAAAGCTCAGCTGTGGATCAGGTTTGAATGTGGTTTGATCCACTAAACAAGCCAAGTCATGGCAACTTAACCAGGATTAGTAAATGGTTATCTAAAACTCAAATTCATTTTACCTATGAAAAACTTTTAGTTGACAGACTATCATCCCAAAGCTCAGTTTGGCTTTAGCTTACTACAACCCTTAAGCCTACCCAAAGCATAAACTTAACGAGAGTACATTTTCTCTAGAACACCAAAGACATGAAGTTAAAGTGTACAAACCCCAAATTTATGTAGCCAGCTTTTCTGGAGGAAAAGAGAGATGTCTCCCAAGTAGCAGTTGTCAGAGATCTATTAGCATATCTGCAAAGTACGGTTGGAGCTTGAATAAGTTTGTCACAATTTTTTTTTTTCAGTCAATTGGTATCACCACCATTTAAAGGGTTGGATTGCTTGATGCAATCAGGAATTAGGTTTCTTTGAAATCAAACTCAAATGACTAGGAATATGTTAATTCCAGACAACCAAATCTACTTTGGTTAATCCTGGACAACAGTGCACTGCTAGTTATGTTGTTCAGGAACTTACGCAGAAGGTATAACCATCTGTACTTGCCCCCCACCCCCCTCTTTTTGTTAACTCAAAACTTAAAAACTAACACTTACCTCAAATCCCACATTCCACTCTTCCCTAACTATCATCTACCTAAATTAATTATCCATTTCACTCTATTTTCAGTCACTCTATGAACTCCTAGATTTAACAAAATCGAATTTCACAGGGGAAGAAAAATGAGATCAAACTAAAATATTTCAAGAAGCCTGTGCAAAGTACATGGTCATTTCTACCCAATGCAACTTCAAATTTACTCATATAGTTTTGTCAACACACGCTCTTTTACAAACCTATTTCCCCCTCATATTTTATAGTCAAGTGTTAATCCAGAATGCTGAATGGAGAGCCAATCAGAGAGAGGGCTTGGCAGCATTTCTCAACATTATCACAAAATCTAGGTTATCACAACTTTCTCTTCATTGATATGTATAATACAAAAACTTCTAGCACTAGCATATTCAAACACATTAGAATATATATTTTTTAATTTATTTATTTAGTGTGCGTTTGGCACCAGATTAAAAAGCTCACTTATTTTACCATTCAGTTTATTTTTGGTACTATTTATGGGTTTTACTGCATTTTTTGGTACTATTCATGAGTCTCATTGTACTATTTCAGCTAACTTTTACTTTTATCTACGGTACTTTCAGCAAAAAGTTTTCAGTTTCAGCAAAATAAGCAGATCACAAACATACTCTTAGTATTAGACAATGTTGGTGCTAAGCCTTTGCATGTGCTTAGAGCCAGTGGAGAAAGAGAGCTACTTAAACAACACCAGAGGAACAACAAATTACCAGAAAATTACCACATCGCCGTGTGAAAACTCGTACTTTTTAAGGCAAAACTTCTCCACCAAAACATAGTCATCTGCAACCAAACACATACATAGTCAAACAACAAAATTCACACTTTTTATGGCACAGCACATTGTTCGATTCTTATCTTTCAAGAAATGTACCCGTAAAATTTCTGGCTCGAGGATTAAACGTGGGAGACATAGAAGCACCTCGCACTGGAACAATACTTGCATACCGATCAGAAATAGTAAGGCCAATGAGCCCACAGGTTAAAAACTTCTTCACAGAATTCCACAAAAGACTTTGAGTTCCCATTCCAAAGTTTCAATACAAATAAATATATCAGGAGCAAAATGGAACCATCTGTAACAACCATCAGGTTATTCAGCACAAGAACTAAGTAATTCAGATAGCTCATCAACAACAAGTCTACAACAAACATAGCTATTGACAAGAAACTGATCAATACCCATGAACGCATTTTAACAAACAGCTTGTAGGCAATAGTAAATATCCACAACAGCATGCACCTGTGATATTTGCATGCCTCAAAAGCAAGAGCAACACTCAATGAACAGCCAAACTACGAATACCCATTTGATAAAAGTTGAAAGCAAATGCAAATAATGTTCATAATTTTAGTGCTCAGCAAACCCAAGCCAAAAAATAAACCATTCTCTGATGGGAAAATTAAAAATGATAAATAAAAAAAGCAATACCGCCATACTTGAAGGAGAACGAGGTGTTTGGGGTGATCCAGACAGTGCTGTAGCTGCGAAAGCTCCAACAGAGAGTAAGCTGATATTATATGTTGCCGCGAGTGAGAACGTTGGGTGAGGAGTCGAGGGGGGTTTCCGAGTTTGTCCTCTATTTTTTTTTTTTTTTATGAAAAAATGTTAGCGGAAGTAAGTTCATTGGTTTTTATAAACTTATTTTTTCAAAATTTTTATGGAAAAATAAAATTTTATTAATTTAAAAAAAAAAATTTAATGAGTGATATTAAAATTTTTCTAAAATGATTTGTTAAAATATGTGTGGTGGGCCTTTTTTTTGCAACTCTAGGCTAGATTGTCTCCTTCCACGCTATGTCCCAATGGTTCTAAGATAGGAGAGTCGGGACTGGCTTGACTGCAACACACCCCAAGCCAACTTATGCACAAGTTAGAGCCTCTTTGCTGGGGCCTTGGACACGTATCCACAATAGAGGATGCAGTTAAAAAAAAGATATGGCAGGCAGGTAATATGACAAAAATAAAACGAATATGCTTACTATCAGCCAAAAACAAAAAAAACAAAATTAAATCATTTTCTTAGTAAAGGAGGAAATAATACAATGATATAAATGCGGCAGAAATGAGTTAATAAAAACAATTAAAAAAAAAGGAAATAGTATTAATGCTTGATCAATAAAAGAAGAAAGATTAATCTGTCGTGCTTGATTTCTTAACGAAGTCAAGTCCAGGAAGGAAACCACTCTTCAATGTGGGCAATCTCATAGGGAAGTTCTGTCACAAAAATCGCCCACTTTGAGAGAATGGACCTACATGGCTTATCTTCGAATTCCTTAATCCTCACTAGAAAGCAGGCTGTTAGAGGGAGAAAGGGGAATAGCCTATTGGTTCATGCCCACCATCACACTCTTGCTCACTCTCTGTTTTTCCTTTCTGATTCCTTTTTCCTTTCTAAGTTTCATGTTTTCTCTCTTATCTTTTACCCCTTTCTTACTTGTTTTTCCTCTTGTTTTATCTCTAGTGTTTTCCTTCCCCCTTCTTCTATTCTCCTCCTTTTTGTTCCTATTGTGCATAGCTAAGACCCTTTTTATCCTGTCTGCCATGATGGGTTTTTACTGTTTACCCCTTAACTGCTTTTGTCCTGGTATAGGTGTCCTTCCCAAATCACCCACTGGTCTATTGACTGCCCAGTTATCATCACTTACCTATGTTGGTCGTGCCACATTCCATTCCCAGACAAAATAGTTTTATTTTGTCTTCTAGCTCTCCGTGGCATTCCCATTTGGATAAGGGTGGACATTCTCTCTTACTAACCCTTATGGCATGCACCTAGTGATTCCAGCTTATCTTTCCCTTTTTTGGGTGGTATGTCATCCCAGCAAGACATTTTCCCAAAAAAAAAACTTGAGTGAGAACCCTAGAATAGGCTTCCCCCTTCTCCCCACCGCTAGACCATACCCTCTCTTACCTCTGACCCATGGCCCACTGCTCCTGTATTGGCTGGGTACAAGTGAGTGGTGCCTAAGCCTTATGCGTGCTTCACTTCCATGTGAGTCCAAGGCTTGTCTACCGTTCATGTGTTTGCCATGGCTGGGGGCTTGTTTGGTCTTTGCTGCCCGTTCTGCCACTCATTCTTAACCTCTTGTGGCGTGGATAAGTTACTAAGTCTTCATTCTTTGTATCTTACTTTCTCCCTGAGCTGGGTTTTGTTTGGGCATGGGCTTTTCCTTCTTCAATCTAGCCCTTGTCTTCTTTGTGGGTTGGCTGACACTTCTGTCACGTCGCCTCATTGCCTTCGCCATGTTGCATTTTGGTTTGTGCTCGCTGGGCCTGTCGCGCATTTTCTCTTCTACTCAGTTCGTGTAGCCTAGTACTACTACTGAGCCTGTTCTCAAACTATTTCGGGCTTCCTTGGCCTATTTTATTCCTTTGGGCATCCTTAGCCCGCTTCATTCCTTTGAGCATCCTCAGCTCATTCTAATCCTTCATTCCCATGGGCTTTTGCTAAATCTTCCAAGCTTCCCCGGCCCAATTACCACATCCTTTACTTTTGGGGTTTATTAGCCTTTTTACTAACCCCATTTACTAATTCTTTCATTTGGGCTCCTTTGGCCTATTTTTGCTTGCTTTCCATTTTTCATAATTCTCATGGGTTTATTACTTCTTTCTTTGGGCTCCCTTGGGCTCGCTTGCTTCCTTTAGGGCTTTTTGAATATCTTACAGGCCCATGAACCATTATTCCTGCCATTCAGGTTTAATGGTTTTCTTCTCACTGTGCTAATTCTTCTCCATTATTGTCTCCTATATTGTTGGGCTTTTTCTTGTTATTGGGCCTTCTTGCCAAAGTGGACATCAATAATATGTTCTAAGTGCATCCATTAAGAAAAATATACAAAATCCTCTTGAATTTAGTAATTAAGGATCGAAGACTTTTAGGACATGTAATGAGGCTTTAAGGCTGTTTGTACCCCTTTCTTTTGATGACCAAGCCAATGTTGGACTTATTGGATTCTTAGCAATTCATGTGAGAATTGGTCATTGGGTCATGGATTGCTAAGCAGAGGAGAGACTTGGATACTATTATCCGGAAGCCTAACACCTCTTTAAGTATTATCTTCTTGTATGGATGTCTTATAGATGCTTTTACAATATTCTCGTCATTCCTTTGAGGTGATAATGGTTCCACTAGTTAGATTTACTAGTTTGGAGAGAAACATTTTCTTTTATATATGTATCTATACGTGTGTATATATTTATTATTTTTTTTTACTGTATCAGTATCAATAAAATCTTTTTATAAGTTTATTTTTTATAAGATTTATATTGTTTTTGTTCTTTTTTATGATTTTTTTTTTATATGTATGTATGATTTTTGAAACTCAACTTATATTAGAAATTAATCAATGTTTTGATCTAACGATAAAGAGCAATCATTATGGAGTGAACGTTATAGGTTAAAATTATATCATATTTATCAAAAAAAGAACAAAATAAACCTCTTAATTATGAACAAAATACTTAATTCATTGTGATGTTGTTATGTGAAAATATCATAGTTGCCCAATTCCTCTGGGATGTGCAAAACCCATACAGAGTGAGAGACAAAATGAGTTGGAGGTGTTTTGTCATCCTTAATGGTTTTACAAGAATGGTGGGGATTTGTGCAATACCCGACAACATTCAAGGATAGATGTAGACCCATTCGGCTTCAATAATCATTTCAACCATAATGACTTAAAAATTAATTAGGTAAAGATGAAAGTGAAATGGGAAAGGTAGTCGTGAAAATGTTACAAGAGAGAAAACAAATGTAGTACAGGATGAAAATAGAATATGCATAAAAAAATAAATTATAATTAAATAGGATATGTATGAGAAAAGATTAAGTTACATAAAATAATTTTAAAGTATATATTACATAGATACATACATATATATATATATATATAGACATTTTGGGTGAGACAAACCTGCACAAGTCAAGTAGGACAAGAAATTTTTGCCACCGTATATTTTTACATATGTTTAATGGTTTACACATAAAACAATACCGTAAGAAATGTGTTACATTCAAGATTTTAGGGGTTCATTTTTAAGTAGAAACCACACCAAGTCTTGTGTACTTTTCCTTTCTTCTTTTGATCGTTCAATGTTTTTTTTTTTTTTTGGGCTTTATTTTCAAGTTGTACCAAACACAAAAGTCTTGAAAAAAAATAATTTAAAAATGTTTAAAACAAACAAAATGTTAACATTTGCAAATCATTCAAGGATTACTGTTTTTGCCAACGTTTGGTCTTAGATAGCCAACATCACATTATTGGCATCTCTTTAAAGTTTACATGATCCAACCATATCTCATCCCATTGTTATCTCTATATTGAGTTGTTTAAATCGGGTGAAAAAACACCATGTATCTGGTGTATATTTCCTCCCTATCGCATGAGGTGAACCCCACACGTGTGGGGTCTACCCCCATGTGAGAGGAGGGATACATGCTTTAGATGCCATGATATACCTCCTACTAAATAAGAGTCAAGTCTGTTAACTTCATGCTCATAAAAATTAACTTCATGCTCATAAAAAATTGGTATTTCACCGGGAAAATAAATAATGGGGGTGCTTCATTTATTTACTTATTTATTTTAAACTATATTTGAAGTTTGGATTACAAGTTCAAGAATTCTTGCCGTTTAATAGTGCAAGGCGTGTTTAGAAAAACTTAACAAATAGTACAAAGCAAGCCAAGTGGGGTATTCTTAAGGCGTTCAATATGTGTACACGATTTTCATTGGTACACCAACATAACAAGCTCCCAATCTAACTCACATGATTGGTGTGATCGCCAAAGAAAGTGGAGAGGAAGGGTGGGTGTCTTTTGCTCTAATTTCAAAGCTCTATATCCATGTTGACATGATCACACCGCATGTTGGAAATAACACATTCTGCTTAGCCTATTAAATGTCACTTGAAATTTTTACAACATAAAGTACAAATCATAGTTCAGCTAAGTAAAACGTTTACAGTCCAAGGAAAGCAGGGTGTAACTTGTAAGACTAGGTACTTAAGAGGAGGTAAATGCATCAATAATGGTAGTGTGGAGAGGGTCACTCAAATGGGTAGCCCAATTGTTGAGAGGACCTTTTCCAGTGACAGCAGCTTGGACAGCAAAGCCAAGGAATGCAACCATGGCCAAACGGGCATGCTTGATCTCTGCCAATTGAAGAGTGGCTTTCTTTTCTGGGTCAGAGGCTAAGCCAAGAGGATCAAAGTACTTTCCACCAGGGTAAAGTCTCTTTTCAGGGTCCAACTCTCCATTCCTTTGGAACTCGATGTATCCAATGACTAGAACCTCAATCCATATCAATGTGGTTATGGAAAATGGAAGTGGTTGGCCAAGGTAAGATGAACCTTCAATCAGCTCCACCTGAAACAGCAACAATTTAAAGTTTTTTTTTTTAGCTCAGTAGGTTTGAATTCATTACATGCCCTTGTCATAATTTCAACTTATTAAGCCTTTCTAGTTTTGCATTATTACTGCTATAGTTAAAAGGAAAATTGCAAATACATCCTTTCCTTTATCCCATTTTTAGTGTTTCATTTTATGCTCTACCAATTATAATTTTCCATGTATACTTTTAGTCTCCACATATAAAATTATTTAATTATTCTTGATCATGTTATAATTGTATTGGTTCTTTCACAGTTTCACCCATTTCATGCCATTTGGAGTTTGGAATGTACACTCTTACTTTAAAAAGCTGTCAACAATATTTATTATTCTATCATTCTCCCAATAAAATGTTTCTAAAAATAGTTCCTAAACTAATGCCCTAAGGTTATTGATTAACATTTTCCTTAAAAAAATACTGCTTGTGTGGACGAGGACCCTAATCTCATCTAGGTGGTTTGCTGAGATGATTTCCGAGGATGCCCCTTGGACTTCAGGGACGAGCACTCGTTGATCTGGGGGACGAGTATTAACCATAGAAGGCACATAAGATTAAAATATCACAGAAGGACTAAAGTAGACTTGGCACAGGTTACGAGGAGAGTGAGAAGAGAAGGGAGTGGATTTCCAAGGATGCCCCTCGGACTTCGGGGATGAGCACCTGTTGATCTGGGGGATGAGTAGTAACTATAGAAGGCACATAAGGTTAAAATATCACAGAATGACTAAAGTAGGCTTGGCACAAGTTATGAGGAGGGTGAGAAGAGAAGGGAGTGGAAGTTATCCCCTTCGCATTAAATGAAAGACAAACTACTTCTCTAGTCGCATTAATGAGGAAATGAACATGAACAGTGGTGGCCCAACTTAAATTGTATGGCAGAAGCTTACCTGTATGTTCTGGATGGGACAAAAGTCCTAAGAATGCAATCTCAACCCTCCAAGTGTAGCATGAAGTGAATCGGTGTGTAAATATAAAAGGGAGATGAAGATCGTTAAAGAAGGGGGGAGAAAAGAAAAGAAAAGAATTTGTAAAAGAGAGAAAGCAAAACATTGATATATAAAAAGATCTTCCTCGGGTTGGACCGAGGATCCCTTTCTTTTTGATAATTGAGTGCTCCTAGTCCTTTACTTGGCATCTCTTTTCATTTGTAATTAACTTTAGCTTATCAAGTAGTTAATATCCTACCCATTTTTCTAACAAATTCATTGTAGTAGGCTTATTGGGCCATTATCTGGTCGTTCTTGGGTCTTAGGCCTGATTATGCCCTTGCACTACTATTTTTTTTTTAAAATTAAAAACTAACACGACGATAAATATGACAATCTAATTAGTAAATATTAAAAAAAAAAAATTAGTGACGCATCATTTTATAAAACTTATAAAATAAATTCAAAATATTCTTAACATCTATGTGATCACTCGAGTCTCTTACTCAAACTCTCATGCATATAGCTTGCCATAGCCTAAAGCAACCCATTTTGGCCAATAACTCTATATCCCACTTGAATTTCACATCTAATACGTCAAAACTAGCGAGTAACGTTAACTATACAATATTTTTCACAACTTTTTAACATACCAAGTTATAATTAAAAAAGGATTACAGTTTCTATGGCTCACCATTAAAATAAATTTTGTTATTTACCTATCACAAGATTCACAACTTATTGCATTGAAGAAAAGAAGAAGAAAAGTTATGAAAATTTTGGGTTAAACAGTCAAACTAGCTTACAATGGAACCAATCCTAGTAACTACTGGAATTCTCAAAGAAGATTAACACACGCAAAAATGTTACAATGGAGCACCACATTACCAAAATACCATCACTTAATTACAACTAGCGAGTTTAAATTAGCTCAATACCAAAAATCGATTGGTGTCTCAGTTTAATGATAAATAGCGGAATCATCAATATAAAAAAAAAATTTACAACTATTCCATACCTTTCCAGCATCTTGCCAGGTAACTCCAGTGAGCCACTCGACAGTGAGAGCACCAAGAGTAGCCAACATAGCCCACCTTCCATGAATGAGCTCACACTCCCTAAACCTTTGCAGCCCAAACACCTCACTGTATGGCTGAAACGGTGTGGACTTCACGTCTTCGATCTCAGACCTTGTCCCAATAATCTCACCAGCCAAATTCTTAGCCAAGTTCTGGTCCAACGAGTCCAATTCATATTGCAAGTACTCAGCTGGCTTGCCAAGCCCAAATGGGTCGAACCCATAATCACCAACCAAGCTCCCATCTAACCATTCTGGAGCTTTAGCTCCTGGGTACCACAGTGGACGATCGTTACTGGGCTTTGAGGGTCTTTTTGGTGGGCTTTTCTTGGTCCCGAATCCAAACCGTGCTTGGATTCGACCCGAGTTTGAGTACACTTCTGGGAGCCTTGTTCCAATGAAGGAGGATGTAGCAGCAGTGGCAGCCATGGATTTCGGGCTGATGGGTTTGAGAGTTGAGACTGAGACTGAGACTGTGTGTGTGTGTGTGTGTGTGTGTGTTGGTGAAGGAGTTGGATTATATTTGGTGAAGAAGGTGGAGTATTTTTATCAAGGTTGATTGGATAATCCAGGGTGTGGCTTTGTGGCCGTCGGATGAGGGTGAGTATCCATCTGACGGGTGTGAAGGGCTCGGTCTTATCTTTGCCTTATCTGGGAATGGACTTAGTGGGTCCTTTGCTGGTCCACTCAGCTGGACGTTTTCTTATGTTCTTTGTGGCTGAGGTTGCACAGATAAGAAGTGGAGGTTGGAGAATCCATTTGTGTTTTAACTTAAATATCATGGAGCAACGGTAAACATGCACATTTATTGAAGTCAATTGTGAATGATATGGACAATATTTTTTTCATGGAACCACTACTTTTCTCCGTCACTCTTAGAGCATCCACATCAGTAGATGTATAGTCTTCTAAAATACAAAAATCTCTTCATTTTACACATTTTAGCCAAAAAAAACACCAGCATCAATGAGTGTAAAATTATGTATTTATACATAATTGCTACAGTAACCGTACATATATGCACGGTTACTGTAACTTGTGTATTTGATTTTTTTTCTCTCTCCTACCTTTGACTCTCGTCTCAACTCTCTTTTTCTCATTTCATCACAACTCTCTCTTTCTCTCATCTCAACTCTGCTCACAGCTCTCTCTTTCTCTCATCTCAATTTTGCACTACAAAGCTGATCAACCTCTCCAATCCAACAATCCGATCAGCCTCTCTAATCATCTCAACTTGCTGTTGAACTCATCAGAGGCATAGCGCACACATGAAAACGACCGGCTTACTTGGCGGACCATGATCCGGCGATCCAAGGCCTTGATAGTTCTGGATTCTGCGAGTTCTAGCCGGAGCTTTGTTACCTTCTTGTCGTTTGGATCTATGGCTTTTGGGTTTTGATTGGATCTATGGCTTTTGGGTTTTGATTCGTTTTTTATTATTTGTTTGATTAGTGGGTTTTGGGATTTCATATGGCTGGGTTGAATGGGTTGATAATGGTGGTTGCTTGATGATGGTGGCTGATGATGGCAGTTGTGTGGTTGTTCTATTTGATCGTTGATGGTGGTTGGTGATTTTGGGTTTGTGAGAGGGTTTTAGAGAGGAGAGGGAAGGAAATAATAAAAAAATGTAAAAAGAATGAATGTTTTATTGAATAAATGTGTAGAATAGATAAACTAATATGGGTGTTTTGTAAAAGTGGATGTGTAAAATAGAAAAAATAGGTTTTTTCTTGCAAAATAGACAGAAAATTTGCACGAACTAATGCGGTTGCTCTTAAGTTATTACTTGAACTTGTTCCCTCACTCTTGGGAACCCAAGCTTTAAGGCTTGGGAAACTTGCAATAATATCATTTTTATTATGAGTCTGATTTAAGAGAGTCTTAATGCATTGGTTAAAGTTGAATTTTTTATTGTAATTGATCAATTTTTTTTTTTTTTAAAGTCACACATCTTTAGTTAAAGAAGAATTTGTTTATTTACTTTTATTATATAGCAATGGAACTCATTTATTCCTCCTTAATGGGTGCATTTGTACAATCATTAACAAGAGCCATTATATATCATTCATATGAAGTCGTGTGGATTTTTCTTCCACCTCCGTGCGGCTTTCTCCACCACCTCAGTGTGGTTTCTCTCCACCTCCGTGTGGCTCTTCTCCACCACCAGTGTGTGGGACTTCTCTCCCCACTCTCATTATGGGACCTTTCCTAACTAGATCTGAAATTCCCATCAATCTATCCCCAAATTTCAGTATTCATACCCACCTATCTACCTATCCCATAAACTATACAAAATATCTTTCTCCCTTGAACTAGCTGGCATCGGTGTGGGTCTCACTAGTGAATGATTATTACAGTCTTATGGCTCCATCACGGAAATGGGCCGCTCTTTGATTGGGCCAATTCCTTTTGCAACTTTGTAAGTGCTCTGCTTCTCTAACTTCAGTGGTATAAAATTGAATTTTCTTATGGCTGTTAGGGTTCATAATTTCTGCTTTTCAATTTTGATTTTAATTATAACTGGGTCTCTATCATGCTCTTAACCTTCCCGTGAGGATCTTAGGATGGAACAGTCGAGGCTTTTGCAATGCCTCAATAGTTCGAGCCCTAAGGGCTCAAATAAAAGGGTCCAAACTTGATTTGTGTTCCTGAGCGAGACGAAAGCTAATGAGACACATAAGGAAGAAGTTAAAGATGCTATTGGATTTTCTCGTAAACTAGCTGTTGATGCAAAGGGTAGAAGGGGTGGTCTATGTTTGATGTGGAAGTGGGGAGTAAATGTCGAAATTGTGGAATTCAATAAAAATCTTTTGGTTGTTAAAATAAAAGAAGCTATGTGTGAATGGCTGTTGGTGGGTTTTCACGGACCATCGTATCCCACAAAGAAGAGAAAGGCTTGGGAAAATCTTTGTGCTATCCTTGAATCCTTCTAAGGCCCATGGGTTTGCTTGGGAGACTTTATTTACATAGTAAATGCTGAGGAGAAGAATGAGGGAGTAAAAGGTGGAACATCAGCCCCTAATTACCTAAAGGAGATGATGTTTGATCTTGGAGCAATCGATTTAGGGTACTCAGGAAATAAGTTTATGTGGGCTAAAGGAAGATAGGGAAGTACTAATATTAAGGAAAGATTAGATAGGGGATTAGCTAGCATATCTTGGAGACTAGTCTTACCAAAAGCATTTGTTCAACACTTAGGGGCTTTAAATTCAAATCATCTGCCTATCCTTTTAGACACAAATATTGATGATGGCTTCATATAAACTCGGATAAGCTCTTTAATGCAAAAATTAAAGGAAATTCAAGGAAAACCAAGCTTTGAAGAGAATAATAGATTGGAGACAGGGCTGTAAAATGAGCTAAATGAATGGCTTTACAGAAGTGAGGTTCTATGGAGGCAAAAATCTAGAGAATTGTGGTTGAAAGAAGGGGATAAGAACTCTAGGTTCTTCCACTTATCAACAATTGTTCGTAGAAGAAGAAACACTATAAGGCAGTCAAGAACAATGTTGGAGATTAGGTCACAGAACCTAAGGAAATAAGGAACTTTTTTCTGGAAAATTTTAAGATATTATTCAGTGAAGAAGAGGTTGAAACTCCTCAGCAACTAGATGATCTTGTCACTCCTTGCATCTAGGATGTGGAGAACCAATTGTTATGTAGCACAACCTCTCCAGAAAACATTAAGAATACCTTGTTTCAAATGTGTGACCTCAAAGCTCCTAGACCCGATGGTTTTCCTGTACTATTTTATAAAGAATATTGGCCAATAGTGGGAGAAATGGTGATAAACACAGTGACCTCATTTCTTGAAGATGGCAGGCTACCAAGTGAGGTAAATAGCTCTTTAATTGCCCTTATACCCAAAACTGATAACCCTTGCTCGTTCAATAATTATAGACCTATCAATTTATGTAATGTTGTTTACAAAATTATTTCTAAATTGTTAGTGTCTAAGTTGAGGACTATTATGTATAAGCTTATATCTCCCTGTCAGTCAGCCTTTATTCATAACAGATGGATCGCTGAGAACCAGGTTATTGTCCAGGAGATGTTACATAGTTTCATAGCAAGAAAAATAAAAAAGAGGGTCTAATGGCTATTAAGCTTGATCTTAAAAAGCCTATGACAGAGTTAATTAGAGTTTCATTAAAGTAGTGTTGATCAAGTTTGGTTTTAATGATGTGTTTATCAATTGGATCATGGAATGCATCACATTAGTGTCTTTTGAGGTGTTGATAAATGGTGGCAAGTCAGAAAATTTTAAGCCAAAAAGAGGGTTGAGACAAGGGGATCCTTTATCCCCATATATCTTTATTTTGGGGCAAGAGATTCTCTTAAGGCTTTTGGAGAAAGCATTTAAGCACCATAACATTAGTGGCGTGAAAGCAAGTGTTGGAGGGCCTACCATTAATCATGCGATGTATGCTGATGATATTGTATTGTTTTCCAAGGCTTATAGGAGAGAAGTTGCTGCCATCAATCAATGCCTTGAAACATACTGTAGTTGGTCAGGCCAAAGTTTAAATAGAAGTAAATCTGGTGTGTTTTTCTCCAAGCATTGTCAAAAACAAAAATGCAGAGAAATTAAACAAATTCTTCAGATGAAAGGGCTCAAGAAAGACTTTATATATTTAGGTGCTCCATTGTTACTATCTAAAGCACCTTCCAAGGACTTCAAATTCTTGCAAGACAGACTTGAAGCAAGGCTTATGGGATGGTGTAGTAAATGTTTATCTTGGGCAAGAAGAAGCAATCTCATCAAGTCTGTGGCTCAGGCCATCCCCACTTACTCCATGTCTACTTTCAATATACTTGCTAAGATTTGTGATAAGCTGGATGCAGCAACCAGAAGATTTTGGTGGAGGCCAAAAAATTCTGAAGGGAGATTCGTAACTTGGAGGGCTTGGGATAAGTTGTGCCAACCTAAGTGCCAAGGAGGGTTGGGTTTCAAAAAAGCCAAAGATGTGAATCAAGCCCTATTGGCTAAACTTGCTTGGATGATAGCTTCGAAGAGAGATAGCTTATGTATGAGAATACTTAGGGCAAAGTACAAAGTAAGAAATGATTGGCTTCAAAAAAATCCACCCAAGAGAGCTTCACCAGTGTGGAAAGCAATAGAAGGGGCTAAAAAGCTTATTGCAAAAGGTGCTTGTTATTTGATAGGAGATGGTACATCTGTTAATGCTTGGATGGATCCATGGATCCCTTGGGTTCAAGGGTTCAAACCTAAACCAAAAGATGAAAGCATCATCCAAAACCCCTTGATGGTATCACAATTAATTGATGCTGGTTGTCGAAGTTGGAAAATCAACCTCCTCCAAGAGTTGTTTGACCCAACCTCAGTTCAAGCAATTATCCAAATCCAAATCCCATTGAGCCTGAGACCAGACAAGCTTATATGGCTTCTAGACCAAAAGGGTGCTTTCTTTATTAAGTCAGCTTATCGAGTTTCCCATGACCAAACTTCAAGCAATGTTCCAGATAATGTTCCTTGGCAGAAACGGTGGAGGTTGAAAGCTCCAAAAAGAACAAAAATGCTATTGTGGAGGATAGGACAAAATGCTCCCCCCACCAAAGAATATATTTTGCTGAGAATTGGTGAAGGGGATCCTAACTATGTGTTATGTGGCGAAAATATAGAAAATTGTTGCCATCTATTTTTTAAGTGCAATGTTGCTAGGGCATTTTGGTTTGCTAGCTGTGGTGGTCTAAGATCTGATTGCATACTGATCTCCACTAATGAGGATATTGTCAAATTCATAGTTAATCCTAACAGCTTTTTAGGGGTGGTATCAACAAGGAATAGAGAGGATAATGAGATAGATTCGTTAAGAATGTTGATTACTTTAGAAGAAATTTGGCTCATGAGGAATCAGTTATTGCACAATGGATTCCACATTGACATTATGGAAACCTTCCAACATATAAAGAAGAGAACTATGGAATATGCTAAGACCTTATCCAGGGAAAAGTCCTTATCCAAGGACAAGAGCTTAAATGGTTGGGAAGCTCCAAAAGAGGGATGGATTAAACTCAATGTGGACGTTGTGTCTGAAAATACCACTGCTTTGGTGGCGGTGGCTAGAAATAAAAATGGAGAGATGCTTAAAGTTTGGGCTAAAATGCATGAATGGTGCTCGCCACTGCAAGTTGAAGTTGCAGCTATGCTCTAGGCAATCCAGCTAGCTCTAAGTGAAAATTGGCAACATATCATCATCGAAGGAGATGCTAAGTCCTATTTTGACCCCCTATCCATATCTGATTCGTAGCCCGATTGATCCATTGCTATGATTATTAGTAATATACTTGATCTTCGTAAATTCTTTTTGAATTGTAATTTTAGTTGGGTTAGAAGATGTTGCAATACTGCTGCCCATGAGACTGCAAAGTATGCAATTAGATTTTGTAGAGCATTTTGTTTCAATAAGTGTAGAGATGCTTAAAGTTTGGGCTAAAATGCATGAATGGTGCTCGCCACTGCAAGTTGAAGTTGCAGCTATGCTCTAGTTAATCCAGCTAGCTCTAAGTGAAAATTGGCAACATATCATCATCGAAGGAGATGCTAAGTCCTGTTTTGACCCCCTATCCATATCTGATTCGTAGCCCGATTGGTCCATTGCTACGATTATTAGTAATATACTTGATCTTCGTAAATTCTTTTTGAATTGTAATTTTAGTTGGGTTAGAAGATGTTGCAATACTGCTGCCCATGAGACTGCAAAGTATGCAATTAGATTTTGTAGAGCATTTTGTTTCAATAAGTGTAGAGATGCTTAAAGTTTGGGCTAAAATGCATGAATGGTGCTCGCCACTGCAAGTTGAAGTTGCAGCTATGCTCTAGTCAATCCAGCTAGCTTTAAGTGAAAATTGGCAACATATCATCATCGAAGGAGATGCTAAGTCCTGTTTTGACCCCCTATCCATATCTGATTCGTAGCCCGATTGGTCCATTGCTACGATTATTAGTAATATACTTGATCTTCGTAAATTCTTTTTGAATTGTAATTTTAGTTGGGTTAGAAGATGTTGCAATACTGCTGCCCATGAGACTGCAAAGTATGCAATCAGATTTTGTAGAGCATTTTGTTTCAATAAGTGTAGTCTTCCTGTAATAATTGCATATGCTTGTAAGGCTAACAACCATCGTTTTTGTCGGTTGAATGATAATGTTGGCCAACAAGGTGACAGATTAGACAAGGCAATAGATACTTTTATATCAATTCATATGCCTCAGTAACAAAATATGTTTCTATTAAAAAGAAAAAAAAATTGGTTTATTGTAAACTTAAAAACTTCAGTAAATAAGTTGTACCTCTACCTTATATAATGAAGTAATTAGAAGTAAATGGTGGGTGAATCTTAAGTTATTAAGGAAAGACAAAGAAAGATATTTTAATAGTTTCTAAAGTTAATTTTTTTTTTTTTAATGTTTCGATAGTTGGTGAATGGAAGATTTAAACTCTAATCTTTGTTGAAAACGTCAAAAAAGTACAAGTTGAATTATAACACTCTTGACAAAAGTCTAAACTATTATAATATTCTGTCTCAATGTAAAAGTAGGAGTCCAAAACTCCAAATATAATTATCATCCCATCATTTAAAAAAAAAAAAAAAAAACTATACATAAACTGAAATGTTATGTCTATTTTCTATGTTCATCTTTGCATGTGAGTTCAAAGATAAAATTTGACCGATTAAAACTATCCAATTAACTACATAAAATATAAACAATTAGTTTCTATCACTTTTAGGGCAAGAGCAGCCTATAGGATGAAAAAAGTATTTTATGCTATGGTCTCATGAGACTTTTCTTTCACAACATTTATAAGTTATATATATGTGTAGATTTTGCATATTGTGAGAGAATAGTCTCATTAGATACCCTCCCTCACATTATAGAATACAAAGTAGTTTTTATATACTTAGATGCCAACTTGAGCTATGGAAGAATAATGGATTTAGACCAGGGAACACATTTGTACACTGATTCGATATTATATGCATTATTTTATACAGCTCACTAGCTCAACCTGAGTTAGAATGCATCTATTGTTTCTGGTTTTTGTTGTATTATATGGTAGCAATTAGGAAGATGCCTTTCCCTTTGCATTGACAACTTCTTGTTCCATTTACATTTCATAAAATTTAGAATTTTCCTCATATAAATTGTAACATTTTATGAAGAGCTAGTTCATTCGCCCTTTATTTTTCAACAGTTTCTTCGAGTCAGGTTTTGAAAAACTTATTTAGAATATTTTTGGGCTATGACACACACCATGCGTTCCACTTTTATTTATCATTTCGTGTAGCTCTGCCTGGGGTAGCACATATCCATTGTATCTTTGTTTCTTTCATTGTCTATATAGTAGCAACTAGGAATGTTTCATTGTCATTGACGTGTATTTGCACAAAACTTAAGTAATGAAGACACTTTTTTTTCTTCGGAGAATCAAGGAATGAAACACTTTTAATTAGTTAATTAGAGGTACAAGTACAACCTTATTTTCCTAGTAGTCTATTTTAAAGACATACTATGATTGCCAAGAAGAAGTCTTGTTGGATATCATCATCATGGCATTAACTTAAACGAAGATAGTCAAAGGAAGTTTAAAACATTATTGCGGTTTTTTTGGTCATCAGTCATATTCATTGTTTTTTGGGACCTTTTTTCACTTGTAAGCAAAAATCCAACAACAACTAGAGATATATCTCATATATATTAATTTATTGGGTTGTTTACTAAATGCATGAATTTTTTTTTTTTTTTTTTGGATTCGTAATTGTCTCACTTAAGAAGATTTTGAAACACAATGGTGCAACAAAATATCAAGAAAAACTGTAAAAGTATTCGCACTTGAAATGATGTTCAGAACTTTCTAATACGTAATATCTCTTCTTCCTTGTGTGTGTGTTTTTTTTAAAAGAGGCTTAAGACTAAATCTAAGAACACAAAATCTAAATGTTGAATAATATGACATTAGAGAAACCAAGCTCTGCTGAGGTGGTATTTATTTTTGACATTAGAGAAACCAAAAGCAAGAATAAAAGCTACATCCATGAACGGACCATAATAGTAGATAACAAAATCTTCATTTTTACAGCAACCTCCCTTGGAAAGTCCTCAATTCTATAGTTTTCTATGTAAGTATTGAAACTATACTCCACCATGAAATAAGTAAATGCTTAAAGAATAACTTCTTTTCTTCTTGCTTTTTTGGTAATAAAAGGATATATATTAAACAAACAACAAATAACTCTATTACAAACACTACTAACTTTATTAAAGGCAAGTAAAAGGAACCAACACAGACGGTGGATTATCAAATATAACAAAATCTAAAATTTAAGTACAACCAAACTTAGCCAACGCAATCACACATTGATTAGGAAATGTCATCAAAAGATTTTTGTAATCAGATAAAGGAAGTTCCCACATAAGATTATTGTAATTGTATGCGGCATTGTTAATCATGCAAACAATGTTCTTAGCATCTAATTCAACAAAGCATAACTTTCATAATTCTTTTAATAATTTTGATTATTTTCCGAGAACCAATTATTTTTTAAATTAAAATTTCCAAGAATCATTGAAAAGTAACATGAGACTGAGTGGTTATTGATGACTGGGCTACTTGCTTTCGGCCCATATAAAGTGAAAACCAAAATACTTTTTGGGCCAAAATAGTAACTTTATTTAAAAAAAAAAACAAAAACAAAAACCAAAGCCACCTAGTGAAGTGTCACACTTCATGCAGTACTTACAAACAGAAAAAGTTAAAGCTCCCAAACAGTTCAGTTCAGTGTCACAGCCACAGCGCCACAGTGACCCAGCAGAAAAATCCGCGTGTCAGTTTCTGGAAGCTGACACAAATATCCACAATGTCACTGCCTGTTGAAGATAACTTTGGCTGCAATCATCATAATCACCCTTGATTGCGATTATGATAAAAAATCAATAATACTCCAAAAAAAAACAAAAACAAAAATTCCCCACTAATAACAAAAGGTAATAAAATATAAACATAGTATAATTAGCAATAATATGGTACGAGAATTTTGGGAGACGGGCTATAGTCGGTAAAAGTAGTCTCATCTAGTTGACCCATTTGGCGGTATCTCTCAAAGGTTTACTTGCTGTTCCGGTTGCTTTCTTAAACTTTTATTTCCTTTCTTCTACTACAGAGTACTCAGTACAGACTTCTACTTCTCTGGCTTTTTCATATTTTCTCGCTTTGATTCTCTGTTTTCCGTTCTGTTCTCTTTAGCTTCGAAGACTCATTGCTCCGTTCCGTTCCAGGTAACGCCGTTTCTTCTCTAGATCTATTTCGTTGGTTTTTTTGGCTTTTTTTTTGCTTTTTTTTGGCTTTTTTTTTTTTGCTAATTGAGGAAAAAGTTAACTAGACGAGAAGATAGAAGAATTTTAATTTTTTTAGTACTCGTTATGTTGTTTAGTATTATTTTCTAACGGAGTTTTTGAAGAAAAGTAACGGCGTGAGTCTATTATATTTTTTTAGTAATCTATTTATTTATTTTTATGGGCCTATAGAAATATTTTGGTCTGCTCTATTTATAGTTATTATTATTTTTTTAGAACTTTTATGATTGAAAGTTTGAAACTTGAAATTCTCTGTGTAGTTATAAATTTCTCATTTTTGGCCGGAAAACTTTTATTATTATTATTATTATTATTATCTAAATAATATAGACCGAAAGAGAAAGCGAAGCAAGATTGAAGCTAATGTAGGAATATATAGTAGCTACTAGCTAAAGCCTAGGTTGTAGTGACTAGTATTACTTTGCTTGTTCTACAAGTTAATGGGCTTGTAATAAGCTTGGGCCTCTTGGGCCATAATTTAATACATTTTAACAACTAGTATTGTTCAAACTCTCTTTACGTGTATATGTATTTTTAGTCTAAGCTTATTATTGAGCTGTTTGTTATTGATCTTTGCAACTATTGGTGTTTCAACTCCCATTTCTTAAGTAAGTGTAAGTTTGACCAAATGCTTGTATCGTTGTTGATCTTTGCATATTTAAAACCATGTGAGCTTTTTTAAAAAAAAAAATTGATTTGTTTGTATATGTCTTTTCAACATTCTGACTATTTGTTTTAAAATTATTATGTGTAAATGTGTGTTTTACATGTTCAATATGTCTTGTGAGGTTAATTTATGTGTCTGTGTGTTGCATTGACTTGCATAGAGCTCAATTTCTTGTGAGCTAAGCTTTTGTTTCTTTGAGGGTAATCAATGTTGTTCAACCATTGCGCCATATTTTATAATGTGGTTAACTATTTCTTGAATTGTTCCGTTTTGAATGAGTGTTTATTTGCACAGAGAAATTGTAAAGATGAAGGGTGCCAAGGGTAAGGGGGCTGCTAGGAACTCAAGGGAAGCATTGAAGCCCGTGGATGACAGGTTGGTTTTGATGTTTTGATTTTAAATAAAATTCTTACATTATATTCGATTGTGTTGGGCTTAACTTGAACTTTGAAAAGATTGTTTCTTGGCATGATCTATTTTTGTGGGTTGTCGGTTTCACGGCCACTGCTATGGTTATAAGTTCTATTGATATCTTATGTTATGTACTCGATGGTGTATACAGCGGTTACAGGAATATTGTAGTGATGTGTCATGTATCTTCAATTTTTCAGAAAGGTTGGGAAGCGGAAGGCAGTGGCGAAGGTTGACAAGAGTAGCAAACGACAGGCCAAGAAGCCAAAAAGTGCCAAGAAAGACCCTAACAAACCAAAACGGCCTCCTAGTGCTTTCTTTGTTTTCCTGTATGTATTTCTTTCTCTGTTGCTTTCTACAATGTATATTGATTGATTTTTTGGAAATGGTGATTATGAAGATCTGTCTGATCCATGTGGGTTAATGTAATAGTGAGGAGTTCAGGAAGGAGTACAAGAAGGAACACCCTGAGGTTAAAGCTGTGTCAGCTGTAAGTTATATACTAGATTTGTCTCCCAAACAACACCCCCCCTCCCCCCCCCCCCCAACAACAACAAAAAAAGCAAGTGATTTTGTTCATTGTATGCTTTAATTGAAGGTTGGGAAAGCTGGAGGAGAGAAGTGGAAATCCATGTCTGATGCTGTAAGTATTCTAATATTTTAATCATACATGATGGTCATATTGAGGGGTTTTCTGCCCTCTGAAACGGTTTGATTTAAAATTCTATTGAATTATGTATGAAAAGCTGTTGTAAAATATAGTATTGCGCGATAAAATTTTTTTTACACCTGACACTGAAATTCTTGGGAAAATCACTATGAACTTTACATAAGCCTAGTGATAAATGACTGTTTTTACCTTCTCAATCCCTTGAAGGAAATGGGTGTTCTTGTGAGCTTAAGAATTGAAGATGTTTGTGAAACAGGTATTGTTTTAGTGAAGGCAAAGCCTTTCAGTGATAGGCACATGGTGATTTTGGTGAATGAGTTCTTTGAGATAGATAATTTTAGCCATAGGAGATGGTTCTTTCAGTGAACCACTTCTGCAATGTTCATTTTTTAATTTTATTCTAGTGAATGAAGCATGTATTATTGACTTAAGCTTTCTTGGCTGGTTTGGAAGGAAAAAGCTCCATATGAAGCCAAGGCTAAGAAAAGGAAGTCTGACTATGAAAAGCTTATGAAGGCCTACAACAAGAAACAGGTGAATATTATCGCATTTATTTCTTATTTTTGGTACATTGCTAGGCTTGTTTACTTGATTGACATTCCTTTATTTGTTTCCTTTGTTTGTGATGATAGGAGAGCACGGCCGAAGATGGTGATGAGGAGTCAGATAAGTCAAAATCCGAAGTGAATGATGAAGATGAGGAAGATGCTGAGGTAGTCATACTTCTATAGTTTCCTTTTTTTGGGGGGGCACATTTTTCATGTATAATGTTTCTTGGTTGGTACATAAAGTAAATTCTTAATTGATATTATTGCCCTCCTTTTCTTTAACTGGTTAAGGAGGGTTAACAATATCAGAGAAGATAGATTGCTTCCTGTTCTGTTATTTAAAATGGTTAAAGTTCTAATTTTAAGTGCTTTGGTCTTTATTGGCCTGCTATATGAGTCAGTTTTGAATTGCTAAACTTATTTAGTTAGGGCTATACACAACCATATTGTGAAGCGAAATTGTGTTTAACATGCTAAACGGAAGGGGAAGCGTGGCCCTAAAAGGAAATAGGGGCTTCTATATGGAAAATAGCTTTAGTAGTTAGGGCTCGTGGAGAAACCAAATTAAAAACGTATGAATTACTTGAATTGCGTACCTTACATGAAAACATTATGGGACCAATGTCATAGTTTAAGCTCCATAGTGGTTGTAATTTACCATTATGCAAAACATATATGAGTCTTTTTTTCACCCAGTAGTGGAGAGTACATAAAATTAAATAATGTTCCTGAGATAATTTTGGTGTGCCTTTTTGATGCCACCATCGACTTATCAATTTAATGGTGAGGTCAAGATGTAAACATTCCATGTCTTGCATCATTAACATTGATACTGGGGTTGTTGCTTTGGTGGTTCATGCCAGTGCTTATATATTGCTATGTTTCTTTGCAGGAGGGACAGCATGAGGATGATGATGATGGGGAGGAAGAGGAGGAGGAGGAGGAGGATGAGGATGAAGATGATGACTGAGATTGGATGCATTTTGACATGGGCTTGATGGTTGATCTAGTGAGAAAGGATTGTGAATCCCTTGTATGTTAATACTCCTAGGTCACATTTAGTGCCCTTTTGAAAAATGAAAAACATGTGTTTTGTGCTGCTGCCAGTATCTTGTTAGTTACTTGTATGGGAAGCTCTAGCTTTCCTCTTTTAGTTAGATATAGTAGTTATAGTTCTCTTTGTATGCGGTGGCTAAAGTATATATAATTATATCTAAATCTTAATTAAAAAAGTTGACACCTTCATAAGTTACAAGTTCATTAGATTTGATGATAATAATAATGTAGAAACTATACGGCAGTAGCGGCCATGGCAGAAGTGGTTAGAAACCTCATGTCAAGTTGCCTTAGATGGGTGTGGTTAACAATTTTTTTTAAGTGTGTTAAATGTTTTGGATTCATCCGCCTTTTGATTAGTGCTCGAGTCATTAGAGGGTTCAATACTTGGAGAATTTTTATTCTAAAATGAAGTTAATGGGTAGGCATAACTATCTACTCTGATTTCATGAAGTATAAACGGTTAGAAAAAGATATATTTAATTATTGAACTTTCAAAAAAGGATTATTTTATTATTTAACTGTTATTTTTTTTAAAATTCTAGGGACATAATTTTTGTATAATAACTTTTGTCATTGTCAAATGGTGGAGGAAAAAATGGTGGGATATAAAAGTGATTATTCATCATAAGCTTTTGACTATTTCAACAAGTTGGGATAAAATCCATGGTAAATAGTACAATCGTAAATTAATCATTTTTACAACTCTTTTTTTTAATAAAAAAAGGCATAAATATTGTAAATTCTAAATTCTACCAAAGGATTGAAAATATAGTATAGTGGATATAATTTGGTATTATTGCATTAGGATCTTCTGGTAACTACCCCAGAATTCTCCAACAAAATTTTATCCATCAATTTTGAAATTATAATCATAGTTGGGAGATTCTATAGAAGAAATATGAGGTTTTGCTTCTGGTGGTATGCGTCGGGTCTGCTAATAGAGTTAAATAAATTATTTCTAAGAATAAATATTTAAATATCAATCACATTGGATAGAATAGAATAGAAGCCAACAAAATTCTTCCAAACAAGTATGAATATGTTGGATCAGCATCAACTTTCGCAACACAGAAAATAATAACAGTTTATCTTGGCATTTGTCTTTGAAGTCATGATCTCTATCTATAAGAACTCATTGGTTATAGGTTGTGTTCTATTCGGTCGAAACTATCTCTCATAGCTTCACCAAGTCGTTGCCAGCATGGTCTCAAAGGGCGAGTTCCTTCACTTACCTTCCCTGAATGATCTCATTCTTTCAGTTCTAGTAAATTAAATTTTGTTAGGAGTATATTATAACATTTAGACAAATTTTGACTATAATTATTTTGATGTCTATTAAACTTATTGATGCTATCAAAAGAAAATTATTTAAATTATTATTGATGTGAGAAGAACATGACTAATTAATTATTTGCAAAACTTAAACCATGATTTGGTAGACCATTCTCAGGATTTTGGCACAAGCAGAATGCTTTTCACAGAAAAAAAAAAAAACAAAATTAAAATTAGAGCCTGTTTAGTAGCAGTGTTTTTAAGTATTGTTGTTCCATTTTCAATGTTATAAAATATATGTTTAAGTGTTATAGAAATACATGTCAGAAGTATTATTATTATTTAAACACTGAAAACTGTTGTTTAAAGCTGCGTTTGGATTATGCTGATTTCAAGCGCGTTTGCGTTTTTCTCCTTTTTTTTATTTTTTTTCACGTGTTTTTTAGACTTGCGGTTACTGTTTATTTACTGTTCAATAAACAGTAACCGCAAAATTTGACTTTTCAACCTTTTTTCAGCCAATTAGTGCACATCGTGTACTGTTTACGGACCCACAAATTTCACTTTTCAGCAACTTTTTCATTAAAAATGGGTCCCACGGTACTATTCACACATTTAAAATTTATTTTGCTACAGTATTTTTCAGTTTTCAGTTTCAGTTTTCAGTTTTCAGCTGTATCCAAACGGACCCTAAATAATAGTGCCAAATAGCCTCTTAATATTTAACTTAAAAAAGAAGAGGATGTTTCGAAGAAGAAAAAAAAAAAAAAAAAATCCTATTTAAGAAGGATATGATTTCCTAGAGATACGTCTAAACTTCAAAGTACTAATAATCACTCAAAACTGACATTGCGTGAGGTCCACCCACCCGACCCACCATACTACTATTCCAGCCATAAATTCCTTCTCCCATTATCCCATCAGTTAATAATCAGCCACGTTATAGTTTATATGTCACGCATCACCATTTAATTCTAGCAGACAAAGTTTGAGCTAAAATGAATGTACCTTATCTATAATCTAGGTTGCACGGACACGCCATTTTTGGCATCGTGTCCGCGTCCGACACGTGTTGGACACCGAAACGGGGACGACGCGCCAGATTTCGGTGTCCGGTGATGTCCCTTTTCTTTTTCTTTTTTTCGCTTCTCCGACATGACTCCAACATGACGCCGACGCGGTTCCGACGCCTCCGACACGCCAACAGTGAAAAAAAAAAATCACAGATTTTGACCGGTGAACTTACCAATGCCATTGATTTTGTGATAACCCTAAAATAATATAGCAAGTTTAGAGTCTCTTAGACTGAAAGTTGAAACCACATCTCAGTTCTTCTCAACCCACCCTCCCTCTGTCGCTGCCGCTGCCCTCTGTCCCTCGTCGGAGTTAGATCGGGCCGATCGACAAGCTCCAACGTCAACGTTGTGCCCTCTGTCCCTTCCGATCTCTCTCTCTCTCGGCGCGGACCGATCTCTTCTCTGTTCTCTCTCTATTTTTTTTTTCTTTCTTTCTTTCCGATATTAACTTGAATGTACTGTTACTTACTTATTATAATGCGTTTTGTTTTTGTTTTGTGTTTTTTTTTTTTTTTTTTTAACTGCTGCTGTGGCCTGTGTGCCCTCTGTCCCTCTTTTTATATATATATATATATATATATATATATTTTTTTTTTTTTTTTTTTAATATTAGTTATAACTTATATATTTGTTTTTGTATGTACTGCTATAGTTTTATTTATTTATTAAAGTTAAATATTAGGTGATTTTACTAAAATGACTACTGAAAGTGCTTGAAGATTTTGTGTATTATTGTAGTACTTTAAGTGTTAGTTTACTTATTTGTAATTCTTACATAATTTAAATTCTAAACATAAATGTATTTTGTCTAAAAATATTAAAAAATATGCCTAAATATAAATTTTAATTAATTATTTAACCGCCGTGTCCCCGCCGTGTCGTGTCCTTATTTTTCAAAAATTGCCATATCTCCGTGTCGTGTCCGTGCAACTTAGTCTATAATATACCTTTTAAGGAAAAAAAAAAATTGACGGTTAAAGAAAGGAAAAAGTTTACTTACAAACTCATCTGGTGGAAAATTCCTTTAACCTATTTCGCAACAATTGCTAAAATCATCTGTGTATTTTTTGTCACATGATTACCTATTTAATGAACCGTATGACTTGTTTATATAGACGGTTTATGAGTAATTGCATAATAGGTCGAAAGAAATTCCTCCAAATGGTTTGAAAGAAAACTTTATCCGTTAAAAAAATAAAAATTTACAGTTTCAAATGAGTAATTCAGGAGACAAGAATTATGTACAATCGAGAAGGAGCTATGTACAAGTTGTCAAGCTTCCAGCCAGCAAATAATCAGTCAACGATGATGAGGGTCATAAGAAACAAATGCAGGATCTGGAACAATGAGTGGCAACTTATCAATGTACATAAAAAGTCTCTTCAAGTTCTCTCTGGAGATTGAAGACAAGTCAACAACCTCCCTGCTACTGATGTAGATCCAAAGATCATCTGTGTCAACTCTGCTGAGACTGTCCCGGCAAAAGGGGCATGACTGAGATCGTATACGCCTAGAGCAACCATGAAACAACAAAACATGATGACCAACTTAGAAGGTATAGTTAGAACATGAAAAGACAGACAAATGCCATATCTAGCACTCAAGGAGAGAGAAAATTATGGATACTCACTAAATGAACCAAGAGTTAAGTCTTTTAGGTTCTGGATGTTTATGGGCAAGAAGAAGAGGCATCTTTCATTTGGGAACCATGTAGTGATAATTTATACCTTACTAGTGGTAGTCTGGTTGCTATGATGATTATAAAAATTAGCAATAGGCACTAAAATCAAGTGGCACTACTTCATTTGGAAGTAAATGATCTTCAATCAACACAAGTATGCAGAGTCCATAGGCATTAAGTTCACAAGCAGCAATGCATGCATTCCGTATATGATATCTGACATACATTTATGCAGAGTCCATAGGCATTAAGTTCACAAGCAGCAATGCATGCATTCCGTATATGATATCTGACATACTTTTGCTAGCATTATGGAGATGAGACATAAAGTCAGGTCCTAGCCATAAAGCAACCTTTTCAAAACTATTCAATGCCAGCAAAAGGGTGAGTTCTAACATAACATAAAAATATATGTTGTTTAGCATTTCGAGGTTTGTGTAAGAAATGAGCCCTGGATTAAAGTCTAGTGAAAACCATATTCTCAGATTGGGTTAGCTGTAAATTTTCAAAATGAACAGGCTTTTGATCTAAATTGCTTATGTAGCCATGGTGGTTCTGATAATCCTATGGAAACATGTGTTTGATTCTGGGTCAGTCTTCCAGGGGAAAAGTGGCATGTAAAGGGCTCATTAAAATACAAACTACTAATTTCTGGGACAAGTCTTTGAAAGGAATAAAATCATCCCAAAGTGCAAAATAAGCAAATTCAATTGTCAAACCAGACAAAACATGGTGCAAATGAGAAACAAGTTTAATGTGAAAGAACTAATGAGCCCAGGAACTATTAAGGATAAAGTAGACTCTTCAACATAAGACCCTGACAATGATACCAAACAATTACCAAGGAAAGTTACAATTAAAGAAGAGGGAAATAGCCAATTTGGTACTAAGGTCTAGCCGTACCAAATTTGGAATTTGTATCCATGGGAGAGAGAGCAAGAGAAGCCTCTCTATTTAGAATTGTTAGTCCACTCAAGAGAAGATGATGATCATAGCTCTTCTCAGTTTCTAAAATGTCTCAATAGTTGGCAAGTGACAGCAAAAAGGCCATGAACCTCAGGCATTCAATTACATTTATTTCCCCCCCCCCCCCCTTTTTCTCTCTCCAGTTAAGAAAGGAAGAGACTTCTCAGGCTTATCCCCATTGCATAAACAAATACATGATCTTTAACATTATAATAGGATAACAGTGAGCAGATGATAGATTGCAGATATAAATTTGTTATAATAAAAGCTATGAATTGTGTAACAATCAGCATACCAATTTCGGTAGCACTTCATGCACATAGAATGACTGCAAATGGGCAATACGACCTTGCTGTTCATCTCCATGCATATACCACATTCTTCTTCCCTCTCTAAATCAATTTCAGAGAGCTTTCCTTTGTCCATCTCATCCTTCCTCTTGTATTTGGCAGCACAAATTTCTCTCTGTTTCCTGTCTTCTATATCAGTGATTCCTCTTTGAAGTTGCAATAGAGAGGGAAATATCACACCTGTTCTTGAAGAGCCAAAACAGTAAAAAAAATGGATTGACAGACAGTTATAACTTCTTCTCAAAGATAATACAAACAGAAAAAGGGGAAAAAAGCATTTTCAAGAACTTCATGGGTAAAAAAAAAAAGAATTTCTTCTGGAACCTAATTACCATAGAATTCTCTTAGACTGGCTTTCCTTTCATGAATATACATGGTAGTCTTCCCATCTCCATACACCTGCGACAAACCTAATACTTTCACACCCTTAAAAAAACCAAAGGTAGCATTTTTCTATAATATAATGCATTAGGTATTCAATAGAAACACTACAGCAATCAAAGAAATAGACTGAAAGCAACAATACCAGTCAAAGGGACTGAAAAAATAATTATAAAAGGCAAAAAAATTAGTTCACCTTGTATATAAGAATTCTAAGCAATCCTAAGGCACCAGCAAGGTTACAATCGGTCCACTGAACAAGAAAGAGAAAAAACTGTGCAGCCGGACAGTAGGACAATCTCATCTGAAGGCAGGCACCATCATATTCCCTTGGATAATCAGAAGCCCTGTATCACAATGTACTTAGCCAATTAAAAACATGGTAACTAATGTAATCTGCAGAATGTACATTCTGTTCCAATGGATGAATCTTGCAGATACAACCCCCCCCCCCCCCCCCCCAACCCCAAACAAAACAAAATTTTTAGTTCTCTTCTAGTCCCAAAATCTCGAGATTGGTTATGGATCTCAATAAACTAATCAGAAATAGAAGATTTACAATATGCAAGAAAAACATTTCAAAGAGCCCCCTAAAAATATTTAAAACTATGCAATGGGCTTAGAAAAGTTAAAATATAGGCTTTAATGAGAATAGGACGAGGGTTTTAAGGTCAGCCCATTTCTTAAAAAGGATTAAAGACTCAGGATCTCAGTATTAAAATTGAAAATGGAGGTGCACATGCTTTGACTGGTTCTCTATTAAAGTGGAAGCAGTCACAGAACCTTTAAAAAAAAAAAGCCTTTTATGGTAATTCCTAATGTTTTTGCATTTCCCTCAAAGACCCACCATACCAACCAAGCATCTTCCAACAAAATCAACAATAAGTTTCTGTACAGTGTAATCCATAAGATTACAAAGCAAAAATCACAACTTTCTTCCACACAACCGCCTGGAGCCGATTGAAATACACAGAACTATTAACAGTAAGTAGGAATGAACCAGAACCTCAATTTTCTTCAATTGGGTCATAAGCATATCACACATATAACATAAATTCTTAAAAAACCCAGACTGGGTTTTGGATAATATTTTAAAATAAACTGTTTTAATATAATTCAGCAGCTAAGAGCATGAAAACAGAGAAACCCAAAAAACAGAGAAATCAGAAATTAATAAATTTAATTAAAAAAAAAAAAAGAAATTGACTATACATGTCAAACAAACATCTTTCACAGCCCTAAAGCAAAAATAAAAATTTCAATGAAACAATTCCTATAATCTAAAACTTAAAAAAAAAAAAAAAAAAATTAAAAAAAAAAAGTGAAATTGAGAGAGAGAGAGAGAGAGAGTTACAGAGTATTGGCAAACTGAATATCAGCTTCCAGGGCCTTAAGAGAATCCTTGAAAGACTTGCGCATGTTGTCCTCTTATTAACTGAACTCATCCAACAGCAAATTACAAACTCTCTCTCCCTCAAAAGAAACCTTAACACACTCCCACTATTCACTCTTACAACCTCAAACCTCTGAACCCAACAAAAACACAAATA
The DNA here is from genome assembly GCF_932294415.1 of Quercus robur. Taxonomy (NCBI): domain Eukaryota; kingdom Viridiplantae; phylum Streptophyta; class Magnoliopsida; order Fagales; family Fagaceae; genus Quercus; species Quercus robur. Next base: position 13,570,373 of record NC_065540.1, read on the forward strand.
ACCCAACTCTCTATCTATCTATCTATATCACTCTCTTATTAACACCCAGATAATCTCTCTCTCACTCACACACACACACGCACACGCACACACACACACTCTCTCTCTCTCTCAAAAAAAACAATATTTTTGGGTTCAATTGGATACAGAGCTATACAGTCTATATGTATGTAAGAGAAATACATGTATAGTTTAGGAAGGTTTGAGAAAGAGAGAAAAAATAGGTGGGTCTTGCTTGACTTTCGCTTGGATAACACGTAATGGTGAGTATATATTATAAAAACAACACCATCTCAACTCTTTATTAATGCGAAAGATAGCAGTACATAGAAAAATCAAAAAAAGAGAAAATATGATATGAGGAAGAATGAAGAATGGATGACTTGTTGAAATGACCGAATTGCCCCCCAGTTGTGATTGCCTCGAAAGTCGTCACGTTACCGTTTCCCGATATTTTTGTGACTCCTTTTACCCGCCAGTGACGTTTATCCACCTCACAGCTCAACCGCTAGCAAGTCATAACAACAAAAATTTACTATAATTTGCATTCCATCTTTTATGGATTAAAATCAGATTTTGTTGTTAGATTGTCCTAGATTTATTTATTTATTTTAGGGCTGTAGCTTTATTGTAGGAAAAAATTAGTTGTTTTCATACCTATTTTCTGACTAAGTGTAAAGTATAAATGGTGAAATAGAAAATTAAATCAAATATAGAGAGGTAGAATGAAAATTTTGAAATATAAAATATAAATATAAAAATGAATCAAATATGAAGGCAAAATAAAATGAAAATTTTAAAACGTGAGGGCTAAAATAAAAACAATCCCCAAATTAATGGGCTAAAATTATTTTTAATATTTTTTAATGTTTTAATGGCAAAGTTCTAATGGACAATATTAATAGAAAATATTGACATTATTTTTGTAAGGACTGGGATTGAGCACTTCTGCTACTAGATGAGTGGACTCAAGCCCAACTAGCCCAATACAATAAATTTATAGAAAGTAGGTCTAAGAACTAAGTCTTAACGAGGATTACAACAACTAGACATGGTTATGAATGAATTGAATAACAAGGACATGGACTAAAGTATAAAATTCTGTCATCGGGCATTTCGTCCGAGAAACTTAGTGTTCTTATTATTTATTTAGTGCTAGGTTACAAAGGTTTCCAAGATTATGCAAATTGCTACTGTATTCTCCTTTTTTCTCCTTCCATTTTTCCTAGAGGGTTTTTCACATTATATATCCCCTTCCAATCGATCTTAGCCCTACATTTATTGATCATGTAGGTCAATACTCGAGGGTTTGTCCCATCAACCACCTTCCCAAACTTTTTGTGAGTTGCAGCAACTAAGACCGCATTGTTTAGAGGTCATTTCGTCATTAATGCGGCCAGAACGTTAGTTAAGGGCATTTAATGCGGAGGTGACAGTTTCTCCTTGAACTGTTCCTACACCATGCTCTCATAGCTGTTCTACGGTACTTATCCCTTTTCTTGGGATGCTCTGGGAGGTTATCGTTGATGGCGTGCTGTTCTTCTCTTCTAGGATCTAGGTTGGTCGAGGACAGGATTGTCCTTGGCGATGTTTCTGGGCCATTTGGGCTTTCTTAATTTATCTTCGACATTTCTTCCTCCTTGACGTGGGCCTTGGGCTTAATATAAAGTGGGCTGGGGTTGTCAAATTCTTTGGCCCCACAATTTTAATATTTGAAAGTGTAAATCAAAATTTTTCATAGTTAAAAGGACTAATTTTGAGGTGGTTCATAACTTTTCAATCTATATCTAATTACTAAATAAATTTTTATTATATTCAAGTTTTATTGGCTTCTATGTTAATGATGATGATGCAAATTTTTTTTTGAAATAAAATATTAACGATGGCATGTAACAACGTTTATAATTTGATTTAGAAAATGAAATGACATGAATTTATTTTATATATAATGTAGGGGTGATAGGCTTAGTAGTATATATCTATGTATATGTTGCACCGGGGGCCCAATCCGAGGACATCTGGTAGTCCGAGGACAGGTAAATGTTATTATGGAAGTCGACATTAGTGAATACAGAAAGGGGATTGGTCATGATGATCCAAGAAAGAAGTCCGAGGAGGATTGCTTCCTCAGCTGAGAAAAGTAGAGGTCAGAAGGTGCGGTCTACCATCCAGAAGCAATGTTCTAGGAGATTCTATTGATGAGGATACATATCATGAAAGCCCAGAACAAAGGAAAGTTATGAAATATTTAAGAGAAAATTGCTACCACCGCATTGAATATTTTGTAGCTAACTCTCTAGCCGCATTAATGAGGAAGTGATACCTGAACAGTAATTTTTAGCCTTACAGCTACTCTCAAAGACTTTAAGAAGGTGCTGATGGGATAAAGATTAATACCAGCAATTTAATCTACACGTGAATGGTGAAAATGAAAGGGGGAAGATAGTATAAAGTAGAAAGAAGACCCTGATATAAGGGGATCAAAGAATTATGAGAAAAATACTATAAGAATAAGAATTAGACTTGTAACCAAATTTAAAAGAGATATATACAAGAACAGGCCTGCTCGGATTGAGCCGATGATGATTTTCTTTAAATTAAACTATTTTATCTTTACTTTTTTGTCATCTATGCCAACTATAATTGTTGTCTAACTCATTAGAGCTTAGTTTTCGAACCCATTATCTACAAATTCATTATATTGGACTCTTTAGGCCTAAATCCTTTAACCCTTTGAGCTGAGGGACAAAATCTTGCCCTCACACACACACACATATATATTAAGTAATGTAAAGTTTTCTAATCTAGATAGTAACCCAGAAGCATGGAACAACAATGATAATGAGGTAAATTTATTTAGGTAAGTAAAATAGTCAACTTAGTTTTTGTGCTTAGTAATATAAATAGATCGCTTGGTATTAAAAAAAAAAAAAAGGACATATATGGTAAAATTAAACAATAATTAGAATTTAATATATAGATTCTCATATGATTTTGACTTTAACATATATATATATATATATATATGTATATATATGTATATATTACAATTGTAGGGCCAGGGAGCTTATAATCCGGCCCACGCTCTATCCGGGCTCAGGGCCCGTGCCAAGGAGGTAGTGTGCCGAGGACGAGTGATCAAAGGCCGAGGGGTTAAGGGGAACAGCTGAGGACGACCCTATCCTCGACACTCCAAGACTTTGATGAGAAGAGCAACGTCTTAGTGAAGGCTATCCCCAAATAGTCCCCTGAAGGGGATGTGAGTGGAATAGGGTCCACGTGGAGGTACGGTGCAAAATAGGGTAAAGGAAAATACGTCCCCTCTGTATTAAATGCACCGGCCAAACGTCCTGATCATGTTAATGAGAAAAGACGCTTGGACGGTGTAACTTCGACCCTCACAACTAATAGAAAGTAAGAGGGGACAGCTAATAGGACAGGTACAGAAGTAAGCACCTGTCTGACCAACAAGTGGAGGGTTAGGATCAACCAAGAAGGACTATATAATGTAAAAGTTAGTGCACAAAAGAGGGGGCTGGGAAAAATGGCCAAAAACCAGAGCCTCCCAGCCCGCTTCCAGGAGAAAGACTCCTAAGGCGAAAACGACTTAATTATGTATGAACACCACGAGAAACCCGCCGTCTGGTGACTGAGGCCTAGTCTTTCAAACCCACGCTCTACAAATGATATTATTTGGGTCTTTTTACGTGCGAACCCAACACTGTTACGGTTCGTTACGAATCGTGTCCTTACAACAATAATTTTAAAAAGATATTTGGAATATATAGATTCCAAAAGTTTAAATTTCAAATAATAAAATCAGAATAGTCATTAGAAAAAGATATTTTTATTGTGAAGGTTTTTTTTTTTTTTTTTTTCAAACAAGAATGAAAGATATTATGTTATTATTGTGATTTAAAAAAAAAATTCATAGAAATATATGTACATATTTCTTTTGAGATTGACTATATGCAGGGGTGGAGGTATGTACAAGGGTGGGGGGCCATGCCCCCCATTTTGAATTTTTTTTTATTATATATAATTATTTTAATGTTTTTAAAATTTAGTTTACAAAAATAAGAGTTGCCCTCTAAATATTTGAATTAGTCCAATGATGTTCTAAAAAAAAATTGGTTTAATAGTTATAGAGATATAACTTTATTTTTTACAATTCTATTTTTTATTGTAAAATGTGTTCTTATATCTGTTAAATATTTGATAAAATTTGGCATCAAACATATTTGAATCTATTTTTTTCAACCCGTTATGTAGCGATTAACAAGTTATTGACTCATTAAAAAAATCTTGTCACTAAAATTACACATAAAATGTGTCTTTAGTTGCCACATAATGGGTTAAAGCAAGATAGTTTCTAATATGTTTGGAGCCTAACTTATTCCTCAAAGTTTGGATCATTTATGTTTTTGAGAATTTCATTTGTTGAATTGAAAGATTTTTTACTTACTTTAGTATAAAATTTGATAATTTGTATTTAAAATGAAATTTTTTAAGAATTCCACAATGAAAATGAAAAAATTGAATTTTATTTTATAAAAAATCATCATCAAACATAATTTTAATTCAAAATACTAAGCATTTTTTTTTTAGGTGTGTGTATATATATAACTTATCAAATAAAAAAGTGTGTGTATATATAATAAAAAAATCGCAACTTAGTCTTTGAAACAAAAATTCCTGGCTCTACCTGGCTACATGAGTATATTCTTATTGTGAAGTTATGGTTAAACTGAACGTGTCACTTCCTTCTTTATGATTTATGCGTTCTACGTACCTCATTGGGTGATGATAAGGGAGAAAAACTGATACATCAAAGAGTTATTGTAGTTTGCATTATTGTAGGGGATAGAACAATGCTAGTTGGAGATGGTGGTGGCAGCATCTGCCGACACGTGGACAGCATGCGCAACCGTTACTGTGTGGAGCCCACAGTAGGTGGTTTAGTTTAAGCGGGACGTGTCGTGATTGGTAAAATGCATGGGCCCCATTTGGGCCTCAGCTGTACTCTATTTATATTGCCTAAAAAATGAAGTAGATAATGTTTCTTCTGTAAATAGGAAAAAAAAAAAAAGAAAAAAAAAGGAAAAAAGAAAAGGTTAGCTTATGAATATGTTGCCCCTTTGATTAGATTAAAGATCAAATTTGTCAATTAGTATTAGCTCTTAGCTTGATTTATAATAATGAATGTACGATAATGACAATGCTTTTGCTTATGGATAACCATATCCCACTCAAACAAGCATTATTAAACATCTTATCCAATGATTCTACTATATTCTTTTTACAATTTTGCCTTTTTCTCCCTTCCCCACTATACATAGTGCATGGCTGCTATACCAACTCCCAAGACACATCCAAATTCAAATTTTGTGGATTATTGCAGTCTAAAAATGCCCTTCATTTTATTTTTGTGGGGTCTGAGTTGTTTGTGTGTATATATATGAATTGGAAGTACCTCAAAACCAAAACACCAAAACACGAGCCTTGGACATTTTTGTCAGCCCAAAAAATAGAATCCCAACTTTCCCTAAAAATAAATGTCCTCTGTTCATTTACTGTGAAGAGGTAAATGCTATCTGGTCATCTCCCATTGAATCATTGCACTGAATCATAGCAAGAAATTTATTTATTATATTATTAATGTGTTAATCACGTTTCATTGTTAATGATTTCGTAGGGTTTTTCTAAAATTAGTAATGGGTTTTGTAGCCAAATTGGTACCTCCTCATGGAATCTAAGCACTAGCATTGAGGGGTGTAAAACCCCCTAAGTTGTTATTTTATAACTCAAACCATTAAAAAAGCATACCACAATCAAGTCGCTAGATGCAAAAAATTATACCCACCAGCTACAACATATATACAACCTTACTATTCATAGGTTGTAAAGAAAAAATTAATTCTTTAATCTTGTGGTTGTGTGTAAAGAGAAAGAGAATGGGAAGAAAGAGAGAGAGAGAGAGAGAGAGAGAGAGAGAAGTACTTTTTATTATTTTATTAGATAGTTTATATTATTTTATTAAGTTGTATGTAAAAATAAAATTGAAATGTATGGTGAATCACAAAATAGGTTAATAAAATAAGATAAAATAATGTTTGAAAATGTAAAAAAAGTTTTTTTTAATCCCCAGATGTTAGTGTGAAAAAGGGTTTAAACTGCGGAATATGTTGTAATTATCTTTAAAAAAAAAATTTAGTAAAACCTTTAGCATTTTACCGAACGGTCCAAACTTTTGATAAAAATCAACTCTGATCCTTATTCATCATGAGATTGGAGACTTGACAAAACTACTATTATTGGCAGGTCACTCAACCACGCCAAGAACGTAAAAATTTTTAATTTCTTTCGGTGTGCCGAAAATATAGAAAACTCTTGTTGGATCTTGGACTTTATAGCCGGCAAGATTTACCTTCTTACCATAATTCAGAGGCTTATGATAAACTTTCGGCTACTAATAATAATATATAAGATGTTAATAAATATCAGCTGCGGTCCAATCTAGCAAAAAGAAGAAAAATAATAAAAAGGTCCAATTGCGCTCTCACCGACTAACCGACTTGGACGTAACAGTGTTAGGCATGGCTCAAGTTTTTCTTTACTCAAATCTTTTCTCAGTTTCTGTTTTCATGGGAAAATTTAAAAAAAAAAAAAAAAAATTGGATTCATATACCTTCACAAGATGACAAAAATACGTGGTTTTCACTATAATGATTGCCATTAACATCAAATTTTTAAACGAAATGATTACTATATAATATAATAATTATCGATTGAAAAAAGATTTGGAATAGATGGGACTATAGTATCCGCAGTTATGATTATTTTATACACAATCATAATGTATTTAGGTGAGGCAAAACCTTTATTTGAGGATTCTCTGTGTGTAATTATGAAGTGATCCAACCAACATGAGCCACATGAATCTAAGCCTTTCATATTGTGGCAATTAGTTGACCTTTGGGGTATACATGACTTTTTTTTTTTAAGAAAGAGGATAAGAACGTATTCAAATACATGGTCTTGAAAAATAATTGTTCTGATTTCTCATATTGACAAACTTTTAGGTGCTCACTTATGACTTACCCAAAAAACATAACTTTAGGTGGTTGGGTTCATGATTCATCTAGCAAAACCGGTTGTGGTGACAACAAATAATGCTTTATTATTATTTGTGTTTCTCTTTTAAAATAGAATATGAAAATACAAATAAGTCTCATTCAATGTGTATGTAGAATTCTCGTCACAGACGACTAAATGAACTTATCTAGCAGCTCATATAAACTGTGGAGTAATTTAATTAGGTTATTGTGAGGAACAATGAACCATGATTTTAAATTATTGGTTTGGTGATAATGACATGCCAACCTCTCATTGAGAAGAGAAAAAAAAGAAGATAGGTAAACTATACAGTGAGTAATATTGGAGAGAGCAACCACCACTTACTTGCCGATTTGACACACCAACTCAGCTACACCACTTTTGTGGGGTCTGGAAGAGGGTATTTCATAGACAGTGTCACTTCCAATTTTAGTTGTAAAATTTCATATGCCCCTTGCAACCAAGTGTTTTATTAAAACAAAGACGTGTACATTAGCTACGATTACATCAAGAGAAAAGAATAAACAGAGAGGAAAGCAAAGCAAAAAGAGAGAAAAGAAAAGAAACAACAAAAAACAAGAAATCATGGCGTGAAAGACCCTTTTGGCTTAAACCAAGACCCACAGCTGAAACTTACCCCCTAGCCCCAGAAATCAAAAAAGTAGTTTTCAAGTCAGACTCAAATCAAGAACATTATTGGGGAATCTCTAACAGAGCCATAGAATTTGTAAAAAAACAGATGAAAAAGCTGTCATACTCAACAGTGGAGATTGTACAAAGAACAATTTAGCGTTGGCCAATTGTAAAATTATGATAGATACACAAATAAACAAGATCCAGAATGAAAACATAGATCACTCACCAGAGGCCAAAAAGTCTCAATCTACACCACAGATCTACTATTGTCTAACCTGGAAAGAACAAAAAAGGTTCTGTAAATATATATGGCACAACAACTTATAGTGACAAAGCAAGCTACAAAAGAAATATGATAACTTCGCACAGCTTTGAACACAAATGAGGCAACAGGAAATACAACAGCAGCAACAGGATCATTATGAAACATTATAAATAGTTAAATACCTTAGGACTTTGGATAGAATACAATGAAAAAAAAATACATGTGGCCAATCCTAACTAATATGTTGAAGATCCATGGCTCACCCAAAAAAAAAAATTGGACTAAAGATTTGTTGTTGCTGTATATATACCTTAAGACTTTAATAGGATGCAATATGGTAAGGTACTCGGGCTGATTTAGTCCATGTTATCCTAGTGACCTCTTACACTGCCAAACTGGTTACGGAAGAGAGATTCACACTTTTAACAGAAGCAAGAATTGGGGTTCTTATAACAATGAACTTGGCATGGGGTGCCTTTGGAAGCAATATCAAAGTCAAAAAAGGATTTGGCCTGCAGAGACTATATTCGATGGCCCTTTCCAGTTTCAGCTTTATCGATGGACATAAAAGTCCACCAACACTTTCCAGTTTTCAGTATCAGAACTCTTCAACAACTATCACTCTTAAATATTTTGCTTCATCGCACCAACACTCGCGCATTTCTCTTTCTGCCTCTTCAACAACACTGAATTCAAGACATAATCACTTAAAAATCTCTTCCACCATAACGCCTCTGCCTTTGTTGAAATGCTTTTAAAGCCTCTAAAAACTCAACTTCTCCAAAATCAGGCCAGAGTGATTGTGCAAAAAATAACTCAGTGTAGGCCAATTGCCACAACAAAAAATTGCTAATCCGAAGCTCCCCACTGGTACGTATCAGTAGATCAGGATAGGGAAACTTGGTACAGTTTGTTTCCAGCTCCTGTTCAATAAGAGACTCATTGATATCATTGGGTTCAATTAGTCCATCCTTTACTTTTACAGCAATCTTCTGGCAGGCTTGAACAATGTCATACTGCCCACTGTAGCTAACTGCTACAATAAGTTGGAGTCCGCAATTAGTCTTGGTGGCCTCCTCAGTTCTTGTTATTAGCTCCTGTAGGGATCTTGATAGCTTAGAGGAATCCCCAATTACAGAAATTCGAATGTTTTCCCTGTCCCAAGCCAAAAATCAGCAAGATTAATGTATGTCAACTATATAAGACCATGTAATCTATCAAGTCAATAATACAACATACCTTAACTCGGATATAATGAAAACAGTGTATGATTCAGATCATTACACGATATGTTAACCGCAGTAAATCATACTCTAACCAAAAAGTGAAATCCTAGATCTAGCAACTCAGAATCTCACTCCTAGGCTTTGCTACGACCATTTTGAAAATTTAAAAGCAACTAGTTCTGTCACTCCTATCAAGCTCAATCAATTTCCACCCTTACTTTTAGTTAAAAATACGTAATAACAGCATTCTAAAGTTGCTAACTTGACCTAAAAGGTAACATTTGGAAACATCACTATTCTCCTGCATAATAACTTCCATCTACCTAAATGGAAAGCCAAACCCCATTTACGAAATCAGTTCACTTAACCAGAAATATAAATCCTTTGTAATCATTCACTCACTCCCCAATCCATGCCACTCAATTCCTGCAAGTCTCACATAACCAAATATTCAATTCAATACCCTTCAATACAAATACAGCATCTTACAAATGCAAACCGAAGCTGTGGATACAGATCAGGATCCTTTCCATTTTGCTTTGATTCAAAGAATGTCTATTTCATGACAAAGATTTATTTTTTCACAAAATCTGATGTGATACACCATACCAATAGAAATAAACCATCTAATACAAAAATATGACATTAACACCTTTAAATTCTTTGGAAAAAAAAAAAAAAAAAAAAAAAAACTAAATCTTTATCATAAAATGATACTACTATCTGTGTCTAAAAGATGTAGCAATTGAAGGAAGTGAAATAGTTTCTGAAATGCTGACCTCAACAAGCTCCCCATTTCATCTCTCATTCCTCTTTCAAATAATTCCATTAAAAACTCAACTTCCACCTGCATCATTAGTAACCATAACTGTTTCAATCATTTCAAACCAAAAACCAAAAAAAAAAAAAAAAAAAAAAAAAAAAAAAAAAAAAACACATACTTGAGGGCGAAACCAATTTTCACTAGAGAAAGCGAAAACAGAGAGAACTCTAATTCCCAACTTGCAGCACAGCTCTACAATGGCTCGCAGGGACCGAACACCGGCCTCGTAACCCGACCCGACGGGCAAGCCCCTGAGCCGGGCCCACCTCCTGTTCCCATCCATGACCAAAGCCACATGTCTCGGCATTGACTCTGTCCGGAGACCCGCCGGTAAGATATTTTTCTCCACCGGAGCTCCGGCGCCGGCGAAGCTCCCATTGTCTTCGAGGATAACGTGGTGTGCCTGTGAGGAGGCGCGGAGACGAGGAGGTGGTGGTGGTTTTGGAGGGAGGACGTGCGGGCATGAGTGGAATTTGAAGCGAGGTGAGGAGGTGAGTGTGGTTGGTGAGAGTGAGAGTGAGAGTGAGAGAGAGAAGAGCATTGGTAGAGGACTGTGTGATGGTGGAAGATTTCAATTTTTAGGGTTTTAGGGTAGTGGGAAATGGAACTCTAACTGTAAGTCTGTCACTTACTGGCCCTTCCTACTTCCTAGTTTGGGCTAAATCTTATTGTCGTTAGTCAAAACTCAAAAGCGCGCGCGCGCGAGGGTAGAGTGAAACGATCGTGTACTTTTAACTCTCTTCCGATTTCATTTCAATCTTTAACCTGTTTGTTTTTGTTCGTTTAGTTCTCCAACTTTCAAGTTTATTTAATTAAGATTTTTTTATCAACTTTTGTTATATATTGTGGTTAATTTTTTAATTTTATAAATTTTTCTTCAAATTTTTTAAATTAAAAAAAATTCAATTAATGATTGAAAAATATTTTTTAGATTTTTTTTTTTTCAAAAATTTTTAACAAAAGTTAACGGAAAGGCCTTCATTGAATAAATCTGAAACTTAAAGGACTGAAATGAATGAAAGTAAAGTTAGAGGATTGAAATGAAATCTGAAGAAAGTTAGAGGGTCAGTTTTGCATTTTAATTTTAATTTTTTAATTTGCAAAGAATGGACTGGACTGAAAGGACGCAAACTAGACTGAATGGACCGAACTGAACTGAACAGTAGGTATTTTATTCGCTAAACTTTTTCAAATGTTTGTTTTTTCATTCTTAAACTTTAAAATTTTGTTTTTCATTCATAAACAATTGAAATTTTTTTCTTTCATTCATAAATTATTGAATTTTTTTTTCTTAAACTTTAAAAAATATTTTTTTTCATCTCTAAACTATTTTAAAAAAGTTCTTTTTCATCCATGTTTTTGTCTCTAAAGTCTAAACTATTAAAAAAAAAGTTTCTTACAAAGTTTGAGGATGAAAAAAATAAATACTTTTTAAAGTTTCGGGACTAAAAACAAATTTTTGATAAAGTTTATGAACCAAAAAAGCATTTTACCCTAATTTTTAATATTTTATATTTAAGTTATAAAAAAAAAAAAAAAACAAACAAAAACCTCTCATTCTCTCAGTCTCCCTGCCCGTCTCTCACAGTCTAAATCCTCAGACTCTCTAACCCTTTCCGTCTCTCTCATTGTCCCCCCATGGTGCCATCATCTCTTTGATTATTTTCTTCAATTGTAAAAAATTAAATTAGATTCTTAATAAATGGATCAATATATTATTTTGATATTTTGTAGGTCTATTGAAAACTAACTTGGTCAGAATAGATGAAGAGTAACTACACAAATAAGTATAATCGGTTTGAAAATCTTAAAAATTCATTTCAAAATAGTTTAAATATATTGGGTAATGATGTTTTCAAATAACAATGACCTTCCCACCAGCAGAAGGGTGCTTGGTAGTAATTATAGAGTAAATAAGAGTGCTATTCTCAGACATAGATATTAGGGAGATTGACACATGAACACCTTGAGATATATATATAGTTTGTAAATATCAGATTTACTATGATTGTGAGTGTTCTTTAATGCATATTGGCATATTGGATAGTGAATGGTTGATTACATTGGACTATTCTCTCTCACTCTCTCAAAAAAAAAAAACATTGGACTATTATTTCCTTTTTCGGCTGAGAATACAATGAAAAAACAACCCAAAAATTGAACTTGGGCTTGTTGAATCATTTAGTTACCCAAAATTATTTGCCAAAAGCCCAATAGCTAGAAGCCTAACAGTGTAGGCCCAAGACTGAAATCCGAACGGGACTGACAAGGACCAATTGGGACTGAACTGGTTGAGAGTTGAGACTGGTAGCCTGTACATTCCAGTCAGGTTTGGTCTAGGATTTTAATAGACCGTACATACTGGTCCAGTCCTAAAAAATGCAAAAGTCCAATCGGACTGGACCGTTTACACTTCTAGTTTGGATTGACGGACACGAGAGAAATTATTTAGAGCACCATAGAGACCAGGGTACCAATATTCAATGATCCTCCTATCAATAAAATTACCATATTTATTTATTTTTTGGGTGCATAGAGGAACTTCACAGATTAAGTAGATAAAACAAGTTAGGACAAAGCTTTTCGTAATACATTCCCAAATTGTCATAAATCAAGCAAAATACAAATATCCACCAGAAGATTATCAAATACAAGTATACAACAAAATCTTGGTGAAGATCCACTCATTTTCTAATATGGGCATCTGCATATTGATTAGTCTCATGGAAGCAATGCTTCATCTTCATCTGCAGTATTAGATTGAGGAAGTTTTTGCAATCCATGATAAAAGTTGCATGATGTAAATTGTTACTATATTATTCAATCACCTAATCAAATACTACTCTGGCATCAATCTCAATTTCTAATTTTCTACCGCCAATAAATTGAGATTTGTGCACATCGTGCAACCATTCCAACCCAAAGCTCTGCATCAACACTAGTAGCTACACCTATGACTTGGGTAAAACCCATAATCTGTAGAACTCTATGGTCCCTGATAAGTGATAACTCCTCCACCACTTGCTAATCCGAGTTACTGACTTTTGCCCACAAATTGATGGTAAAAATAAAGTTACCTAAAAGTTCCAAACATTCACTTAGATTGACCAGGACATGGATGATACAAGCCCATCTCATCTTCTAGCGCTCTATATTAGTGAGTTCATAAAATATACACTAACACACAAGGTTGCATTGTCTTCAACTGCAACATTTTTACACATATCAACCAGCAAGCATACTATTTGGTTTTCCCAACTGAAAGCAAAATTTCATTCCAAAAATTCTCCTAATTCCACGCATGGGACAGATCATGCAAAGTCTATGGGAACAGAAATTTTCTTGTGCAATGGATGTACATAGTGTCCCATCACATATGTGAGAAATCTGCATATGTTGATCCTACATATATATGAGAAAGACAATGCATATAATATTTGATAGCAATTAAGTTGAAGTACAATAAAATCAAAAGGATCCAAAATTGTGGTCCATAGATCTCTTCAAAACTTTGAACAAGCCGAAAAATATTTGTTTACATTAACAAAACCTCAAGTCCATCTGAATCACCCCTCCTAGGACAGAACCGCAATGCATGGCAGCCAGTCATTCAAGTCAAAGTGTCTTTTCTAGCCTAATGGCTCCCATAGCCATCCCATTTATTTTTGGATAGAATGGGTGCAAGGAACAAGATAAGGTAGTGTGATGCATGGCATCGGCATGTCTGTTTTGGCTAAGAGAGTGATAACCCACATTATGAGAGCATAAAGAAGCTCAGGATCATCCACCCCCAACAAGGAAGACAAATCACTGATACCTGAACAATCAAACAGGACCTGAATCATCAATGGTGATGTCCTTGGGGACCCTCAAATTTATTTGATGCATATCCCATCCAGCTCTATTTAGCTGTTCGATGAAATCCTCAAATCTATCTTCCATCTGCAATATGCTTTGTGCAAGCTGATGGAAGACATTAATGGAATTGTCCCAGTTCTCATGTAGCCAATAAGCCTGCCAGACACTACGCAAGACAGACATGCTTGTAGCTCCAACCTGCAGTAAAATCATGAGTTAGAACTCATCTGGGCCCTATATCCTGACAAATAATTTACGTGCTTACCTTGAATGAGACAAAGACCTCAAAGTCTCCGTGCTGTTGGTTTACGAAAAGAATATATTGTTCATTTGCATATAGTTTTAAGAGGGCCTTCACCTGTTTCAAAATAAATAGATAAATAATAAAAATAACCGCTTTACTGCTCTAGACAGCTACTTTAAACTGTAACAAAAGATAGCAGCACAATAATCAATGCAATACCATGGAAATAGATTTCATTCCAACAACCATCTCCTCCAAGGATACGCCGAATGTAATCCGTGGCTTCATGAATCTTTGCCATGATAAAATTTTTTCTTCCCTGTTGCATGCAACACATCCTGAAATCAACTTATCAAAAAGATGGTTCATTTTTGTAAACAAAATAATTTATTTGATGAGTAAAGGACTAAAGAGTGTGTAACTTTTACCCGGAACAGTAGCATGTAAAACATGTGATTTTACCAGCATACGAGCACGCTTGAGATTTATCTGTCAATAAAGTAAAACAGAGAAAATAGTCCACCAATGAATCAAAATGGAGCTTCTGATTTCTATTTGTTACCCAAGAGTATGTTTGTATAACAGCCAATTTAAAAAAAAAAAAAAAATGAAACAAGTAGAAAGCAAAATGTCAAAATTCAATCCCATTTAGCATGCCTAGAAACCTCCAATATAAGCCTCTATTCTACGGTTAGATTAGGAACTGATACATCACATTCTTACTGTGTCAAATTGTAGAACTGAAAGTGATTGATAACGTAACCAAAGGTGCAGAAGCCGCATGCTCATCCATGTCAATACCAACACTGGATATGCTTTGACAAGGCCAGGTGTCTCCTGCATTCATGATTCTAAAGTCAATTAAATGCAACAAATCAAGAAGTCTTTTGGTTCCTTGTAATTCACATCACCATCAAGTGAATATACAAACATCATTTTGAAACTACATAACATACCAGGATCAGTATTCCCAGAGCAAGGCCAAGAAGCTGAGCTGCTACTTCCCAAACTTCCTCCTAAATCAATTAATTAATCAATCAACTGGAAAACATTCTCTTTTGCTTCAGAACTTATATATTTATACAAAGTGGGACTTCTTAGTTACAGTCCAAACCAAAGGGGATATCATTCCTCTAATAATGTGCATTGATATAGCATTGAGAAAGTGATATTAACAAGAAAATGTAAAAAAAAAATTTCTATATCAAGAGATGGCTTATAATTTTCTCCCACAAACAAAACCTAAGCAAAAGTCAATTGAAAACATGAACTTTGTTTTAGTAATAAACAATTAGAAGCAAATTTCTTACTAATAAAGAATTTCAGTCAACCCATCAAAAAAAAAAAAAAAAAAGAATTTCAGTCAAGTTACATTGATATAATTAAATATGGAACAGATTATACCAACTCCAAATGTCAAGCGTATATTGCTTGAGTGAAAAATACATAAAGAGACAACTATTGGCTGCAGTTCCTCATTGGAATAATGACAGTTCAATTGCTTTTATTTGTCAATTAACATCATAGGAGTAGGGAAAATTGGATTTAAAACCTCAATTGCTATGCAACATTCTAATGTTTCCCAACTAAATACTTCATAGTTCTAGAACAGGTCTATAGTAGCTTGGATATTGACAAGAACTTTGCTTTGCATGCTAGGAACTGTCAGTAAAAATATTGATGGACCATATGGTTCCCTAGTTGATGTCTACCCATAGAGGGGAGTCGCCCAAATAATTGGGGTTTCCCTTTTTGAGTTTAGTCGATTAAGGACATTACAAAAGCATACCTTGGCTGAAACCTCTCCCAGATTTCCTGAGATTGCAAAATGGTTTTGAATCACACGGTTTGAAGGATCTTTTAGTCCTCTTGCTACAGCCTGTTTAAGTTTCAATCTCAAGTAAATCAGTATAAGTCTAATCACTTAGCACATACTTATGGTGCAATTCTACATCTACAATAGCAATAATGTGTTACTGAAAAACAGTGAAAGAAACAGAATTGATTGCAGAAGAAAATTATGTACTTGAGTTCAGTATATTATCAAAATAATCAAGTGAAGCCTATATAACACTGAAGGGAGATACCTTTGCAAGATTTCCAAGAGATGCCAATGGTAAAAAATAGGCAGGATACAGTGCGGTACTTAGATCGAAGATGCTGCATGTTAAATTAATAAATTTAATGATCTATATTAAATCTAATCTAAAATTGATTTATCCTACATCTAAAAGAAAGTTTGTTACACAGACCTTCCTGCACTGCCAATGAAGTCTGCATACATGCGCCATTGCTTTGGATCATCATCAAAAAGATTTCCAAACCACCCACCTGGAAAAGACAGTGAGAGTCACTGATAAAATCCAGCACAAAAACTTCTCTTCCTTCTAGCTATCTTTACTATTGCCAGACCAATCAATAAGCGTCCCACAGCTCCAAGGCCATCCTTTGACACCCATCTGCACAAATAGTCACATAACTTAAGTTCAATCCAATAAAAGACTAGTTTGATAAAGAAAAATTGCCTACATAGGAAGGCATACAGTCATACACAGAAACAGAAACAGATATATATGTTTTAAAAAATAAAGAGCACACACATATTTTCACTAGATAAGTACAAATACAAAACTTTCACAAAGTATAATAAAAATAAACACAAGATTAATAAAAGAGAAATTAACCTGATGGCAGCAGCAGAAGCAGCAGCAGTAGTTCCTGAGAAAGAGCCAACACCAACAGCCTGCAAGGAAGGGCAAAAGCAAAACTAAATGAAATATTCTAAAAATTTAAACATCATTTCAGCCAAACCAAACTCTTTTTCTCTTCCTAATAAACATACCCAACCAAATGTACTGGCTTGAGTTAGATTAACATGCCTTAAGAAGACTTGACGTGACTAATGCGTGGCAGATCCAGGCCGTAACATTGGTAGGGAACTGTAACAACATGTACTGAAAGTAATCATCTGACACAGATCCTGCATGATTCATGGAGAACAGAAAGCAGGTGTTATTGTGAATCACGCAAAAGTCCATCACTCCACTTTATTACTAAAAATAAAATCTCTTAACTCAAAATCTGGCATTAATCTATTGATTGTCTATATATAGTCTCAGTATTTTACAGTAAAATGTAAGAAGTGAGGGCACCTGCTGTGATGAGTTAACAAATAGACAACTGATAGAGAAAAATCATTAAATCTGGAAGAGAGAGAGAGAATAAAAACTGATGTTTATCACCTGGGAATCCTGCAGGTAAGATAAAATCTTTAACAGTGTCTGGAAGCCACAATAATCCACTGTCAGAGGCATGCAAGTCCTGGAACCCATCAGTTACCA
The DNA here is from genome assembly GCF_932294415.1 of Quercus robur. Taxonomy (NCBI): domain Eukaryota; kingdom Viridiplantae; phylum Streptophyta; class Magnoliopsida; order Fagales; family Fagaceae; genus Quercus; species Quercus robur. Next base: position 13,587,882 of record NC_065540.1, read on the forward strand.
AACTATCCTCCTCAAGGAAAGTCTGTAATCGTGACTCTTCATCTAAAAAGTACCTGCTTGATATGTCAAGGTTCATGAGAAAAAAACAAGTCACAGCCTAAACCTATGTTGGGTGCACTAGGACCTTTTCCATTTCAATTGGAGTAATTTCATGGTTTAGATTAAATACAAAACTAAAGGTGTACCAAGTTTCATGTAATTTTAAATTTTATATGACATAGCACCATATGTACTAGTAGATACAAGAAATAATATCTTAACTGTGAAATGGATTCTCCATTTCACTTCAAATGGAGGAAATCAACGTCCATGTTGGGTTGCAAATATATGCCCAATTCTGCAATATCACAATTTGCTTTCTAATCACTAAATTTCAAAAGAAATGGCTCACCACATCATCCAAGAATGATCTAAAGTAGAGCATTTCATAATGAAATTCATTTTCATTTCTATTATTATGCTCCATATATTTTTTTCTTTATTATCAATTACACTACATAAACTTGAAATGTAAATGACCATTAGTAACCCTTGGTAAGCTAGAACAATCTACAAAGTTTAAAACTTACAAACTAATTACAGTGATGATACAGGAATTAAAAAAGGGAAGAAATGTGGTAAGTAAAGACCTCTTAGTGGTCCCATTGCCATATCTCTCCACCAATATCACCTGCGGCTGGCTTTGACCCCTAAAAGAAAATGAAAATCATGTCAAATTTTCAAATCAAAATTGTGGAAATGCAGCCTTAGTCTCAGCCACCAAAACTTCAATATCGGCTATAATTCCTCAATAGACTAAAAATTGGGGTTAGTTGAATGTATTCTTATACATCATTTTATCATCTCCAAAACAATGAGTCTATAGACACAAAATTTGCCTCATGTACAAAATTTAGAAAGTGATGTTGTGAAAAATTTTGTATCAAGAACAGTATCTATCCAAAATTATATTCATTGTCTCTCAACTTGTCCGGTTTATACTTGACATAATCAGAAGCACTTCAATGAAATAAAAAATTGGCCTATCTTGGCTTATTTGAGATAAGCTTTTTTTCAAAATATTTCACTTTCAGAACCTAACACAACCATTTTCATACTTGAAGTAATATCTCTAATTTTACAAAAACATACCATATCCCATGTATTTGCCACAAAGTAATAAACAAGAGGGCATGGTGGAATCATTTAGTTGGTACCTGACATGGTCAGCGTCTTCTCCTTCTTCAAGTTTGGGTTGCGAAGCTAAGCACAGAATATGAAAATGGCGAGGAGTTTGTGTTGGTGTTGCTCTCCCATTACTCCTAGTCTTTCTAGAAGATTCAAAAGCAAGCGTTGGAAACGAGAGTCGCAGAGTGCAAGACATTGTTAGAGTTTGATTTGAGCTTAAGTGAGTTTTGCAGAGGTTTTTGATTTTCTGTTACTGCTTAGCTTTACACAATCCACAGACAGACACAGTTCCAACGTTTGAAGAACAAACTAAAAAACAAAGAGAGAAGCTTAGCTTAGCATAGGTGTTACCTACCTTGGTCTCGTGGTTTCTCAGTAACCACCCAAATGTACGGCCTCCTTATTATATCGTTACAGACCCGACTGATCATGGGCCATGGCCCAATAATAGAAGACGGGCCAAGGCCCAACAAAGTCTTACACAGTTGAGTTTGTTTGTTTGTTTGTTTTTATTATTATTATTTTTTTAATTTGATGTTTGGGGCAGGTTAATTTGAATCTTGGATGTCTCATTTGGAGGTGCCAGCCAGTTGAGTTATATGAACCCTGACAGAAAACCATATTTATCAATTTATATATTCCAGTTAAGTGCATAGGTTAGTATTGTTGTTTTAAGTTTTAAGTTTTAAGGTGGGTTTGAGACTAGCATCTATAATAAGTTTCTTCTGCTCATCACCTTCGTTAACTTAGCCCCCACAAAAATAATCCCAATATTAAAGAAGAAGAAAAAGGGCTGAGTTGGCTATGTGATGAGTCATCCGCTAACTAGGACGAATACAGTTCAACCTGATAACCCAGTGGTATTTTCACCTTCTGTGGTGCCACGTCATGCTCATGCACCAAATAGCAGTTATCTTCAGTGATATGTATTACCGGAAATGCAGAAATGAGAAAAATTCAAGGCAAAATAAAAAGCCCCTGGAAACAAAGGAATCAATGGAAGCTCAAGAAGCTTTTGACTAAACATAATCAATACAAGAGGTAATTTGGTGGAATATGAATTCCACAAAAAATTGGCACCCTAACTACCACAAAAATTACAACCCCAGGATTCTTACATTTCAAAATTTTTTGATACTCTAAACAGGAACTTTTTGGCAAACACACAATTCCCAAAAATAAGGGTGGTTTCTTTCTATGGGTACATGATCTCCACAAGAAAAATGGGTAGGAGAATAATGGTTAGAAACAACATAATGACATCAAAACCCCAGGCTTGTTCAATTACTGCCATTCTCGCTGTGCTTCCTGTGATTTTCCTCCACAATTCTCTGAAACTCTTTCTCACTGGCGGCAATCAGGCGTTTAACAATGTCAAAGGTAGTAAGCCTAATGCTGCAGCAGGAAAAAAAATGAAAAGAATATGTAATAAGTGTTGGGGCAATGACAATAGAAGTAGAAACTAAAGATAAGAATCAATTCTGCTTAGAATTTTTATAAGCAAAGATCCAATAATCTGAACAGCTTCAATACCAGGGAACTTTGACCATTTTGTTTTTTTGTTTTTTTTTCCAAAAGGGAGGGGAGAGATTTCATCTCTAGCATTGAATAATGAGGAAAAATGATGGTAAATTGTACAAGTGAAATCCAACGAATATAGTTACCCGTTGTACAAAAACAGCACTGGAAAAAATGGACAAACCATGGTAAAGAGATATGAGAGTGAAGCTAACTTTTGGCATCCCCTAGCTAAGCCCTAAGAAACACAGCAAAATGATTGCAGTTTTATGGGAAGACCAGAAGTGCACTTGGTTTTCTATAAAATGTTAATTTTATGGAAGCCCTTCAAAACAAAGCTTAAGTTAATTTTAGCTTCACCAAAAATCAGCCAAAGGAATTTACAGCAGTACTGACCGACCAATACAGGAACTAAATTGAAGGCTACATAGTAGATAAAATAGAACTGCTAATAATATGAACCTGCTACTTGGTAAGGTTTTTAATGCATTTGGGAGAAAACCCCGGTACAAGCCTATTATTCCATCACGTGCCACAATTCCTGCATTAAAAATATTCTCAGATACAACGATCTTGATCTTGAAAAATGATGATAGATTTAAAGTTTAACTTTAACACAAACACATGTGACTTCATGTTTGAGAAATCATTGTAGGCTTTGCAAATATCAACAACTGAATTAAACCTTTAAATTCTAACACAAGATAGGTGCAACATAAATCTCTCTCTATCTCTCAGATTGGCCATTTTCTCCTAAGAAAGGGGGGTAATATTAAGTCTTTCTGGATTTATGACAACAGAAGTATCTCGTACCCTTCCCTAGAAAAAGTGTGGATGGTAAATTCAAACATAAAATAAATTATCTACGCTAATAAAATAGTTTATATCTCTTGCAACAAGTAAAAAAGAACAATTAATAATTATGCACAAATAACAAAAAAAACCGATCACATATACCACTTCTTTAGAGCTTCCTGTGTATCACACCTATTGATGTCTAATGCTGATACATATCAGGTCATATCATTCTTTTGTTGGTGAGCATAGTGATAACAACTTACCTGGAAAGGCATCCAGAACAGTATTGTATGGTGAACCCTTCATTTGCATCTGTCTTCTCACAGTGTCCAAGGGATAGCACGTGAGTGTGGCAAGAGACGCTGACATCACAGCAGTTAGTAGAGATGCTTCGGTCCTCTTTTGATATTTTTCTGGCAAAGACTTCTTCACCCTAGTATCCACACAAGATATCAATGTTTAACATACAACATTCCACTGTATTCTCCTTCAACATGCTCTCTCAATATACAACATTAGTGGACTCACAAGTCAAAAACGCAAAAGTTCACAGCAATATAAGGAGCTATTCCAAGAAGGGAAGGTCCAAGACCATAGTAAAATGAGGCAAATCCTTCCTCTCTCAGCATGGTTAGTGCAACCTGCAAACAACACATTTGATATTCAACTTCAAATTAAAATGTCATCTTGTCATACATAGGACAAGAAGGCCAATTGTACCTCAGACATGGCTCGATACCCTGGTTCAACTGCCATGCGTAGCCTCAAGACATCTAAAGGGTATGTTATCTACATAGAGACAAGAAGCCTTGAAATGCATATATAGAGTTATAGAATGTGTAGAAAGGAGGGAAAAAAAAAAGAGAGAAGGAAATTAGAAAATAGAGATAAATGGCCATGAAGCAGAGTGAAAGAACAAGGATTTACTAAATCTCAAGAGCACAAAAACAATACACTTCCTACAACCCAATTGAACGCCAACAGGTAACAATCTGTTAAAACTACTGCATTACTTACAAAAGTGGATGTCATGCCAGCACAAGCACCTGCTGCAAGTCTTCCAATAACAGAGAGCTCACCATCCACTCCCCTAAAAAGTTTCTGCAAGTTCAAATGTAGAACATTTAGTTCAGGAAATATGTAAAATATTGTGTTAAGATTTGCTTCAAGATAGTTTTTGATTAACCTTGTAAGTTTCGTAAGCAAAAAGCTGGACAGCACTGTAAGGTATGACCCGTATCACCTGAAAATTTTAAAAGAAGTTCTAAACGAAATGTAGCTCAACAAAGTCTTGTCGAAATAGCTTGAGGAATAAAAAAATCTAAACTACTGAATGAACACACTATTAAACCTGAGGGAGGTTGCCTTTCCAGTATCCTCTGATCCCTTCTTCCTTCCCAATTAATGTTATGGCCTGCACTTTATGTCCATGTAGACACCGTCATTGATGTGATACAAATTTTTTGTTGTTGATAAGATTGATATGATTCAACTAAAAGAATAGAAGGTAACAGATTCATAACTGAACCAATTTATTAGTCACATAGTGTTCTTTCACGCTTTCAATTATAATCAATTTTCTCTTTCATAGTTGCTACTGTCATCACAAAAGCTCCCACGTCCTATGCATAATAATATGACATTTCTCCCTCATAACAATCTCTCTCTTGTTTAAGGGAATAATATGAGAGAGAGAAACGAAGGATCCATTGTGTATTGAGTATTTAGCAAATGGCTAGCAGATCCAACAAGTCTAGTGAATTCTACTATGCTCATATTGTTAGAGCAAAAACATATAGCAAGAAACAAGAACAGAAACAGCAATCTCCTATATCCCACCTACGTACATGGGGTTGGCCATGGAAACTTAGTTTCTCCATTCAACCATCTGTAGAGTGCAGATATTTCTTCAGCACAAACTAGCATTTACCAAATATTTATACAGTTCATCATTCATGCAAATTTTGCTTCTTCTTTTTTCATTTTTTATGTTGGTTGAAAGCTTTCTAGCACAAATCTAGTCCCTCTCATGTTCTGATAGAGTTTAAAAGCTGACGCTTAAGATTATTAATTTTCACTATAATCAGAAAAATATTTAGTAACATCAAATTATACATATACCCTTAAATAACGTTGCAAGCCAACCCATGGAAACAAAACCAGCACAGAAAATAGTTAAGCCATTGTGTCCCATGAATTCTACAGGCATCATGGTAGATGAAATGAGTATAAATAGGCCGAAAACGCATTAATAGCACCCTAGGTCTATATTCTTCTACGATTAATCATAGCCAAAATCTACATTTCATCTATGCCAATTATTTGTCTTACGAACCACGAAACATACCTCGATGAAACCAATCGCCTTCTTAGCACTTTGCTGCCCGACCCGCACGCCATGTGTCTGCAACAATATCACAATTCATTTCAAAGAACTAAAGAAAAACCCCAATTGAACTAGAAATTCAAATCCCATTTGGACATTACAACACTCACCAATATATACCATTAATCCATAATTCTCTTTGCCCCATAAATTTTAATCTTACCTAGAAATTCAAAGCAAACTATACAGCAAGAACACAACAACACAGTCAAAGCACAACCCTTATAAATGAAACAGTAATCCCATCTTTTCATTAATAGGAAATTCAAAAAAAAAAAAATCTACAGTTACAATATCTTTAACTACAATTGTAACTAACTAGAGTACAAAGAATCTTTTACTGTACAACAAATTTTGTACAAAATTGAATTACAAAGAAAATTAAAATAATGTGACAAACCTTACCTGCATAAGGAGCTTGATACGTTCAAGCGGAGCCGTGAAGGTCTTGGCGGCTGCGCCGGCTATGGCGCCGGCGCCGAAAAGCGCGGCATCTTTGGGGACGTAAGCGGCTAAAGCCAGCGGGTGTTTGAGAAGCTGAGCCGGAGTCGGGTCGAACTCTTTTCTCTTTTCTGCCACTGAAAGGCAGGCGAAATTACAACGATTGCCATTGGCAGTGGCACCGTCAGCAAGTCTGTTGTTAGTTGTGTAGGTGAGACACATGGTCTTCCAGAGCGGTTTTTGGTGGTCCGAGGAGGTGTCAATAAGACCGCAGTTGGAGTCTGAGGTTTTGAGGTTTGGGATGTTCCGGCAAACCAATATGGCTCTCTCTTCTCTCATTGTTTTGTGTTTTGTTTTTGTGAATGGAAATTTTGAAAAGTTCGGTACGGGCAGAAACGGAAAAAAGATAAGGCAGTGAGGTAGTTGCAGAGAGCGAGAAAGAGAGAGAGAGAGACTGACAGAGGAAGAAATGTAAAGAAATGAGTCTTTATTTATTTATTTTGGTAAAAAAAAAATGATTAGAGATTAATTACAAAATTGGTTGTAACTTTAGCTTATAAACTTATTCAAAAAAATAAATATTATTATATATTTTAAAAATTTAATCGCTGAATTGTATGTTCATTACACTTTTAATATATCTATCGAATTTTGTGTTAATCGGATATTATTTACTATATGATTTAAAGTTTATATTTTATGCATAATTTTAAATTACAAAAATTTGCAATTTAAATAATTTATTGATAACATAACTATTGATACTTAATTTTCTAGAAATTTGCAATTACGGAGGATATAATAAGAAATTGTAATCCAATGACAGATTTATCAAAGTTCACTTCCAATAAAAAGATATTGAGTAATGTTGTAATTTTAAGTTATAACTAATTTTGTAACTAAATTTTAACCGTAACTTAAACCATTGTGACTTTCTTATTTGGAGCATTACCATAATAGCATTCTAAGAGGATTAGCAATTAGGGGTGTAAAATCACCCCTAAATTGCTATTTTAAATGTACACACACCCAAAACTTGGTTTACCTGGTTGACTGTTACTAAAATTGTTTTAGCAACTATGAATGGTAAGTTTGTAAATATATGAATCATTATAATTGTTTTAGCAACTATGAATGGTAAGTTTGTAAATATATGAATCATTATAAGTGTTTTTTTGTTTTGTTTTGTTTTCTTTTTTTTTTTTTTTTTTTTTTAATATAATTTCTCCGTTCTCTCTTTTTTATTTATGACTTTTATTCTCTCTCTCTCTCTCTCATAGACTTTCCTTCTTTCTCTCTCCGTCACCACAACCATTCATGGTTTGGTGACGGTGAAGATGGTGGTTAGTGTTTGTGGTAGTGGTCCTAGGTTTTTCATCAAACATCTCCTCTCTCTCTCTGATCTTATTGGTATTTGTTGTATTTGGTGGTGGTGGTGGTGGGTTTCCGCAAAATATTTCTTTTGGTTCTTTGAGTTTTTGTGGATTTTGGTTCTTTCAGGTTTGGGGATGTGATTTTGTTGTGCTGTGTGTTTGTGGCTGTGCTCTGTTGTGGATTTTCTTCACAAAGAGAATAAAGAGTGAGAGAGATGGGAGGAAGAGAAAGAAAAATGCATAAATAAATTGTTGGAAATGAAGGAGAGATAATACCTGAATTTTCCTTGGAAATTACACAATTTGATTTTACCAAAAGAGGTGGCAGAGATGAGGCGTGGACCAAGTCACTGTCTTGAGACAAATCGTGTCGTCTATGGTATATCCGATGTAGTTAGACAAATAGTTTCTGCACGTTGTCCTCAAGATACAACAGCCCAGCCACCTTTGCTGATTATCCTTGCCAGCCTACACTGCTCGTAAGATATAAGCTCTCTATAGTACTTTCTTTTTCCAAAATTTTTTGTAAAAGATAGAATATTTTTGTGAGTAGTAAGAAACAATAGATGGTAAGTGTTTAAGACAATAAAAAATTGTTTTTGAAAAGTCTACAACTTTCTAATTCAAAAATAAAAATGTGTGTGTTTTTGAAACTTTTATTTCTTTCCATATATATAGAACTAGACATGTTGCTTGTCCTTAGCCAAAAAATAAAACTTTTGATATTAATTAAATAGTCATAAAGTTATTGAAATTAATATATATAAATCAATAGCCTTCTTTATATATATATGTAATATAATATAACCAGATATCAAAAGTTGTCTTAGCCAAACTTTGTATGTTGAGAACAAAAGGAAAGGATCATAATGCCATGCATTTAATGGCCCATTATTACAATACATTTTCAAAAGTTTATGAATATATGTTACAAAACATTGTTAGCTGTGTTAGGTTCTAAAGTTTAGGATTTTATGTATTTAGAATTCTAATTTGTATTGTTGGCAAACCATGATCAAAACAATGTGTTTAGAAGTGTTTAAAACTAGCTCAAAGTTGTGCGTCAATGTAAAGTTGGAATCGAGTTAAAGCAGGAAAGGATGGTGCCTTTCGACCTGGCTCGATCGATCGAAAGACAGGCTTGATCGATCGAAGCTCGGGCAGAATGCTTTTCTGCAGATTCGTCCAACTCAGCCCTATTTGTTTTAAAACGTTTTTAGGGTTTCTTATTTGTCCTAAGTATAAAAGGCAAACCCTAGCCACATTTTAGTATTGCTCATATTTGCGGTTTGTGTAAATCTCTTGTGAGATCTAGAGGAGTTTTCCTTTACACAAACTTAGGGTTTTCAAGGAAAAGATTTATCTACACCTTGATGATCAATTCAGTTGTTGCCATTGAAACTTAAAGAAAACACAAGTGGGTGTGTTTGTAGCTGGTGGTGAATCCAAGAAAGAAGGAGTCCGTGGATTCGGAACTTGCACGTGATCGTGTCAGTAAGTTCTACTGGTTGGTAGCAATAAGAAGTCGAGCGTGGGGGCTTGTAAGTCTTATTGTATGAACTTCGATTCTTTCAAGATAGTGGATTGAAGTTTACCTTGAGGATAGCTAGGTCAAATCCTCCCCAGGTTTTTACCGGTTTGGTTTTCTGATCATATCTTGTGTTATTTATTTTTCCGCTGCTTTGCATGATTTGATCTTTTATATTGTGATAACCTAGACTTGTTTAATTGGACTAAGTAACAACTTGACTAATTACCTAGGTTTAATAAATTGTTTAAGGGGTCTAAAAACTATCAAGTTGTTTGACCACTTTCCATTAAACCAAATAGTAAACATTTGTGTATATATGGTAACTTAAAATAATTCAGCAATAGCTGTATATTTAAGTGTTGAAAAATCTTCCATATATGATGTTATTATGCCATATTCAAATAAGAACGTTTAAATACAAAACGTTTAAAATGGAAAGTATATATTTGTAATAAAACCAAATATGCTGGCAATTATGGTATTAATATCACGTTAATGTTCATAAATTTCTTGACTAAAACCATTGACAAAAGCTATTCAATTTTTTGAATTATATTTGAATTTCAAAATTTAGCAATCAACGTATTTGACATTAAGGGATAATTGATACATATAAATGAGTATTAAAATAAATATAATATTTTTTTATAAAAATATCCAACAAAAATTAATAGTGTTGGTTTTGATATGAAGAATAAAAATTAGAATGTTGGGTGAGTTGTAAAATAATATGCTAAAATAGATAAAATAGTTTTTTAAAATGTAAAATGACAAATATTTCAAAATCCCGAATACAAATGCTCTAACAGCTCTGAGCTAAAAGCTTCTGAATGCATGCAATACAAAGTGTACAGAGGATTCCAGCAATTTACTAGTGTGTAAGGATGGATTTGAATGCACAACTGTAGTCACATTGGCCCTAGTTCTAACCATTGGACCATTAACTAGGGGCATGTTTAGTAGATTGTAATAGACGTTGTAATGTAATAGTTATTCCTATAATTTAGTTATTTTTTAGTTTGGTTATATTTTTATTACAATGAATAATCATTCCTTATGAATAGCTATTCTTCAAAATGAGGAATAACCATTCCTCTTTAAAAGGTTGTGTTAGCCATTCCTTAATAAGTGCAATCATTTCAAAACTTAATATATTTTCAAATAAGCAAACTTTTCATATACATTTAACAATCATAAAAATAAAAAATCATAAAAAATAACACATATCTCTCTTAAATTAAAAAATTACAATTTTTAAGGAGATATAATTGTATGAGTAAGAAATTTCCTAAAATAAATGTTAAGTTTCATTCTAATGTTATAACTCACAACTAAACTAATGAATATGTTTAGTTATTACATTACAACACATTTTATTCCTAGTAATAAAGATTACAATTCTTATCGTAATCTTCATTCAGTGTACCAAACGTACCCTAGGTGTTTTGTTTTATTTTATGTGAAATTGTTTTATTTTATATTATTTTTTTTTAGGTCTGAAACTTTTTTGATTTGTTGTCAACAAGTGCATTAAAAAAAAAAAAAAAGGGTTTTGGTAGTCTCGGGTTTTACAAAAAATTAGACTGGGCTAGACCAAAAGGACTGAACTGACCAAAAAGATTGAATGAACTGGATTGGATAAATAAAACTCAAAAAATCAGAAATGCCCATGCCATCACTGATTTGAGAAATTATTCCCTCACAATATTGATATTGGGCTATAGTATATATGGGCCTGGACCACACATTTGTTTTTTTTGAGGGGCCCATACATTTGTTTCCTCACAAAAAATCACTATCAATAAATTTTAAACTTTTATGAGAAGTCTTGCAAATGGGTTTGGAGTGTTCGCAAGTCCACGAGTCCATGCGAGGTGTGCCATGCAAAAAACTAAATGGACGGGAAGACACTTATACCTGTTGAATAAAAAGTAAAAACTATTGCCCATGACTTCAAATCTATATATAATGTTGATTTATAACATTAATGCTTATTGTCTTGAGTTCTCAAATTTAGCGGCTTCACAAGTATTCATTCCTTTTATAGCAACAAATCTAACAAAATAGAATGAAAATCAAATTGTCTTAATTAGTTTCAAGGAAAAAGCTTCATATACATATACTAAAATTAGGCCAGCGTAAAATTCTATCTTAAATATAAAAAAATCCCTAATTAATATAAGACAAAACCAACTCAACCTACTATAAACTTCACTATCCAATGCACCTGCTTGTTGTTACCCACTACCGCAAACAAATTCCTCCTTTTGAACGAATTTATAACACCTTAAGTTGATCATGTAAAATATAAGCTAAAAAACCCATTTTTATCTTCTTCTTCTTCTTAAATAAATGTGAGGCATGTGCAGATCATAGTTGTCAGTATCGTACGATATGTATCGTATCGTGTACAAAAAGTTTCGTATCATAAGTACATATTGTAAGTACTCATGAATCGTCTGATACATTAGTGCGTATCGTATGAATTATATCGTATCGGTGAATCATACATATCGTACGATACATAGACATGTGAGTTTAAAATGGATTTTTTTTGATAAAATTTGTGGTTTTATTTGATTTAAACAAGTTGTTAGACTATTTTAACACAAAATTATTGGGAAACTTAATTGAGTCTAATTCCCGTGAGATTTTTTTTCCCTCTCCCTTCTCTTTTTCCTACAAAATTTTGACTATACTCATAACACTCACTTTCATATGTGCAAATTTATTTTCTATGCTATTAATAATAAAATGAAAATATAATTATTTTTTATTTTGTTATTATTATTATGAGTCTAAAAGACTAGAATGCCAAAAAAAATATAAAGAAAAAATTATTAGAATAAAAAATAGTAAATGTTGATAATAATGAAGAAAATGTCTATGAAAAAATAATTTGCAAAATGCTAAACATGATGATAACATTGACTTAGATGGAGTTGATTAAATAAGATGATGAAAAGATATTATATTTTGGTTCATCTATCATGTATTACCACTTTTGAGTTTGATTGATTTGAATGTGCATGTTATAAACATAAGTTAATTTGATTTATTTAGTTATCTTTATTAAATTTTATTACATAAGTAATGATTAAATTGTTATTTAATTGAATATATTTCGAATTTATAATGAGTATACCTTTTATATATGTATATCTATAATTATTTTATAATTTTATTAGATGTTTGTGTATCTTACGATACACGATTCGATACGATACATGATACATAAAAATTAAAAATCGATTCACGATACGATTCACGATTTGACAACTATATACTACAAGAATTTTGGTCTTTCCCGACCAATGTTTTAGCGATGACCAAAAATTCGTCACTATTAGGCACACATTAGTGACAATAATATATGGTCGTTGCTAATAAATGTATAGTAGCAACAACACTAACATCATCACTAATAATTCGTCGCTAACGCCATGGAGGGAATTTTATTTGCTTTTGGAAAATGGAGTGAAACTTTTAGCAACGATAATAAATTTTGTAGCGATGACATTTATGTCGTTAAAATAAGGTTTATTTTAACGACAACATCTACTGTCGCTAATAATCATCTTTAGTGACGACCTTGTGTTTCGTTGTAGATATGTGGCCAAAAATATATAGTAAATATATTATATATACGCTTTATTTATCAGCAACGACACATTGATCGTTGCTATTAGAAGGCAATTAGCGACGATATAATTTGTCGTCTCTGATAGTCACCTTTTAGCAACGACAGAACATGTCGTCGCAAATATATCTACCAAAATATAATGGAGGGAAAAATTTTCACTCTCACAAAGTGGTGGGAATTATTGGAGGGAAGTAGATTATATATTAGTAACGAATTAGGTCGTCACTATAAGGAATTTTTTAATAAAGACAAAGATTGTCGTCACTAATATGTGGCCAAAATAATTTTGATATAATATGATTTTTTTTATCAAATCCTCCAAATGCCTCTTAAAATATTTAAAATGACATAAATTCCTTTAAAATATATGAAATTATTAAAATTCCATTAACCACGTCAAAATGACCAAAATACCCCCAAACTTATATAATGACCAAAATAACCTTGAAACCTCTAAAGTAATTTAAAACTCTCAAATGCGTTAAAAAGAAAAAAGAAAAAAATGAGACAAGGGAGGGCTTGTTGCTTCAAAATACTCCTAAATCATAATGTTACCCATTTGAAACTCGAAATCGATAAAATAACAAAAATCGAGAAAGTTCTGATTCAACTCAAAATACTGACTAATACCCATAGTTATTAAAATATGAATCATATCGTAAATCAATTTTGGTTTTTTCTATATCCTGTGTCATAAGAAAGGCATTAGTCAATATTTACCAAATTAATAAATTCATTATAAATATATGAAAGGTATATTCATTATAAATTCATAATATATTCAACTAATAACCAATTCAATCATCAATTTAATATTTACCAAAAGTAACTAAATAAATCAAATGAAAATATATTTACAACATACATATTCAAATTGATTAAAATAAAAAATGATATTACATGATCTATGAGCCAAAATAATAAATTTTTTTATCATTTTGCTGAATCAACTTTACCTAAGTCAATGTTAACATGATGTTCATCATCTTTCAAAATTATTTCTTCATTAACATTTTCTAACAACTATTTCAATACCCAATAATCCACTGAAAACCTTCCTCGTGAACCTAGTTTCACCAAGTCTAGTGGTCTCGAAACCATCTATTAACTTTGACTGGGTTTGACCAAATTTAACTAAACTTTGACCGCGCTTTTCTCTAAATCCAACCATCTGATTGTGACCATAATTTACCACAATTAAAATTTCATTACACTCTTCAAATCTAACGGTTAGATTTCAAATCTAAGTATGACCCGTGATGGACATGTGTTCTGTACTTGTATGGCTATGTTATCTTAATCTGACCATCCAATTGGTTTCAAATTTCATCAACACCAATATGTCACCATACTCTTCAATACCAGTTATGAAGGTTTGAATATGATTTTCACCAAGTCCAGTGGTCTTGGGACTATCTAATAAGTTTGACAACGTTTGACCAACTTTAAGTAAACTTTGACTGCGCCTTTCTATAAATCCAACCGTTTGATTTTGACCATAATTTACTAAAATTAACCATTCATTACACTCTTCAAATCTAAAGGTTGGATTTCAAATCTAAGCATGGTGCGTAATGGGCATGTGTTGTGTACTTATATGGCTATGTTCTCTCAATTTGACCATTCAATTAGTCTCAAATTTTACCAACACTAATATGTCACTGTACTCTTCAATACCAATGATCAAAGTTTGATTATGAATTTCACCAAGTCCAGTGGTCTTGGGACTATCTATTAAGTTTGATCAAGTTTGACTAACTTTAACTAAACTTTGACCGTGCCTTTCTCTAAATCTAACCGTCTAATTGTGACTATAATTTATTAAATTAACCATTCATTACACTTTTCAAATCTAATGGTTAGATTTCAAATCTAAGTATGGCGCGTGATGGACATGTGTTGTGTACTTGTATGGCTACGTTCTCTCAATTTGACCATCCAGTTGGTCTCAAATTTCACCAACACTAATATGTCACTGTACTCTTCAATACCAATGATCAAGGTTTGAATATGTATTTCACCAAGTCCAGTGGTCTCGAGACTATCTATTAGGTTTGACCAGGTTTGACCAAATTTAACTAAACTTTGATCGTGCCTTTCTCTGAATCCAACCGTCTGATTATGACCATAATTTACTAAAATTAACCGTTTATTACACTCTTCAAATCTAACGATTAGATTTCAAATCTAAGCATGGTGCGTAATGGACATGTGTTGTGTACTTGTATGGCTATGTTCTCTCAATTTGACCATTCAATTGGTCTCAAATTTCACTAACATTAATATTTCACTGTACTCTTCAATACCAATGATCAAAGTTTGAATATGAATTTCACCAAGTCCAGTGGTCTTGGGACTATCTATTAAGTTTGACCACGTTTGACCAACTTTAAGTAAACTTTGACGGTATCTTTATTTAAATCCAACTGTTTGATTGTGACCATAATTTACCAAAATTAACCTTTCATTACACTCTTCAAATCCAATAGTTAGATTTCAAATCTAAGTATGGCGCATGATGGACATGTGTTGTGTACCTGTATGACTATGTTTTCTCAATTTGACAATCCAATTGGTCTCAAATTTCACCAACACCAATATGTCACCATACCCTTCAATACCAATGATCAAGGTTTGAATATGTATTTCACCAAGTCCAGTGGTCTCAGGACTATTTTTTAAGTTTGACCAGGTTTGACTAATTTTAACTAAACTTTGACCGCGCCTTTCTCTAAATCCAACTGTCTGATTGTGACCATAATTTACTAAAATTAACCATTCATTACACTCTTCAAATTTGACGGTTAGATTTCAAATCTAAGTATAGTGCGTGATGGACTTGTGTTGTGTACTTGTATGACTATGTTATCTCAATTTGATCATCCAATTGGTCTCAAATTTCACCAACACTAATATGTCACTGTACTCTTCAATACCAATGATCAAGGTTTGAATATGAATTTCACCAAGTCCAATGGTTTCGGGACCATTTATTAAGTTTGACCTAGTTTGACCAACTTTAACTAAACTTTGATTGCACCTTTCTCTAAATTCAACCATTTGATTGTGACTATAATTTACCAGAATTAACCATTCATTATACTCTTCAAATCCAACGGTTAGATTTCAAATCCAAGTATAGCGCGTGATGGATATGTGTTGTGTACCTGTATGGCTATGTTTTCTCAATCTGGCCATCTAATTGGTCTCAAATTTCACTAACACCAAGATGTCGCCATACTCTTCAATCCAATGACCAAGATTTGAATATGAATTGGCACTTGATGGTCCCATGCCATGTGGCCCCATGAATTCGTTAGCTCCATTATGATAATCCTTCCATTCGATTAAAATTATGTTCCCCAAAGTACTTCCTTTAAAGGTATGTTTTCCCCTGGATCACACATGGGTGTGAAAGGAGGGTTAGTCCAATGTAATTCCTTTAAAGGTATGTTTTCCCTTGGATCACACATGGGTGTGAACGGAGGGTTAGTTCAATGTAATTCCTTTAAAATAATATTTTCCACAAAAAATTACCAATTTTCAAAAAGTCATTTTTAAATGCAAGATTAGTAGGTGCTCCTCTAGATCAAACATGAGATTTTCAATTTATCTTTACATTAACTCTTGCTAATCATGGGTTTTTCAAATGGTTTTCAAACTAAAGCTAATTTGTTTCCTTTAAAATCAAAATCATCAATATCTAAACACATGTATTATTCTTGATGCATGTAAGATATCATGGGACATATGCACCCAAGACTAGGCAAGTATATTCTAAAATGACGAAAATACTCCCAAAACAACTAGAATGACCAAAATACCCTTTGAAACCTCTAAAATGACCCAATCACCCTTAAAATATCTAAAACGACCAAAATATCTGAAATTTCTAAAATGGCCAAGATACTCTTTAACCTCTAAAATGACCAAAAATTTCATTGTAGAGGATTTAGGGTCATTTTGGTCATTTTACCAATTTCAAAGTATTTCTGTCATTTTAGAGGCTCTAGTGTATCTTTTTTCTCATTCTAGAGGATTTGAGGGCATTTTTGTGATTTTGGGAGTATATTAATAATCATTTTAGAGGTTTTTGGTCATTTAAGTAGTTTTCATGGTATTTTTGCTCATTCTATATGTATTTTGGTCATTTTAGAAGCTTAGGAAGTATATTGGTCATTCTACAAGTTAAGGGGTATTTTTGGTCATTTTAGAGGTTTCTGGGTGTTTTGGTTATTTTATAAGTTTTGAGGGTATTATGGTCATTCAAATGGTTTTGGGTGTATTTTAGTCATTTTGAGGTTTCAAGATATTTTTTGTTATTTTAGAGGTTTTATGGTATTTTTACTCATTTCAGAGGTTTTGGGGATATTTTGATCATTTTAGAGATTTTGGAGTTATTTTAGTAAAGTTTTAGGTTTATGGATATTTTGGTCATTCTAGTGATTAATGTTAAAAATAAAATAAAAAACTGTCCAACCTAATCTAGGTGGATTGGGTTGAACCCCTGCGATGGATTGATTTAGGTTGCATTTTTTTTTTTAACCC
Source organism: Quercus robur (assembly GCF_932294415.1). Classification (NCBI taxonomy): domain Eukaryota; kingdom Viridiplantae; phylum Streptophyta; class Magnoliopsida; order Fagales; family Fagaceae; genus Quercus; species Quercus robur. Next base: position 13,605,287 of record NC_065540.1, read on the forward strand.
AACCATAATGCGTCAGATTGAAAAAATTCCTCAACCTGAACCACATACCAATCTTTAAGTGATAAAAGAAAATTAACATTTTTTTTAGAGAAATGATATGTCCACAATATTTTTACAACAAATCCTAAATGGTGGGTTGTTATTGTTGGAGCAAAAAAGTAATCTTAGTGTTAGGTTCAAATTTGAACCAACAACAACTAATCATCTATAATTCGTTTTAAAAATATTGTAAAAATATTGTGGACGTAGCACCTTTTTTTTTTTTTTTTTTTTTTTATAGATTTTTTATATAAAAATTGGTCATTAAAATAAAAGAAAAAAAAAAAATCCCTTTTCATTTTTTTGAAAAAGAGTCTCTTTTTCAGTATTGGAGGGAGAGTTTCCCGCTCCAATATTGCAATTGTGGTGGTCTACAAATTGAATTGAAATCCCATGATCCCATTTATTTCTCAGTCTAGTACCTATGACTAACACGCTCTATCTCTTGCTGAATGGTTGAACCTATACACTATACAGAGTTTGAACCCATTGCCAGCCCACTGCAAGTTTGCCACTGATCGTCTCTCCTCTACCACTGGCCAGGTATTTTTTTTTCTCTCAATTGCTCTTTGATTCATATTTTGTTTGTTCTTTCATAAAGTTAAAATGAGAAAGTAAAAACAAAAAACATCTAAAAAAGGCTGGAGCTGTACCTGACACCTTTGATCCCACAATTTTTTGCTTGAGAAGCACATTTTTTGTTTCCTTCTCAAGTTCAAGAACAATAACAACAACTCATTGCATTAAGCAGTTGCAAACACCATCAATTCCTGTGTTTTTCTTTCCTTTACTTCTTTACTTCTTGCATTATTTACGAAGCTATTTTCTGTGTAACATTTAAAGTTTTGATCCAACCGTCCAAATAGATACAATATTACCTCCAAGGCTTCAATGCTCCACACGTGTATGGTCAAAAGCAAAGCAAGTCTACTGGTGTAGATTTTCCAGGTAACATTTTCTTCTCATCTTTTTAGTGATTTGACTTTTCTTCTTATATATTTATTTGTTATTAAAATATACTATTATTAGTACTATATTTAGATTTTGTATCAGTTGTGTTAGGTTACCTCCAAGGCTCCAATGCTCCGCATGTATGGTTAAAAGCAAAGCAAGTGTATTGGTGTAGAGTTTCTAGGTACATTTTCTTCTCATATATTTATTTGTTATTAAAATATACTATTACTAGTACTATATTTAGATTTTTGTATGAGTTGTGTTAGGGTCATCAAATATTGCACAATTTTGTACCATAATTCGATACGTGACGAGTTGTGACTAGTAAAAGAGTATTTGTGGGCCATGTGGAGACACACCTTCACCAATCATTACTCACCATGTGGCAAATTGTAACACAAAATTGTACCATTTTATGTGATTCTAGCATTTTCCTTTTTGTAGTGCAAATGAGTTGTTTCTTATTAGATTCTTATTGAAATTTGAGTGACTGTTTGTCTAATTTATTTTGAAAATTTAGGTCTATAGGCAAATTAAAAACTATTGACTCATTCTTTTTCTCAAATTTGTCTTCTCTTTATTGTTTAATTTAATAAATACATATTTTTAGCACACATTGAATTATAAAATATTTAACTTATATATTGAATTACATTTACATTACCATTTGAAACTATTATACATAATAGGAATATAATTGATATATATATATATATAATTATTTTTTGTTTGCCCCTTCAAAAATAAATTCCTAGCTCCGTCATTGGCATTAAGATTCGACGATGGTGGCCTTACTTGTTTAATTAATTAATTTAATCTTAGTTTAGCTTATTTTTTAAATGATTATTTAATCTTAGTTTGTAAGGATATTGTTGTCAAACCCTCTAAGAAAGTACTTTTGTTTCGTATAGCAGTAGCACTAGACTTTATATGGATGCTTTTTATTTATTTATTTATTTATTTTTATTTTTAATTTTTATTTTTATTTACTGAGAATATGGTCACATACCTTTTTTTTTTGTTAGATTGATTTTTTTTTGGATCCTGGGACTTTTAATATTACTATTTTCTTTTTGTTACTAGTAAAACGAAAGTTTCTCCTAGATAGGTTATTGTCTTTCTGTTTTAGGGGGAGTAGAAGAAAAAATTAGTTTTTTTATTTTTTATTTTTTTAATTGAGAAGAAATAACTAAGTTATAAAATGAAAACTATTTTATGTTCTTACAAATATGTTTGTTTTATTTTTAGATGAACAACACTGATTTTTTATTTTATTTTATAATATCATTACCTTGGCTAGCTAGGCTACATTCTAGAATTTAGATCATCACAGCTACATGTTTTCTTCTTATGTGTTGTTATTACTTATTTGAGTATTGAGTAATAAATGTCACATATGGAGAAAAATATTATTTTCCCTCTTTGTATGAATTCTTAAAATTTTCCAATTGTCTTTCATGTATGTCTTACCATGTACTAAACATGATACTTCGTGCACTTCAGAAAATAAGTATCCACATCATGTCTCATCCAAACTCAAGAAGTTGAAACAGGGCTCATGGGGCAGGGTTGAAAATGGATGATATTATAATACTGTTTTGAATGATTGACTTATCAAATTATTATTTGAATATTTGATTTGCAGTGATGGTTAGTTCTAACTTCTGGAGTTGGATTGTATTTTCTGGTCCTTAGCTATATAGTTTCTTTATGTAGTTGCAAAGTTGTTTTGTCAGGGTAACCATGGAAACACAAACACCTCATTTCTTTGTCTTCTATCTTCTAAGGAATTTTGTACTCTATAGCTTATTTCTACCTTTGTCTTAAAAAAAAATAACACTTAATTAAGTTCTCATTGTGAATGAATTCAACATAGATAATTGAAATTGAATGAAAACATGTCATGTTGATTATATAATTCATGGAATTCACCAAGCATGTTTACAATGTAGGTTTGGAAAAGACAATTTATCAACCCAAAAAAAAAAAAAAAAATTGGAAAAGACAATTTTACAATTTTTTTCATAGAAAAACTTATTTATGTTTCGTCTAGATTTTCAATTCTCTTTCTGTGTTCATCAATTCATCTTGATTCAGCTATCCATGAATTTATAACTCCCAAAATATTTGTGTAAGCTTTCCAACTTAATTAGTGAAGTGCAAGTGATGAAAATGTTAATGTTTGTATAATTATGCTTGAGTTATATATATGGATGGAGATAATAAAATAAGTAAAGGTATAGATTTTGTGTTAGTCTTGTAAAAAATGAGTGATGATAGAAGTTTTGTTATTTTGTCCCACTGTTTTCATTTCATGCTACACTAGCTACTTTTTTATAATAATTAATACATAATACACTACTTATTAACTTATAAGCATCTATAAAGCAAGAAGTTTATTGACTTATATCCACATCTATGGTATTTTTGAAAAATACAAATGTTAAAATTTTACTTGAATGTTAAAACTATTTAGTAAGTATTTTTGTCATCTATTTTAGTGACCTTTACATTGGTTTATACTCTTTGTTTCAGGTTAAAATGTCACATGCCTTGGGTTATAGTTTTATAGATGATGTCGAGGGGAGATATATTTTATTGCAACAAGTTTTAGCTTGGCAACATATCTTCATGAGGAATATGTTATTATTTGATTAGTATTTGAGAGAATAGATTGGAACTTAAATTATGTTATATGATATTGAACTTGGGTATTGTTTTTCCTTATTAGTAGTTATTAATTGAGCAGTTATTATGCTTATATGTGTATTTGTGATTGAAAACTTGTGATGTGTGGGATTGTGGTTTATTATTTTCCATCAGGTACCCATGTAAAATTCAAAATGTAAATTTTATAGAAAAATCCAAAAAAATGTAAAATGTTATTAGCAATGACATTGTCGTCACTAATATTTTATCATATCATTAGTGACGACAAATAATATCATCGCTAATATGCAATTTTTAGTAATGACATGTTTGTGGTCACTAATATATCATTATTTGTGACGACAGCAAGCATCGTCGCTAGTAATGACATATTAGCGACAACAAAAATGTCATCGTTAATAATAATCTACTAGTGATGACAAAAAAATTCGTCACTACTAATGAGCTAGTAGTGATGACATTCCGTCTCGGGTTCTCGAGTTATTTATGACGACAATTGTCACTATTAGTGATGACTTTGTTGTCGTTAATAGTATTGTATTTGCGACGACATTAATATCGTCACAAAAAAACTTTTTTGTTACCATTTTCGTTTAATGAAAGTTAGCGACGACATTTTTCGTCGCCAATATAATTAGCAACGATATTTAAAGCATTAGCGACGACTATATGCTATCGCTAAAGACCAAATTTCTTGTAGTATATGGTGCAGATTGATAATAATTTAAAATTCTTAAATTCACCTTAATGAGTGATAAATGAGAGAAGACAAGCAATAAATGAAAGAATGGAAGAATTAAGTGACGAGGTAGGAAAAAAGGGGTCTGGATCTATTGCAATATGCAATTGCCACTTTGGTTGTGAGATGTAAAAGTTGAGACGATGAATTTTTTTTGACATTTTACCTTTTTATTATCTTTTTAACTATTTTATCATAATTACTTTTACATCTCATACCAAGCAATAATTACATAGGACAAATGTGCAATAGCCATAGCTATTTTATTGAATCTAAATCCAGAATAAGGTATCTTGCGTATGTTGTTAAATGAGAAGATTTAATTCCAGACCTACTAAATGCAAGAAAGAAAGTAATTGTATGTATATTGGAAACTATTGGAAAGTAATGTCCTTCGCTTTTTTCACACCTTTGTCAACCTGTGCGCCACTATATATGATAATTTGTTGCTCCTTTTTATTTCACTTTATTTATTTATTGAATGATATATTTGTCTAATGTTGTTAAACTTATTTGTGGTCTTGGATTTACTACTGAATATGCCATTTTGGGCATTGAAGAGTATATTTATTTAGGCTTTGTTTGGATGGGTGGAATATAGGGAGGATGGAAAATATAAGAGGGAAAATGGGGTGGAAAACTCAGTTTTCCACTGTTTGGGAATGAGAAGAAAATAGGGGGAGTGGAAAATTAGGGAGAAAATTTTCTCCATGGGCCCACAAATTTTTTTCTCTCAAATTGGGAGGAAAAGCAAGGGGGGAAACCTGCCTTAGTGCAGTTTTACGATAATGCCCTCTCTTCTTTTTTTTTTTTTTTTTTTTTTTTTTAATGTGAGCTGAAACGTTCTCCATTTTTTTTTTTTTTTCACGTGACCTGAACATTTTTTTCTTCAACGTGACCTGAACGTTTTTTTTTTTTTCAAATGTGACCTGATCTAATTTTTACATTATAATAATATAAATTTATATATATGATGTGATAAATTTAATATTATGTAATAAGTATAAATAAATTTATTTCTTACATGTTATGCAACAAGGGTATAATAGTCAATTTATATAAATTATATTTTTCATCCTTCCCTTTTTCTCTCTAACCAAACAAAAGAGTTTTCCACCCTCCCACTTTTCCACCCCTCCAACCAAACATACAAGAGGGAAAACTAAATATTTTCCATCCTCCCACTTTTCCATCCTCCCATTTTTCCACTTCTCCATCCAAACGGACCCTTAATCTTATTAAACATATTTGTTTAGCCTTGCTAACAACAAGCTCTCTTGTTTCTTCATCTCCCTTTATTTGTCTTAAAGCCTAATTATTTTCATTAAAGAATACTCAATTTCCAATATTTTTCTACTTCACTCACCCATTATATTAGAGTATTTTATTATTTATGGGGAAACACAAAAATATCAACCAATAGAAAATATATTTGACCTAAGTACCAATCTCGACTACCCCAAAGAACTCAAGTCTAATTGTTGACTTATCAAAATACAACATATCTTCCAATAAAAGAAATCCCAACCTATATATATATATATGTGTGCGCGCGTGCTGTGTGTGCACGAGAGCAAGAAATTGGCTAAGGCGAGGTTGAGAGGAAGTGATACCACTATATGTTTTATTGAATTGAGTTGAAATTGAAATGACACTAAAATATAAGTACTCATTGCCTAGAAACCCAAAACTACTAGTTGGTATAAATATTTGAAACACAAAATTTAATTACAAATCCAAATTAAACAACAACAATAACAATTTCCATTCATCTATTATTATTGCACTACAAGAGAAAAGCAAACCCAAACCCTTGCCATATGCCACCAGTACTCTTTTGGCATTTATATCAAACAAAACACAAAAACATTCTGAGAGATCTATACGAGACCATGTATGTTTTAGTTGGTCTTCATCAAGCTTCTCAACTTTAGAGGCATGACAACTTCCGTCGACAAGAAAAACCTATATCGTTGGTTTTCCGGCTGGCAAGTCCAATCAAAATTTAAGAACTAACAAATTTGTTGCACCTGTTGAAGTTTCAATGGAGGAATACTTATCTGAGCAATGACCCTTTAAGGCACATAAGCCTGCAGTAAAATTGTTCTATTAAATTTGATACAAAAAAATATGTATAAGGATGTGACATGTAAATAAATTCATGTACTTAAAGAAATTGAGCAGACCTATTGAGTGCTTAAGAATCCTTCTGTAGTCATTTGAAGTCCCGAGTTGACGATGTTTGCTTGGCCTAGAGTTTCTAAAAAGAAAGATTTAGATATTAATTAGACTTAACCATAGATGCATAGCGTAGCATAGATAATATATCCTAGAAACAATAATGTTGTAAGTACTTACGAAGTGGTTTTTTGGATACAAAGAAGCATGCTGCAATAACAATGTAGCACAAGAGGAGAACCAATCCCTTCATGTAGTGAGAAGTCCCATCCTATAAAATCAACAGTGAAAAAGTTCAAAGCAATGGAACAAACATGATATTGATAGAGATGGGTCTCTTTGTTTTTGACAGGTGATATTGAATTAGAATAATAGTTAAATAATTAAACTCAACCTTTTCTATTAGTTTAACTTTCTAGAACTAGTGATGGTTCCTCATGCCTAGGGCTAAATAGCGTTAGAATAATAATTAAACAATTAGCTTTGCCCCTTTCTATTAACTTTTTTTAAACACCTTTTTTGTTAACTTATGATTTAGAGACAAACGATGGTTTATCATGTTCAAAACTATTGTCTCCAAATGCACTTAGAGAAAGCTTTTGAGACATGAATATTCTCACCTGAAGTGTGAAGGCTGTAGCAATTATTGATAAAGCAAGAGAGGTGGTCTCAAGGATGTTGAAATCAAGATCCATGTGAATTCCCATAATCCAAGCTACAACCACGCATAATGGGACCTGAGTATTTAGACGATATAAATTTAGCATCACCATTTAACTAAGTTCAAAAAGAAAGCTTTATCAGGACAGCCATTCCAGCAATGTAGGTTTTAAGTTCTCACCACAAACATTGCAATCTGAGTCGCAGACCCTAAGGCAACACCTAAAGATATATCCTGCATTTGTGTGCAAAAAAATCTCACTTAGAATCTTATAATTTCCAAACTTAGTGCCACAACTAAAATGGTAGAAAGGCCATTATATTACTCACCAACTTGTTCTTGAAAGCAAATATGACTGCCCCAGCATGTTCTGCTGCATTTCCAACAATTGGTAGCAAGATTATGCTGAGGAAGCTGACTGACAAGCCCCAAGAATCTGACGCATCCTGAAAGGAATTGAAATCTTTGTGAATACCTTGATAGATAAATCTCTTCAAGTACAATGCATGAAATAGGTACATTCCATTTGATAATTCTCAACCACACATGCACTATGAAAATGGATTTTTTATTTTTTATAATTTTTACCTCAATTGTGGCCACCACATATTCAGACAACAGAGCTATGACTATAGTCATCCCGACCAACCAAACAAATCCACTCCAGAATCCTATCACTGGCACTTCTTCCTCATCCTCTGCACCATCTTCTGATTCCTGATGGGTTGCACCATAGATATTTAGCTATGTTAGCATATATTGGTATTAGGGAATGATTGACCAAAAAATTCTTTAGCCCCTCAAAATAAAAAATAACACTAAAACTGATATTTTTTTTCTTTTTAAATTTTATAATTAAGGCATATCATTAGCCTGCTAGAGAGAAATCAATTTGTAATACAAGTTGCAAAATGATAAATCATCAGGGCAAGGAGTCTGCTTGCACCTTAAATGTTTTTTTCTTTACTTCTAACAGTTACACTGTTGTTGTTGTTTTTTTTAAATGTTTGTAAGCTAATTTCAAAGTAATAATGTTTTGATTTAAGAGAAATTAAGTTATCAATAATTGAAATAGCTAGATACAAAAACAATGATAAGTTTGTTTTTACTATCTACCTCCTGAGCTTCAAATAATTGGCGATGTGTCCACAATTGGAAGACTAGGTAGGCAGTGTATGCAAGAAGCATGACAATGCTATTGGCTCTCGACAACTGGATTGTTGGTACCACAGTGAGTTCAGGCAAGGCCCCAGAATGCCGAAACAAAGTAGGCAGCGAGTGGCACAACAATGCTAGCAGCAGCAGGAGTGAATTCACATCAGCTTGTCTCTGTAATGCCATACGGTCAAGCAAAAATCAATTCACCATCAACTTGACCCATTTGGAGGACATATACATGAGCTATGTCAATAATTTTACACTTTTTACTATATGTCATCATCAATCACCAAAAAAAACCAATATTTATTTATTATATTGTTAAAATGATGCTAATCATATATGTATTTAATTAGTCTTATATTTATTGGTAGTAAATTGACAATAATTTTAGAATTTCTCATATATATGTTAGAAAAGGTTTTTTTAAAAAAAAAAAAAAAAAATAAATAAATAATAACTCACTCTGTCGTATTTTTGTTCCCTTCTAAGGTTGGCAATGCCACCACAGAAGAGAGATGTCCCTAGAACCAGAAGAAGGTTGGAAAGAATGGAGCCCAAGAGAGAGTACTTGACTAGGGCCATTTTATGTTCGCTTAGAGCAAATATTGCAATAATGAGCTCCGTAGCATTCCCACATGTAGCATTTAGAAGCCCTCCCACTGCAAAATCATATGATAAACTAGTTAATAACTTAAATGTTTGGAATTGTGAACTTCTTAATATTGAATATTGATGTGCAAGTGTCCCTTTATTATACCCTTATTAATTAATGAGGGAATATGCCATTTGATTCAATGATAGTGTTTTGTTGTAATTGTAAACTTAATTTTTAATTATTTGTTAGATAAAACAAAACCATTTTTATAACGCATTTTGCTTGTGGCTAGTGTATAGAAGCACTAGATACGACATAGGCACAACACATGTTTTAAAATGGATATTTATTGGTCCCATATCATGTCTAGTTCACAAAAGTGCTAAATAGAAGTCTTACCTTATTAAAATTAGACAAAACTTAGACATAATTATTTAGGTGTTGTAATTTAGCAGGTTTTGATTAAATTTTATCATATGTCTATATTAATTTAATTTCATTTTTTTATAAAAACAATTAAATTCAATCATACAATTTAGTAATTAATGCAAATTGCAATCACGAATTTAAATTTAATTGGGGTTAGTATAATTGATAAGTGTCAATGAAATATAGATGATAATCCCATTTTGATTTATACTTGAAATTAGTGGAAAACCTAAAATACCACACCAAATTAGGAATTGTAGCTCTATCCAAGTTTGATCTGTCAAATATAATTTGATGCAGACACTATATAGGATTTTATTAAAAAATAATTATAAAACCCAAACTATATTATTTTTTTTAGAACAGGTCAGAAATTTTATTAAACTAAAAAGAAGTACACATATAAAGCAAAAACTTGTATAAGTCCAAGGCCAGCTACATGTAGCTGGCCATAGACTGAGGCTACACTACCGTAGCTAAGAAAGGACCCATACTAAACAATTAACTCTGTAAAGAAAACTTGTATAAATCCAAGGCTAGCTACAAGCAGCTGGCCATAGACTGTGGCTACACTAACGTAGCTAAGAAAAGACCCATACTAACCAATTATCTCTGAGATGCCATCAGTTTTTGGTACTCATCTAGTAGACTCTCTGCACCGTTCAAGTTAGTCCTTGGGTGGGTTTGTTTATGTTCAAAAATAGACCTTATTAGTTAGGCAAGGTTTGAAACAAATTTCATTTCTATCAAATCGAGTCCGGACTCGATTTTGCCCTGACAAAATCGAGTGTAAGACACTCGATTTCTAAGTGAGTATGGAAATCGAGTGTTTGACACTCGATTTCCAAGTGTAAATTCATTAGGCAAAATTGAGTGCAGAGAATTCAAATTGTTAGAAACCAAATATGTTTGAAACGTTGCCTAACTAATAATATAGATTGGGTTTTATAGTTATTTTTTAATAAAATCCCACTATATAGCTAGAATCTTCACTGAAAAGTTTGCTATTACTTATGTACAAAGGACAAGACAGAACCATGATGAAGTGTCCGCGGACTCGATAGTGATATCTCAACCATGCATAGCAGCAAGGTTAAATGAGGTTTTCAACGTTTTGCTTCCAGGAGTTACAAAGACTTTTTCAGTAAAATTTAACACATAATATATTTGGACAATAGTGATTTGTGCGTGAAACCATGAGCATCGAAATGATCGAATCCGGTTTGGTCTTTGGAAAACCATCAAAACCAAGCCAACAGTAATTTAGGTTTTTTGACCCTTTTGAAAAAAAAAATAACCATCTCTTTCAATATATTTATGGTTTTCAGACTCTCAGAATGTGCTGCACCAATAGTTAATTTCTGCCTTAAACTTTGTTCTATAAAAGAACCAAATTAAAGCTTGAACACTGCTCGAACATGATTGGGAAAACTGGAAAAGTTTTGGTTACATTTACACAAATTCATGAGGAACCATAATTATATAACATTTTATTGTAGCCTATTGTCATGTGTGTGTATATATGTATATTAAAAAGAAATATATTTCATGCTCATACCTGTAGGACCGGTGTAGTAAGCAATTTGTCTGATTGCAAAATAGAGAAAACGAAAATTAGTATTGATCTCAGATACATACGAAATTGCACGTATATATATATATATATATATATATAGATGATGAACAATGAATAATAGATTAATAGACAACTATATACAATTTGAATATTCTGCCTTACTCTGTCAGGAAGCTGACACGTTCAGCAAGTGGAGTGAGGCCAAGTAAGCTCAATGCGAACACCCATGGCTGTTTGCAATAAAATCAGAAAGGACCCATTGTAAGAATGTAGAAAATGAATAAGAAAGTAATTGTTTCCAGGGCCTGTTGAGCTGTTTTCATGCAGAGAATTGATTGCAGGTGTGTGTATATATATATATATATATTACTCAGCCCCATCACCAAAGTATAAAATAGACTAGAATTATTTCATACCAATCATCATCATCATCATCATTATTATTATAATATATAATAATATAGATGGATTTGAACTTATATAGTGGTTGTTATGTAGTAATTACTCTTTATTATATCATACCAAAACACTAATGGATTTTATTTCTGTGTAGGCTGAATTCAAACCTAGATCAATCTCTCTTATTTGAGAATAAGAAGTTTTACCCATTAAGCTAAAATTCACATTCCATACCAATTAGGGAGGGCAACAGAATAGGTTAGGATTAGATTAATTTGAGATGTTCATCCTTGCCCAGTTACCTCCTCTTCCAGAAGGGGAAAACTCACACAAGGCAAGTGGAAATATTCTCATTAAGGCAACTTCAACATTAATGAGATAGAGATATAAGAGAAAAAGAGAAACGGAGTGTTTTGTGGAATGGTAATAAAATATTATAAACAGATAAATTATGAATATGATACACACATAAAATTAAATTATATATATAAATAATTTAAATATATAGAGTATTGACATTCAGTGCAAGGGAAGTAGAACCCGCCCTCCCCTTGTCACCTCTTTTGGGTTGAAGAAACCCACACGGCATAAGACTAATCAAGTGGGCCATGGCGAAGCAAGAAATATTTTTCAAGGTAGGCCAAGCTTATAAATATATCAATCAATCAATTTATGATAAAATTAAATAATGAGTGTTGCTTTTATATGCCTTAACATATACAATACAAAATAAGAAATATAATAGTGACATAAAGTAAATAAATGATTTTTTGTTGTTGTTTGTTTTGGGATAAAAAGTTTAGTATATTTTCTTCTAAAAAAAAAAAATCCCTTCTTCTCAAAAAAAAAAAAAAAAAAAAAAAAATCCTTACATTCCTAATTCAATGAAAAAGCATTTGTTTGTCGGGGAAAAAAATACAAAACAGATTACTTTTATATATACATAATTAAAATTATTATTATTAATAAAATAAAGAGGGAGGGGATGAAATTGAAAGCATCGGGACCTCAGCTCCCCCCTCCCTCTGTCGTTAATTGAGTGGGGTGGGGTGGGAAATTTTTGTCATCCCTACAATTATTAATATTGAAAGAACATATATTTTGTTTTGTAGGCATAAAATGATGGTGGGATATATAATCGATAATTGTCAATGAAATATGCCCACTTTGATTGATAAAATATCATAGTTCCTTCAGTTCCTGTAAGTTTTCACTGTTACATAGAAAACCCTAGTAAGTTAAGAATTATAACAAGAACTTACTCTTCCAAAACCATAAATCGCAGCTGCAATGGCTAGTGGGATGGCTGGAAATAGCACAGAAAGCTTAGTTCCCAGAATAACCTCTTGAAGATTTGCCAACAATTGTCTAAGGCAAGTTATGGGAACTTTTGAGACAAGTTTGAGGTCGGACTTTTTGCGAATAGATGAGGATGACATGTAGTGGTGGGTACGACCGTGCCTCATCTCCTTGCTCAAGGTTTTGACGTTTCCATTTTCCAAAAGCCATGGTTCTTGGTGAGAGTTTGAAGCCATTTCTGTGACACGACAGAAATATTGCACTATAGCTAACAAAACTTCGATTTTCTAAGTACACTTCTATGTTCTATGTCTATGTGTTATATGAGAAAGCTACTGTTATAAATAGGTGAGGACTAAGCTTTACATAGAAGGTTTGGGATGCACCTTCCTCGAAGTTTCTTATTGTCTTTAATGGTAAGCTAGCGGATTCTCATACCATATAAGGGTCATACCATATAAGAGAAATGAATGGAATGGATTAGAATTAGACATAAGAATAAAAACATGAAAATGAATAGAAGTATAGAACGAAATTAAGCATTTATCTCTCTTTCATTTAGACATTTGAAAGGGAAAGAATGGAATAGAATATTGCAAATTTATTTTTTCTTGATTTTACTAACACAACTTTTTTTTTTCTTAAAAATAAATTATAAAAAATCTTAAAAATTAACGGAGTTTCCTATATGTAAAAGTCTTTTTTAAGTAAGTATGAAATTAGTAGATTGTTTTTGGTTAACAAGTCGGAAATAATCTTATTATTTGGTGCTACATGATGTTTGAGATAGCGTGGCTTCAATATTCAAATAGCAAGGTTATGTTTTATGCTTGTGTCTATGTTAAAAATTCCTAATTAGGTGCCACATAATAATGGCATTTGTACCTGGACATATGATACCTTTGTTGCGATGATCACTCTACAAGTATAAGTACTTGTGGGATGTAAGGGGCAAGAGCTGGGATTCAAGACGGTGATTCTTATTGATAAAATAATGTATATCTATACGGGATAGTTATTTATATATATAATAATAGGTAAAATTGAGTAAAAATCCAATTAGATTTTAAATTAGAATTAAATTTGAGTATAATTTTATGCCATGTGTCCCATCTAATCTAAGTTTTTAAATTTTTGTGTCAAGTGAGTTAATTCAATGTAAAAATTGGATTTCAATTAGAGTTTAATTTTGTACCATTTGTCCCATCTAATCTAAGTTTTTAAAATTTTTGTGTCAAATGAGTTAATTTAGTATAAAAAACGAGGAGTATAATATAAGTAAACCATAAAAATATAATCTTTGAATGATTTTATATTTATGAGCCTTTTTTTTTTTTGTATAACTAAAAACAATTCAAGTTTATAAGTCATATATATATATATATATTAATAGCCAAAGTTAAGAGAAAATCCAATTAAATTCTAAACTAGAGTATAATTTTGCGCCATGTGACTCATCTAATTTTTAAATTTGTGTTTCAAGTGAATTATTAGGTGCAAAAATTAAAGAGTCCAAATTCAATTAGATTCTAAATTGAATTTTAATTGAAGTTCAATTTTGCGCATGTGTTCCATCTAATATTTTAATTTTTGTGGCAAGTAAATTATTGAATACAAAATCAAAAGAGTCTAGATCTAATTAGATTCTAAATTATATATATATATATATATATATATATATGTAATTATGATTGTTTTTAAATGTATTCATGCATATACACGAGATTAAACACTAATTTGATGAATACAACAGTATTAAAGATTAAGTTTTCAAGTTAAGACTAGAGAACCAAAAAAAAAAAAAAAAAAAGAATCAAAAGGAAAGTCAATTTTTCTTTGAGAAGAAAAAGGAAAATCAATTGTATTCAGTATTCTGCAATCATTATTATATAAACATATACAGTTTTTAGCCTAATATTTAAAAGGATTTGGCTTACTTCCAGTACTTTTTTAACTGGACATCTCCAGTTGTTTTGAATATATAATATCAAGTGACAGTGCGTTTTAATCTTCATATTTTATTTAATTAGTAAGTGATGTGACAGTCGCATTAATGAACACAAAGCCAGAAATTGTAAAAAGGCGACTAAAATGGCAAAATACCCATTTCTCACAAACTTTCCAGCAAAATGCCCACTGTCTGAAACTATTTAGGAATATGCCCCTGTTTTGAAATTCAATATTCTAAAAATAGAGTTTCAAATGTAAAACTTGATTTTTGGATAATCGAGTTATAGCGAAATGAAACTAAAAAAAAAAAAAAAAAAAAAAAAAAATTTGGAACACGAGTTCCACAAAATTAAAAAAAAAAAAAAAAAAAAAATTTCATTTCGCTATAACTCAATTGTCCAAAAATCGAGTTTTACATTGAAACTCGATTTTCTAAAAATCAAGTTTCAAAACAGGGACATTTTCCTAAATAGTTTCAGACATAAGGCATTTTGCTGGAAAGTTTGTGAGAAAGGGGTAAAATCCCATTTTGGCCATAAAAAGGTAGATACTAGGTTTCACCAAGTGAAGTTAATATTATGAATCTGGTGCCACAACTTGTGGCATAACTCGAGTGAGTTGTGGCCAGTGGCAGCTCCAGAAATTTTTTCTAGGGTAGTAATTAAGAAACTTAAAATAAAAAGATAATTATATCTCATTATCAATATTACAAGTTATATCTCTTTCAAAATTTTAGTTAAATAATTTTTTTTTTGGATTTTTCTTTTTGTTTGTAAAGGCCCAATATATTGTTAAAAGGGCTAAAGTTTGACTACAAACTTATCGTAGCCTAAGACTACAACTTTCACTAAATAAATTAATATGACTACATATTTTGAAAATCTAACCGTTAAATTGTATGTTTTTTTATGTTCTTAAAACATATGTAAAATTTCATGTTAATCGGATGTTATTTACTATTTGATTCATAATAATTTTAGACTACAAAAACTCGAAAATTAAACATTTGATTGATGACATAAGCTATTTATCCTTTATCTTCTTGAAGTTTTGTAAGTATGGAGGATATAAAAAAAAATGTAATCCAATTATGGAATTGTTAAAATTCATATCTAATAAAAAAATATTGAGTGGAGTTGTTGCCTTAATTTACAACCAAATTTGTTACTAAACTTTGTCCAAAGTTTAATTATATTGTGTAAGGACTCAAATTGAATTGGACTCAAATTGGATTGGACCCAATATAAGATTGGGTTTTAGCCTAAAAAGCCCAAACAATAAATTTGTAAAGCATGGATGAAAGAACTAGATCTAATCCGGAAGAAAAACAATAAAATTTTCTAATTTAAGGCTATTAAACACAAGTAAGATAAAAGTAAGATAAGAAAGTCTGTCCTCGGAGTGGCCTGAGGAGCTTATATTATATTCTCTTGTTAATAAACAAAGTTACAAGAGTTCACAGTCTTATTGCAAAAATTGCTTGATTTTTTCTCCGATCCCTTTTGTAGTCCATCTTTCCATGCTATATACTACAATCTTGGTATCATCCCTACCATACACGTGTAGGTTAGATTCTGGGAACTCCTTCTTGTCCCATCCAACACCTCCCAGAACCATCAACTAGTAGTTGTAAGGCTGCTTAACCACTGTTCAGGCATCACTTCCACATTAATGCAGCCAGAGAGTTAGTTGGGAGGCATTTAATGTGGTGGTAGCAGTTTTTTGGAGATATTTGTTGCCCTTCCCCTTTCTTACCCCTTGTCCAGCGTCCAACATTTAGTTGTGATGTAACTTTGTAGAAAGTCTATGATGATATGACACTCTTACTAACCTCGGACCCTTGTTTCCGAGGAGCTTATATTATATTCTCTTGTTAATAAACAAAGTTACAAGAGTTCACAGTCTTATTGCAAAAATTGCTTGATTTTTTCTCCGATCCCTTTTGTAGTCCATCTTTCCATGCTATATACTACAATCTTGGTATCATCCCTACCATACACGTGTAGGTTAGATTCTGGGAATTCCTTCTTGTCCCATCCAACACCTCCCAGAACCATCAACTAGTAGTTGTAAGGCTGCTTAACCACTGTTCAGGCATCACCTCCACATTAATGCGGCCAGAGAGTTAGTTGGGAGGCATTTAATGTGGTGGTAGCAGTTTTTTGGAGATATTTGTTGCCCTTCCCCTTTCTTACCCCTTGTCCAGCGTCCAACATTTAGTTGTGATGTAACTTTGTAGAAAGTCTATGATGATATGACACTCTTACTAACCTCGGACCCTTGTTTCCGAGATGGCTTTTCTCTTCGGACATTCGTTGGACTTATCTCATGTTATCTTTACTTTTCTCTTTATCCTGTTCCCTTTATAATCTTATCCAGTCATCCTCGGATCAGCTAATATCCTCGGATTGGGCCATAGGCCCAGTTAGTACAGCCTTAACAGTACCTCCTAATTAACTGGCCCCCACAATAGCCCCTCAAAATCTTGCTTTTCGACTCCTCGGGAGGAAAGGATGATTTTGACGTCCTCAGCCCATCTCGTTTATGGTCATATTTTGTATTTCTGACCTCCTATATGTCTTTTTACCTACTCAAGGCACGCTCCCGATGCTTCGGCGTCCAGAGCATGTCATCATTAAATTTTGGTGGCACCCTTGTCCCTCACGTTCAACGGTAGGATGTAAATCGTACGGTGGAAGATTTTTCTTGTTTTACGAGCGAGAACTTTCCCCCTTGTAATTTTTGCACTGCTATAAATAGCTTTTCAAATCAATTCCTTTTCTTACTTTCAACAATCACACAATCCTAGAGCTCATACATTAAACTTGTTTCCTTCTTTCATCTCTCTGTGCGTCTATAAATACTAGAAATTTGTCCAAGGACCCCCTTTTTTAAACCTGTAAGTTTTCTCAAACCCTCTTAGTTTTCGTTTTACACTTGTTAATTTTTCTTCAAAGCCTTTTAGAAAAAATGGGTAAGTTCAAACGTTTAGTCGAGTCCAAGGAGGGTATGGAGAGTTTTAGGGCTAAGTATAGGATCCCACCAACAGTAGGCATGAGGTACGCTGCTCAAGGGGAGTGGGTAGGTGCTAGAAAAACCGGAGAGATGGTCATTCCCATGATCGCTTTTATAGAGGGAGGGATGACTATTCCTATGGGGACCATCACTAGGAATTACCTTAAGTTCTTTAGACTATCTCCCACTCAGTGCGCCCCAAATATGTTTAGGGTCCTGGGGAGTATAGAAGTTTTAAATGAGAGAATGAACCTAAATTTGACCCATCACGATGTGAATTGGGTATACAGCTTGCACCACCTGAAGGGACAGGGTTACCTTAAGTCAAGGCATCCCGAAGTAAGGTTAATCCAGTGTCTCCCCATTTCAAACAAAAACTTAAAGGAGGATTTCTTAATCTTTTCTGGGGAATAGCATGATGGCCTACCCTGTCCAACTAAGGAGGGAGAACCAGGTGGGGGTATAGCCGTAGATTTATGTGTCTTGGTTTGTATTTTTATTATTTATTTTTATTTTGTTTCTTAACACTCCTGTTTTTGATGAAATTTTTATTCTAATTTAATGATTTTGCAGATAGAAATTCTACTAAACCTAAGCTCAGCTTAGTTAACAAAGAGAGCTTAGATAGGATCTTGCAAGCCGAGGTGTATGTGAACAAAGCTGACGGTCGACTTCGAGCAACCCACCTAATTCTTGGGTACACACCCCTCTCGCTCGCATTCCAAGCCCCTAAGTACGTAATCAAAGCTTGCGACCCTCGGCTCCACCGTATCAGTGTTGCCTACCAAGGGTTCGTTATTCCAGATAATGTCCCAATTCCTGAAGGTACTCCCCGTACTCAACCACTCTTTGTGGCCACTCCTTCAATAAGAGCATCCTCATCATAACTCATTCTTGAGGAAGGGGAAGAAAGAAAAGAAGAAGAAGAAGAAGAAGAAGAAAAAGAAAGAGGTTCGGAGGGTATTGTGTACCTAACATTCCTCGGACGAATTTGAAGTATTCAACCAGCCACCATCTCCCGAGAGTATATCAGACGAAATGGGCATCCAGAGGAACCTTCAGAAGAGTTTGATGGAACTGATAGAAGATCAACCCGGAAGAGGTGCACGGGGGAAGTCTACTCAACCTAAACTTCCTCCTTCTTCTCCTAAATCTCCTCTCCCTCCTCCTCAACCATTTCTGCCCTCTAGACCCGAACCTGCTAATCCAAAGAGGAAGAGAGAGCAGAAAGGTAAAGACGTGGTGGAGACCGGGAGATCTCGTCCAACTCGTGAAGATGAGGCTCAGCGAGCTGCAAAGCAGCAAAAAGTTAGCCACGTGTCACAACGAGGCATAGAGAGAGAGGACACTCAGCCTCCAGAGTCATAGGCCTGGCTCCCAGCACTCATGCTCGGCGGTGAGCCCTTGAGAGATGATGCATTACTCAGGGACTTCAACGGGGGCATTGGGTGCCACGTTGCTTCGGCCTTGGAGGAGGCCTTGTTACTTCCAAAAGATATGACTGAGCTGCGGAATATCAGGAAGAACAAGGTCTTCCTCAATTGTAAAAGATATTTGGGCATGATATGATGTTAATCCTTTTTTTTTACTTATAATTATTATATATATATATATACTTTTTATTTGTTATGGTACTAACCCTTTTCTTTTACGCTGTCCAAGCCATTTTCAGGCTTGAGGAGATAACCAATTCATGCTACTAGCAATTGGAAGACGAAAGAAAAAGGTGGGTAGTAGCTGTGCAAACACTCACCATTGCTGATCAAAGCAATGCTGAATTGAAGAAAAAGCTAGCCGATGAGGAGCATGCCCGCAGGAGTGCTGACTCGGCCCTGGAGGGCGCGCAAAGGCAAGCCGCGGACCAGAGGAAACGCCTGTGTGAGGCCACTGATTAATTGACTGCTTCCTGGGAACAGATGGCAGCTCTCAAGAAACAACTAGAAGAAGCCCAAAGACTCAAAGATCAGGCTGAAAAAGCAAAGGCCGAGGTGGAAAGAGCAAAAGTAGAGGCCGAGAAGGCGAGGGAAGAGGCTGAACAGCATGGCTACGACATCGGCGTAGCCGAGACCGAGGATACCCTCCGGGTAGAGGTCCTTACTGTATGTCGTGCCTACTGTGCTCAGACTTGGGAGGAAGCTCTCAACATAGCTGGGGTTGAGGCTTCTTCTGAGCTGAGAAGACCAGAAAACATCTATTTCCCCTCAGCCATACGAGCTTCGAACCTTCCTCCCAACCAAGGGAAGGCAGTCTCTATAGTTGTTGCCATCGTCGAGGAAGCCCAGACTTAGGATCCTCTTCCTCCCAATTAGCCGGAGCAGTCCAAAGAGCCTGAAAATCCTAAAGATACCTCTTCGAACAAGGCTGTAGAGGTTCCTCAAGATAGGGCAGCTTCTCAAAGTTTCAAGCAGGCTCTAGCTTCAACCACCATACCTGTTGGAGAAGTCCCCAAGGAGAAAGAGAAAGTTGTTCCTCCTGAGGCAACTGATAAAGCCTCCAAGGGCAAGCTCCAAATAAAGTTAAAACCATAACTCTTTATTTTTACATAGGGTAGTTGCTGTCAATGTAATGAAATTCTCTTTTTTTTTTTTTTTTTTAGGACAAGTTTTAATGAGATGTAGATTTCATCTTTCCAAATTTACATGTGTTATTATTACTTTATCTTTTATTTATGCAATTTTCACTTTGTCTGTTCTTTGTTTATACATAACCATATGCCATAGAAGAATGAAGTTTACTGATATGAGGGAAAAAACAGTTTTATATATTTTAACTGAGAATCCGAGTAAATCATGATTGTTGAATCCACAGCACTATCAAGACATGCTCTTAATTTATCAATTATAATAAGTTTCCAACTCTAAGAAAATATCAAAACGTTTAAATAACAGGCAAGTCCAGTATACCTCAAAATGCTTCAAGTGATGCTTATGGATTTTACTTTGGCTTACAATTTGATCATAACCAATGCAAGGGGTATTAATTTCCACTACGATTGTGGTCTGAGGAACCTGACATAATTTAATTTCTGTTTAATACTTCAATAGATGTCATAGGGTATTAATTTCCACTAAGTTTGTGGTCCGAGAAACCTGACATAACTTAGTTTCTGTTTAATACTTCAATAGATGTCATAGGGTATTAATTTCCACTACGTTTGTGGTCCAAGAAACCTGACATAACTTAGTTTCTGTTTAATACTTCAATAGATGTCATAGGGTATTAATTTCCATAACTTAGTTTCTGTTTAATACTTCAATAGATGTCATAGGGTATTAATTTCCACTAAGTTTGTGGTCCGAGGAACCTGACATAACTTAGTTTCTGTTTAATACTTCAATAGATGTCATAGGGTATTAATTTCCACTAAGTTTGCAGTTCGAGGAACCTGACATAACTTAGTTTCTGTTTAATACTTCAATAGATGTCATAGGGTATTAATTTCCACTAAGTTTGCGGTCCGAGGAACCTGACATAACTTAGTTTCTGTTTAATACTTCAATAGATGTCATAGGGTATTAATTTCCACTAAGTTTGCGGTCCGAGGAACTTGACATAACTTAGTTTCTGTTTAATACTTCAATAGATGTCATAAGGTATTAATTTCCACTAAGTTTGTGATCCGAGGAACCTGACATAACTTAATTTCTGTTTAATACTTCAATAGATGTCATAGGGTATTAATTTCCACTAAGTTTGTGGTCCGAGGAACCTGACATAACTTAGTTTCTGTATAATACTTCAATAGATGAGGAAACACATGATATATGATCGGAATAAATTAAAGGGAAACTAAATAGGACTATTTTTATTAATAATAATACCTCTTTAGATTGTTTACATTCCAAGAGTGGAGTATAGTTTTTTCATTTAGATCCTCCAAATAGTATGCACCTATTCTTACCACTGAAGTGATCTGATACGGTCCCTCCCAATTAGGTCCCAATTTTCCTCAAGTTGGATACTTGGTGGTTTCCAAAACTTTCCTCAGTACCAGATCTCCTACGGCCAACGGCCTCAGCTTTACATTGGTATCATAACCTTGCTTGAGCTTATGCTGGTAGTAAGCCAGTTGGACCATTGCACTCTCCCTTCGCTCTTCGATCAAGTCCAAACTTTTTTCCAACAACCCATCATTATCGTCCGGGGTAAATGCATTAGTTCTCAACGTCGGGAAACCTGTTTCCAGAGGGATTACGGCCTCGGCTCTATATGTCATTGAGAAAGGGGTCTCTCCTATTGACCGTTGAGGCATTATTCGATATGTCCAAAGGACATGTGGTAATTCCTCCACCCATTTTCCCTTTATTTCGTCCAACCTCTTTTTAAGTCCATTCACTATAACCTTGTTGATAGCTTTAGCTTGCCCATTTCCTTGAGGATAGGCCGGAGTGGAATATATGTTCTTTATCCCCAGATCAGAAAAATATTGCCTGAAGGCTTTGCTATCAAACTAAAAGCCATTATTCGAGATGAAGGTATGGGGAACCTCGAATCGAGTTACGATATTCTTCCAGATAAATCTTTTGACATCTACACTCTGATATTAGCCAAAGGTTCAGCTTCGACCCACTTGGTAAAATAATCCGTGCCGACTAGCAGATACTTTTTGTTTCCTAGTACTTTAGGGAAAGGACCTACAATATCCAAACCCCATTGAGCAAAAGGCCAAGGGTTGGAAAGAGGATTAAGAACTCCTCCAGGTTGGTGAATGTTTGGAGCGAATCTTTGATACTGGTCACATTTTCTAACATAGTCTTGCGCTTCTTTCTGCACGCCTGGCCACCAGTATCCTTGAGTAATGGCCCAGTGAGATAGGAATCTTCCTCCCGTGTGACTTCCGCAGATTCCTTCATGTAGTTCCTCTAGGAGTGACTTTGATGTCTCAGGATGTACACAAAGCAGATATGGCCTAGAAAACGAACGTTTATACAACTTTTTGTCCTCGGACAACTAAAACCGAGGAGCTTTCCTTCGTATTTTCTCAACTTCTGCTTTCTTCTCAGGCAATATATCCCTTTCGAGGAATAGCAGTATAGGGTCCATCCAGTTCGGCCCTAAATTGATTTGATGGATTTGGAGCAAATCTTTCTTCGTTGGGGTGGGGATGCATAAATCCTCGACAATTATCATTCGGGGCAAATTCTGTGCCAAGGAAGTGGCGAGGGTAGCTAAGGAATCTGCATGGGTATTTCCACTTCTGGGAATATGTGATAAGTCAAAGTATTCAAATTTTGTCTGTATACGCCTAACTTGACCTAAATATTCTTGCATTCTTGTATCTCGGGCTTCCAGTTCCCCTTTTACCTGGCCTACGACCAGTCTTGAATCTGAGAACATTTCTACTGCCCTACCACCCATTTTCTGGACCATCGCCATTCCCATCAACAAAGCTTCATATTCCACTTCGTTGTTTGTAGCCGAAAATCCCAACCTTAAGGACTTTTCAATGGTGATCTTTTCAGGGGATACCAGAATTAGCCCCACTCCTACTCCCCGCTGGTTTGCTGCTCCATCCACATATACTTTTGTGAGAGTGCCCTTTTCTGTGACACTCAGGCCCAAGGATCCCGAGCCTAAATAAAAGGTTTGGTGAACCGGGCCTTGACTCACCGTAGCTAACAAGCTGTTTAAGAATCAAGTGATATACAGGGGATGCTCCTGACAATAAAAAAAAAAATGATAAGCAAGGATATTTGTATTGAAGAATGCCAAAAACAACAAGATAAATTCAAAAGGAAAGAAGCAGGATTAGCAAAGTGGTACAAAATTAATGCTAAGGGGATCTTGAGATTAATGAGGCATATTTCATTAATACGTTGTCTGTTAAGTTACAGAAAGCTCACTAGGACATGATACAAGGTTCAATCAAGCTCAAAAATTACAGTCTTGAGTGGCTATTTCAGCCTTCAAAACTTGCAAAGTTTGATTCTCTTTGAATCCGAGTATGTGCAATAGTGACTTTTACAAGATACCGGGAAGCAGTATTCGTTTTCCCTTAGTGTTTTCTTTCTCTTCACCACAGATTTACTGATAGTTTTTTCTCTAGAAAATCTCTTCTTTTTTTTTTCTCTCTTTTTCGCTGCCCTTTCTTCGCAACCCATCCCTTCCTTTTATAATGGAGTTTTGGTCTTCTCGGGGAACCGTTGGTTCCCCTGTTTTGCCCTCTTGCGAATAGAGCCTGTTCCGTACCTATCACTCGGTAAGTCCCATTTCCCGTTTTTCTCATTCTTTTCTTTTTTCAACTCTGATTCTTTTGAAAGTTCCTGTTTGGCCACCTTCTTTGGGATGTGCTGAGGTATGCCCTTCTCGGCATCACCGTTTTTTGGCAGTTTCCACTTTTCCCTTTTCTTTCCCATCTGGGCGGAATCCTGTTCTGCCAACTTGAAAGCCGCTTGTTATCATTCTTTTTTTTGTGCTTCCCTGTTCTGGTTCCCTGAGGTTTTTTTTCTGTCTATGCCATGAGAGGTCGCTGGGTTCTGCTGGCGCTTGTGTTCTTTTGCTTTTGTTTCTTATTTTCTTCTTCTGTCTTTTTCTTTCAAGCTGTCCTAGTCTTCCTTTGTCTTTGTGCCTGAAAGGATCTGCGCCTCTTGATGGTTGCTGAGGATCCTGACTTCTTATCCCTTGCCGTGGTTTTCTTTTTTTCTTTTGGATGCTTCTTCGTCTGGGCTTCAAGTCTCCTAGGCCTTTTTATTCCTTCGTGGTTCCCCTGCATCTGCTACTTTGGACTTAGCTTGATTTTTTCCTTTTGGGCCTGACTCATTCTTTTGGGCCTCCTTCACTATGATCCTTTTTAGACCTCAACAACTTTCTAGGATGAGGAGTCTTGTGTGGAGATTAGGCCAACCGATTTTTCATCCATACCATGTTGCTTCACCTCTGCTTCTTCTGGAAGTTCAGCAAACTTGGCTACTAAATCGGCGAGGATCTGGCCTTTCACAGAGGTACGAGGCATATATTTGATGTCGAAAGCCCCTAGAATCGTGCCTCATTTAGCAATTCTCCAGGTATAATCCACGCTCTGAAGTATGGATTTGAGCGGTAGCTGAGTTAGAACAACCATGGTGTACGCCTGAAAATAATGGGGGAGTTTTCATGTAGCATGCACTACTGCCAAGATGGCCTTTTCCAAGGATAAATACCGCAGCTCGGCCTCATGAAGTGACTTACTTACGTAATAGATTGGTCTTTGGATGTCACTGTCTACTCGTATCAAAACAAAACTTACCGCATGAGAGGCTACCGCTAGGTAGGCAAACAGAACCTCGTCCACCTCAGGACTGGACATGATGGGCGGCCGAGATAGGTACTTTTTCAGCTGCTGAAATGCTACAGCACACTCCTCGGTCCATTTAAATCTTTTCCATTTATGCAGTAAAAGGAAAAAGGGTCTGCACCTATTAGTTGACCTGGAGATAAATCGATTCAAAGCAGCAGTCATCCTCGTCAGTTTTTGGACCTCCTTGGGGTTCCGAGGTGCTTGCAAGCCGTTAATGGCCTTAATTTGATTTGGGTTCACCTTAATTCCCCTGTGAGTCACCACGTAGCCCAAGAACTTTCTGGAGCCTACACCAAATGAACACTTTGAAGTATTTAGACGTAACTTGTGCTTTCTTAAAATTCCAAAAATGTTCGTAAGATCTCCTACATGCTTAGACACCACTTTACTCTTTACAACCATATCATTGATATAGACTTCAATGTTCCTGCCTAATTATGGTTCGAAAATTTTAGTCATCATCCGTTGATAAGTAGACCCTGCATTTTTCAAACCAAAGAGCATCATTTTGTAGTGATAGTTTCCAATGGGAGTGACAAAAGCTGTCCTTTCTTGATTGTCCAATGCTAACGGTATTTGGTGATATCTGTTGAGGTCTAAAAAAAGATCACAGTGAGCCAAGCCCAAAAGAAAATAAGCCAAGCCCGAGGAAGCAGGTGCAAGGGGACCACGAAAGAGAAGAAATGGCAGGCCCAAGAGGCTTGAGGCCTAAAGGAAAAAAGAATAAGAAGCATCAAGAAGGAAAAGAAACCCACGACAAGAGATTAAAGAAAATAGCCAGGATCCTCAGCAACCACCAAGAGGCGCGGATCCTTCCAGGCGCATAAGCACAGTCAAAGGAAGATTAAGACAGTTTGAAAGAAAAGGACAAGAAAAGAAAACAAGAAACAGAGCAGAAGCCACAAGTGCCAAAAGACCTAGCAGAAAAAAGAGGAAGTAACCAGCGACCTCTCATGGCGCAAGTGGGAAGCGCCTCGGGGAACCAGAATGGAGAAATACGAAAAGGAGAATGGCAACGGATGACTTTCAAAATCGACAAAATGGGATTCCGCCCGGATGGGAAAAAAGGTAAAAAGAGGAGGACTACTAAACGATGAGATCGAGAAAGGAATGACCTCAGCACATCTCGAAATAGGTAACCAGCCATGGACTTTCAAAGGAATCAGAGCTGAAAAGAAGGGAAGAATGAAAAATAGAGAATAGAACCTGCTGAATGATGGGCACGGTACATGCTCTGTTAACCATAAGACAAAACAAGGGAACCATGAGATTCCAGAATATCACTATAAAAGGGGGGGGGGGGGGGGGGGGGGGGGAGAGGCTACGAAGAAAAGGGAGAGATTTTTGAGAGGTGAAAAACTATCGATAAAATTCTGTAAAAGAAGAGAAAACTGAGGGAAAGTTAATAATATTGCTTCCCGGTATCCTGTAAAAGCCACTATTACACATACTTGGATTCAAAGAGAATCAAACTTTGCAAGTTTTGAAGGATGAAATAGCCATTCAAGACTGTAATTTTTGAGCTTGATTGAATCTTGTATCACGTTTTAGTGAGCATACTGTAACCATAACAAAGAAAATATTAATAAAATATGTCCCACTGATTCAAAGATCCTTATAACATTATTTTGTGCTTTTTTGTTGATCCTGTTCTCTACATTTACCTTGCTGTTTTGATATGTCTTTCAATACGAATATCCTTGCTTGTCATTTTACGTGTATTGTAGGAAGTATACCCTGTGCATCACTTGATTCTTAAACAGCCTGTTAGCTGCGGTGAATCAAGGCCCAGTCCACCAAACCACAACTTATTAGGCCCGGGATCCTTGGGCTTGAGTGTCACAAAAAAAGGCACTCTCACAATATCCTTGGAAGGCATCCAAAAAACTCATCCGAGGATGACCGACCGTTGCATCCACCAATTGGTCTATTCGAGGCATGAGGAAAGGGTCTTTGGGACAGGCCTTATTGAGGTCTGTGAAGTCCACGCACACATGCCATTTCCCAGTCTTCTTTTTTACCACCACCGTGTTGGCTAACCATTGAGGATAAAAAACTTCCTTGATAGCCCCTGCTTGCTTGAGCTTGGTTACTTCATTTCTGACAGCCTTGGTGTGCTCTTTTGACGGACGCCGAGGTGGTTGTCTTTTCGGGGTGATGGAAGGGTTAACATTTAGATGATGACAGATGAAACTTGGGTCTATACCCGGAGCTTCATATGCGCCCCACGCGAACACATCAACATTTTTTCTGAGGAATTCAACCAATTGCTCCCTTTCCTACAAAGGTAGTTTAGCTCCAACCTGAAAGAACTTCTCTGGATCATCGCCAATGATTACCCTCTCTAGATCTTCACATTTCGCCTCGTCGGCTGGTCCATTGAAGGGCAACGCCGGGGTTTCTGATTGCTATAAACCATTATCAGTGGTGGCCGAGGTCTCTACCTCAGGCCGATGTTGGATAACCGCTTCCAGGCATTGTCTGGTTGCAGTTTGATTTCCTACTATCTCCAAAACCTGGTCTCCAGATGGGTACTTCATCTTCTGGTGAAGAGTAGAGGAGACGGCCCCCAGGGTATGAAGTCAGGGTCTGCCCATAATGGTCGTGTAGGGACAGAAAACTTCTACGACGATGAAGTCCACTTCCACCATATCCGTGCCAGTCTGCATAGGTAATCTGATCTAACCTTTTGGGACGACGATTTTACCCTCAAAACTCACCAGAGAAGAATTGTAGGCTGTTAAGTTTTCAGGTTTCAAGTTTAGCCCTCTATACAAGTCAGGGTACATTATGTCAGCAGCGCTGCCTTGGTCAATCATCACCCTTTTCACGTCATACCCACCAATTCTCAACGTAACCACTAGAGCATCATTATGGGGCTGTATGGTTCCAACTTTGTCCTTATCTGAAAAACCTAACACTAACGGGACGCCTATCTTGGCTCTCTTTGGCATTGAACTAGACTCCTCGGCCGAATAAAGGGATATCGACATCACCCTAGAAGAACAAGATTCGGTCCTTCCCAAGGCAGCAAAAATAACGTTTATTGTGCCAAGGGGGAGTCTTAAAGAAGCATCTCCTCGAAGCTCCGAATCTGTTTGGCTTACCCGACCATTGGAATGATGCAAGAGTTGCTTTAACTTCCCTTTTCGGACTAACTGGTCCAAATGGTCCCATAAGTTTCTGCAATCTTCAGTTGTGTGTCCATGATCCTGATGACAGTGGCAATAAAGGTTTTGGTTGCATCTCATTGGATCTCCTGCCATCTTGTTTGGTCATTTGAAGAACGGTTCATTCTTAATCTTCTCCAGTACCTGTTGCACTAGCTCTTGAAACACAGCGTTAACCACCTGGTTGTTGGCAGATCCTAGCTGCCCAACAAAGTCTTTCCGAGGTCGGTTATTATTGTACCGGTCCGGCCTGAAACCCCTCCTCTCCTGAGGGATCACCTTAGCCTTTCCTTTCCCCTGCAGTTGGTCTTCTTCTACTCTTCTGTATTTGTCAATCCGATTCATCAGTTGGGGTACACTGGTAACAGGTTTACCAGTTAGAGATTTTCTCAAATTATGCTCGGCTGGAAGACCAGCCTTAAAAGTGCTAATGGCCACATCATCATAATCTCCTTTTATTTTGTTAAACATTTCCCAGTATCTATCTGAATAAGCCTTCAGAGTCTCACCCTCCCGCATGGACATAGATAATAAGGATCCCAAAGGACGAGGAACCTTGCTACAAGTAATAAAGCGAGCCCCAAAAGCCCGGGTGAGTTTCTTAAAGGAGTTAATAGAGTTCGCCTTTAAACCGTTGAATCACCTTATCGCCACTAGGCCCAAGCTAGATGGAAAGACCTTACACATCAAAGCCTCATCTTTGGAGTGAACGGCCATCCTTTGACTAAAATGGCTGACATGTTCTACCGGGTCTATTCGACCATTATAAATGGTGAACGTGGGTTGATGAAATCGCTGAGGAAGACTCACATCTTCTATGTTTTTTGTGAAGGGTGACTTAGAAACTTAACTCAGCACCTTATTCATGGCGGGGTTTTGTATCTACGTCTATGGTGGTGCTCCTCATCATAGGAAAAGGTCTTGTTAGGCGGAGTTCTGGATCTCCGCCTATAACTAGCACCATCTGTCTCTTCCGAGGACGGTTCGGAGCTGGGCGATGAACGTCTTCGCCGAGCATGACGCAACTCCCTCTTCAACTCGTCGATTTCACGTTGCATGTCTCATTCTTTGCATGGGAAACATGGCTCTTCCCTCGAGATTGACTTTTACTGGTATGAATTGTGTGCACACTTCCCTCACGGCCTCTTCTCCGTTTAAGGCTTTTACGCGGATCGCTATACTGAGAACCCCTTGATTTTGCTTGATGTAGATTAGCATCTACCTGGTGTGGCCCTGCTGCGGCCTGATGGGGACCTGCTTCCTCCATTATGAACGTTGTACCCGAATTCCCTTTAGAATAAATCAAGTCTTCCCCACAGACAGCGCCAATTTTAAGGACTCAAATTGGATTGGACCCAATATAGGATTGGGTTTTAGCCTAAAAAACCCAAACAATAAATTTGTAGAGCGTGGATGAAAGAACTAGATCTATTTCAGAAGAAAAACGATAAAATTTGCTAATTTAAGGCTATTAAACACAAGTAAGATAAGAAAGTTTTTCCTCGGAATGGCCTGAGGAGCTTATATTATATTGTCTTGTTGATAAACAAAGTTACAAGAGTTCACAGTCTTATTGCAAAAATTGCTTGATTTTTTTTCCGATCCCTTTTTTAGTCCATCTTTCCATGCTATATACTACAATTTTTGTATCATCCCTACCATACACATGTAGGTTAGATTCTGGGAACTCCTTCTTGTCCCATCCAACACCTCCCAGAACTACCAACTAGTAACTGTAAGGTTGCTTGACCACTGTTCAGGCATCACCTCCACATTAATACGGCCAGAGAGTTAGTTGGGAGGCATTTAATGTGGAGGTAGTAGCTTTTTGGAGATATTTGTTGCCCTTCCCCTTTCTTACCCCTTGTCCAACGTTTAACTCTTAGTTGTGATGTAACTTTGTAGAAACTCTATGATGATATGGCACTCTTACTGACCTCGGACCCTTGTTTCCGAGATGACTTTTTTCCTCAGACATTTGTTGGACTTATCTCATGTTATCTTTACTTCTCTCTTTATCCCGTTTCCTTTATAATCTTATCTGGCCATTCGCGGATCAGCTAATGTCCTTAGATTGGACCATAGGCCCAGTTAGTACAGCTTTAACAGTATCTCCTGATTAACTGGCCCCCACATATTGGATTTAAAAAAAATTTAGGGTGGTCACATATTTTTTTTAAGGTAAAAAAATCATTTTTTTTAAAATTTTTTATATATAATAATGATTCTTTTTTCTAGGCCAGGTGGTCCTATGACCACCTTAACTCTAATGTGGAGCCACCAGTGATTGTGGCACAAGAACTACTCTAATATTATTCTCCAAATGAGATGATTGTGACTACCGAATATATACTTCATTTTGTAATTAATGAACCAAGAAAAAATTGTGAATCACACAAACTATTCCATTTTTGTTAGCTAACTCCAAGTTTTGAAGTTGACAGGGTATTTAATTTTGTACACAAAAACATCATGTGGCATCAAAGAGAGTTCACAATCTTTTAGGTCTATTACGCTGTTTTACGTATCGTACCATATTGTTTGTATGTTAATGTCACTTTTCTTATTGTGTGAATCAGTGATTCCTAATTTGAGCATTTAACAGTGATAGAAATTTGAGCAAGTTTTGCATTAATTAATTGACACTAAAACATAGTAGAAGGGTATGTCTAAGCTATGTTGTCTGAGCTATGTTCTGAGAGTTGTATAAATATTTTTATTAGAATCCCTTACTTGATCTTGGTTCTTTTAAAAAAAAAAAAAAACTTTGTTTATGTTTTGGAAGAAGAGCGACATAAAAGAGTTGTAAAAATACATTTTTACCTATTTTTAACGGAGATGGGTTACGGAGCCTTTAATAGAGAAATCTCAGGTGGACAAAGTATTAAGTTTTAAACCACAGGTGGATAAAGTAAAAACGGACCTAACTACATGTGAGTTTACTGTATGCTAACGAGTGCTCTTAGGACATTGGTTAACAATCTATTTTAGAAAAATTTTGACATCACTTTTATGGAAAATGAAAAAAGTTGTCAAAAAATATATATTTTTTTTCCTTTTCCCATAAAAAATTTATTTAACTAGATTGTTAACCAATATCCTTAAAAGGGCACTTATTAGCATTCGGTCCCTATCTTGGGTTTCACAAAAAACAGGGCTGGACCAAATGGACTGAACTGACCCAAAAGACCAAATGAACTGAACTGGATAAATGAAACTCGAGAAAAAGAAACGCCAATGCAGTCACTGATTTGAGAAAAAGTAGTCTTGCAAATGGGTTGGAGTGTTCGCAAGTCCACGAGTCTATGTTAGGTGTGCTATGCAAAAAACTAAAAATGCACTGGGAAGACACTTACCAATTATTATACCTGTTGAACAAAAACTATCGCCCATGACTTCAAATCTATATTTAATGCTGATTTGTAACAAATAATGCCTATTGTCGTGACTCTTGAGTTCTCAAATTTAGCAGCTTCACAAAGTAGTCATTCCATTTCTGGCAACAAATCAAACAAAATCGACTAAATCAAATTGCCCTAATTAGTACAAGACAGTGCCAACTGAACCTGCTATAAACATCACTATCCAATGCACTTGCTTATGCTGTTACCCACTATTGCAAACAAATTCCTTCTTTTGCATGAATTTATAACACCTTAGGTTGACGTGTAAAGCATAAGCTAAATAACCCCTTTTTATCTTCTTCTTCTTGTTAAATAAATGTGAGGCATGTGCAGATTGATAATAATTTAAAATTCTTAAATTCACCTTAATGAGCGATAAATGAGAGAAGACAAGCAATAAATGAGAGAATGGAAGAATTAGTGATGAGGTAGGAAAAAAGGGGTTTGGATCTATTGCAATATACAATTACCACCCGGTTGTGAGATGTAAAAGTTAAAGATGGAGATTTTTTTTTTGGGACCTTTTAATTACCTTTTCAACTTTTTTACCATATTTACTTTTACATCTTGTTCACCCCCCCCCCCCCCCCCCCCCCCCCAAAAAAAAAAAAAAACCCATTTACATCTCATACCAAGCAATAATTGCATCACACAAATGTACAATAGCGTATTTGATCTAAATTCAGAATAAGGTATCTCACGCATGTTGTTAAATGAGAAGATTTATTCTAGACCTATTAAATGCAAGAAAGAAACTTATCAAAAAAAAAAAAAAAAAGAAGCAAGAAAGAAGGTAATTGTATGTATATTGGAAACTAATGGAGGGTGAGGGTCAGTTAGAGCCTGTTTGGCCAACAAAATTTGATCACTCAATTTCCGTCACTCAATTTTCATCACTCATCACTCATAACTCATAACTCATCACTCAATTTTTCACATCCGTTTGCCTTCATCACCCAATTTCTATCACTCAATATTTTTCACACTATTCATGGACCCCACAACTGTTACTGTGTCAGAGCACTTCTATTTTGTTACCCGCGAAACTTTTTTTTTTTTTTTTTCTTTCTAGTACCTAGAAACCCGAACCCAGTGAAAAAAAAAAAAAAAAAAAGAAACCCAGTGAAGATCGAACCTAGTGAAGAAGACCGAACCCAGTGAAGAAGAAAGGAAAAAAAAAGAAACCTAGTGAAGACCGAACCCAGTGAAGAAGAAAGGAAAAAAAAAAAAAAAAAAAAACCCAATGAAGACCACCGAACCCAATGAAGAAGAAAGGAAAAAAAAAAAGAAACCCAGTGAAGACTGAACTAGTGAAAGAAGAAGAAGAAGAAGAAAAAAAAAAAAAAAAACCAGTGAAGATCGAACCAGTGAGAAAGAAGAAGAAAAAAAAAAAAAGTCAGTTGGTCAAAAGGTGCGGCTGAGTGGGTCCCTCATGGGTTCGGTCTTCACTGGGTTTCTTTTTTTTTTTTTCCTTTCTTCTTCACTGGGTTTTTTTTTTTTTTTTTTTTTTTTCTTCTTCATTGGGTTCGGTCTTCACTGGTTTTTTTTTTTTTTTTTTTTTCACTGGGTTCGGTCTACTTCACTAGTTTTTTTTTTTTTTTTTTTTTTTTTTTTTTTTTTTTTTTTTCTTTCTTTCTTTACTGGGTTCGATCTTCTTCACTGGGTTTCTTTTTTTTTTTCACTGGGTTCGGGTTTCTAGGTACTGGAAAGAAAAAAAAAAAAGGTTCCGCGGGTAACAAAACAGAAGTGCTCTGACATAGTAACAGTTGTGGGGTCCATGAATAGTGTGAAAAATATTGAGTGATAGAAATTGGGTGATGAAGGCAAACGGATGTGAAAAATTGAGTGATGAGTTATGAGTGATGAGTGATGAGTGATGAAAATTGAGTGACGGAAATTGAGTGATCAAATTTTGTTGGCCAAACAGGCTCTTAATGTCCTTTGCTTTTTTCATACCTTTGTCAACGTGTGCACCACTACAATAATTTGTTGTTCCTTTTTATTTCACTTTATTCATTTATTGCATGATATCTTTGTCTAATGTTGTTAAACTTATTTGTGGTCTTGGATTTACTACTAAATATGCCATTTTGGGCGACTATATTTATTTTATCTTATTAAACATATTTGTTTAGCCTTGCTAACAATAAGCTCACTTGTTTCTTCATCTCCCCTTATATGTCTTAAAGCCAGGGGCGGCTCCAGTTGGAGCCCGGGGGGTTCAAATGAACCCCCTGTACTGAAACCAAAAATATATATATATATATATATATATATATACACTTTCTTTTTTGGTTTTGACCCATAGAATAAAATTTTGAACACCTTAGTCCTATATTTTTTTTAAGCCCAGTTGAAAATAAGTTTGAATATAATTCTTTTAACAATATCTTGGTCTTTTTAAACACACATACACACACCAAAAAAAAAAAAAAAAAAAAAAACCAATTTTATATAAAATTTGGAAAAAAATTAATAAGCCTAACAACAAAAGTAGAAATTTGTTAATCTTAAACCTTAGAAAAAATTCACTTAGATCTTAAAAAAATTGAAATAAATCAATAAAATGGGAGATCAATTGATGAATGATTGCTTGGTTGTGTATATTAAAAGAGATATAGTTTGTAGGATTAATAATGAATATATCATGCAACAAATTCAAAATATGAAACATCGTAGAAAGTAATTGTAAGACTTTATGTATTTCAAATTTTTTTTTTGTGATATTGATATATTCAAATTCTCTTTTATTTAAAATTTTGTATAATTTATGTTTCTTATTGCCCCCTTAAAAATAATCCTAGAGTCGTCATTGCTTAAAACCTAATTATTTTCATTAAAGAATACACAATTCCTAATATTTTTCTACTTCACTCACCCATTATATTGGAGTATTTTATTATTTACGGGGAAGCACAACAATATCAACTGATAGACAAAACATTGACCTGAGTACAAATCTTGACTACCCCAAAGAACTCCTGTCTAATTATTGACTAATTAATTAAAATACATGTGTTTCAACAAAAGAAATCCCAACACCTATCACTAGATTCCATTACCAAACTTTATTAATTATATAAAATTTTCCAATGATAACCGCTTTAGAATTGCCCAATAGTTCATTAACAAATGCTTTTATGGCACTTGTTAACTTTTCCTTTGATATATATATATATATATATATATATGTGTGTGTGTGTTCATGTGCGAACACGCGAGTGTGCATGAGAAATTGGCTAAGGCGGGTTGAGAGGTAGTGATAACACTGTATGTTTTATTGAATTGAGTTGAAACTGAAATGACACTAAAATATAAGTACTCATTCCCTGGAAAGCCAAAACTACTAGTTGGTATAAATATTTGAAACACAAAATTTAATTGCAAATCCAAACAACAACAACAACAATTTCCATTCATCTACTATTATTGCACTACAAGAGAAAAGCAAACCCAAACCCTTGCCATATGCCACCAGTACTCTTTTGGCATTTATATCAAACAAAACACAAAAAACATTCTAGCGATCGATCTATACGACACCATGTATGTTTTAGCCGGTCTTCATCAAGCTTCAATGGTATCCATATAAAATCCATCTCAACTTTAGAGGCATGACAACTTCCGATGACAAGAAAAACCCGAACAGTTGGTTTTCCGGCTAGCGAGTCCAATCAAAATTGAACTAACAAATCTGTTGCATCTGTTGAAGTTTCAATGGAGGAATACTTATCTGAGCAGTGACCCCTTAAGGCAAATAAGCCTGCAGTAAAATTGTTGTATTAAATTTGATACAAAAAGTATGTATAAGGATGTGACATGTAAATAAATTCATGTACTTAAAGAAATTGAGCATACCTGTTAAGCGCTTAAGACTCCTTCTGTAGTCATCTGAAGTCCTGAGTTGACGATGTTTCCTGAGTTAAAGAAATTTAGATATTAATTAGACTTAATCATAAATGGACATAGCGTAGCATAGATAATATATCCTAGAAACAATAATGTTGTAAGTACTTACGAAGTGGTGTTTTGGATACAAAGAAGCATGCTGCAATAACAATGTAGCACAAGAGGAGAACCAGTCCCTTCATGTAGTGAGATGTCCCATCCTATAAAATCAATAGTGAAAAATTTCAAAATACTGGAACAAATAATTAAATTCAACATTTTCTATTACTTTCATGCCTAGTGCTAAAGAGTTTTAAAATAAGAATTAAATAATTAGTTTTACCCCTTTCTATTAACTTTTTTCTAAACACCTTTTTTGTTAACTTGAGATATAGGGACAAGCAATAGTTTATAATGTTCAAAACTATTCTCCAAATGTACTAAGAGGAAGCTTTTGAGACATGAATATTCTCACCTGAAGTGTGAAGGCTGTAACGATTATTGATAATGCAAGAGAGGTGGTCTCAAGGGTGTTGAAATCAAGATCCATGTGAATTCCCATAATCCAAGCTACAACCACGCATAATGGGACCTGAGTATTTATACGATATAAATTTAGCATCACCATTTAACTAAGTTCACAAAGAAATCTTTGTCAGGACAGCCATTCCAGCAATATAGGTTTTAAATTCTCACCACAAACATTGCAATTTGAGTCGCAGACCCTAAGGCAACACCTAATGATATATCCTGCATTTGTGTGCAAAAAAATCTCACTTAGAATCTTATAATTTCAAAACTTAGTGCCACAATTAAAATGGTAGAAAGGCCATTATATTACTCACCAACTTGTTCTTGAAAGCAAATATGACTGCCCCAGCATGTTCTGCTGCATTTCCAACAATTGGTAGCAAGATTATGCTGAGGAAGCTGACTGACAAGCCCCAAGAATCTGATGCATCCTGAAAGGAATTGAAATCCTTGTGAATACCTTGATAGATAAATCTCTTTAAGTACAATGCATGAAATAGTTACATTCCATTTGATAATTCTCAACCACACAAGCACTATGAAAATGGCTTTTTATCATTTTTACCTCAATTGTAGCCACCACATATTCAGACAACACAGCTATGACTATAGTCATCCCGACCAACCAAACAAATCCACTCCAGAATCCTATCACAGGCACTTCTTCCTCACCCTCTGCACCATCTTCTGATTCCTGATGGGTTGCACCATAGATATTTAATTAGCTATGTTAGCATATATTGATATCAGGGAATGATTGACCAAAGAATTCTTTAGCCCCTCAAAATAAAAAATAACACTAAAATTGATTTTTTTTAAATTTTTTTATCATTAAGGCATATCATTAGCTTGCTTGAGAGAAATCAATTTGTAATACAATTTGCAACATGATAAATCATTAGGGCAAGGAGTTTGCTTGCACCTGAAATGTTTTTATCTTTACTCCTAACAGTTACACTGTTTTTTTTTTTTTTTTTTTTTTTTTTTTAAATGTTTGTAAGCTACCTTCAAAGTAATTATGTTCTGATTTAAGAGAATTTAACTTTATCAATTATTGAAATAGCTAGATACAAAAAAAATGATAAGTGTGTTTTTAAAATATTGATAAGGCAACAAAACCTAAACCACTAATTTATTAATGAATGAATCAAGATTTTATGAATTCAAGTTAGAGTTCGCATTAGAACTGTAGAGAATCTAATACATGTAGTAGAATGAGAACTTTTTTTATAGGTAAATAAACCAAGAATCTTATCTTTTTCTTTAATTATGG
Organism: Quercus robur; assembly: GCF_932294415.1. NCBI lineage: Eukaryota > Viridiplantae > Streptophyta > Magnoliopsida > Fagales > Fagaceae > Quercus > Quercus robur. The sequence goes on from NC_065540.1 coordinate 13,642,494, forward strand.
AGAAAAGAAATATCACATGACTAGACTTATTTCTTTTTATTAGTATGAGACATTTCATCGCAAGAGTGTTTTTTTTTTTTTTTTGGGTTGGGTAAATAGGGGAAAGGGAGACCTGGGGTTTCAATTATATAGATACCACAAAAATGTCGGCACCATTGGATTATTTACTGCTCGAACCCCAACACAAGAGACTATTACAAATGAGATAACTATTGTGAATTTAAAAAATAGAGAAAATTAAATTATGTACCTCCTGAGCTTCAAATAATTGGCGGTGTGTCCACAATTGGAAGACTAGGTAGGCAGTGTATGCAACAAGCATGACAATGCTACTGGCTCTCGACAACTGGATTGTTGGTACCACAGTGAATTCAGGCAAGGCCCCAGAATGCCGAAACAAAGTAGGCAGCAAGTGGCACAACAATGCTAGCAGCAACAGGAGTGAGTTCACATCAGCTTGTCTCTGTTATGCCATAAGGTCAAGCAAACATCAATTCACCATCAACTTTGACCCATTTGGAGGACATATACATGAGCTATATCAATAATTTTATACTTTTTTACTATATGTCATCTATCACAAAAAAAAAAAAAAAAAATTTATTATATTTTTAAAATGATACTAATCATATATTTATTGGTAGTAAATTGACAATTACTTTATGTTATAAAAGGTTTTTTTAAATAATAACTCACTCTGTCGTATTTTTGTTCCCTCCTAAGGTTGGCAATGCCACCACAGAAGAGAGATGTCCCTAGAACCAGAAGAAGGTTGGAAAGAATGGAGCCCAAGAGAGAGTACTTGACTAGGGCTATTTTATGATCGCTTAGAGCAAATATTGCAATAATGAGCTCCGTAGCATTCCCACATGTAGCATTTAGAAGCCCTCCCACTGCAAAATCACATAATAAACTACTTAATAACTTAAAATTTTGGAATTGTAAACTTCTTATTCTTACTATTTTTTTTTTTTTGATACAACTTCTTATTCTTACTATTGAATATTGATGTGCAAGTGTCCTTTAGTATACCCTTATTAATTAATGAGAGAATATGCCATTTGATTCAATGATGCTGATGTTTTTTTTTTGTAATTGTAAACTTAATTCTTAATTATTTGTTAGACTAAACAAAATCATTTTTTTAACGCATTTAGTTTGTGTCTAGTGTATAGGAGTACTAGATACAACACAGGCACAACATGTTTTAAAATGGTCATGTATTGGTTCCATATCATATCCAGTTCACAAAAGCAATAAACAGAAGTCTTACCTTATTAAAAATTGACAAAACTTAGACATAATTATTTACATGTTTTAATTTAAGTTTTGATTAAATTTTATCATATGTCTATATTGACTAATTAATTAATGTTATACAAACAATATTATTATTTTTTTTCTAAAAACAATTAATTTCAAGCATACAATTTAGTAATTAATGCAAATTGCAATCACTAACTTAAATTTAATTGGAGGTAATATAATTGATAAGTGTAAATGAAATATAGATAATAATCCCACTTTGATTTATACTTGAAATTAGTTGAAAACCTTAGATATATACCACACCTAATTAGGAATTGTAGCTCTCTCTAAGTTTGATCTCTCAAATATAATTTGATGCTGACACTATATAGCTAGAATCTTCACTGAAAATTTTGCTATTACTTATGTACAAAGGACAAGACAGAACTATAAAGTGTCCTTCGACTCGATAGTGATATCTCAACCATGCATAAAAGCGAGGTTAAATGAGGTTTTCAACGTTTTGCTTCCAGGAGTTACACAGACTTTTTCAGTAAAATTTAACAAATTATATATTTGAACAGTAGTGATTAGTGCAGACGCGTGAAGCTATGAGCATCGAAATGATCGAATCCGGTTTGGTCTTTGGAAAACCATCAAAACCAAGCCAACAGTAATTTAGGTTTTTTGACCCTATTAAAAAAAAAAAAAAACGATCTCTTTCCATGTATTTATGGTTTTTAGACTCTCAGAATGTGCTGCACCAATAGTTAATTTCTGCCTTAAACTTTGTTCTATAAAAGAACCAAATTAAAGCTTGAACACTGCTCGAACATGATTGGGAAAACTGGAAAAGTTTTGGTTACATTTAAACAAATTCATGAGGAACCATATTTATATAACATTTTATTGTAGCCTATTGTCATGTGTGTGTATATATATATATTAAAAAGAAATATATTTCATGCTCATACCTGTAGGACCGGTGTAGTAAGCAATTTGTCTGATTGCAAAATAGAGAAAACGAAAATTAGTATTGATCTCAGATACATACCAAATTGCACGTATATATATATATATATATATATAGATGATGAACAATGAATAATAGATTAATAGACAACTATATACAATTTGAATATTCTGCCTTACTCTGTCAGGAAGCTGACACGTTCAGCAAGTGGAGTGAGGCCAAGTAAGCTCAATGCGAACACCCATGGCTGTTTGCAATAAAATCAGAAAGGACCCATTATAAGAATATAGAAAATGAATAAGAAAGTAATTGTTTCCAGGGCCTGTTGAGCTGTTTTCAGTTTTCTTGCAGAGAATTGATTGCAGGTGTGTTAATATATATATATATATATATATATATATATATATATATATAATACTCAGTCCCATCACCAAAGTATAAAATAGACTAGAATTATTTCATACCAATCATCATCATCATCATCATCATTATTATTATAATATAGATGGATTTGAACTTATATATATATAGTGGTTGTTATGTAGTAATTACTCTTTGTCATACCAAAACACTAATGGATTTCATTTTTGTGTAGGCTGAATTCAAACCTAGATCAATCTCTCTTATTTGAGAATAAGAAATTTTACCCATTAAGCTAAAATTCACATTCCATACCAATTAGGGAGGGCAATGGAATAGGTTTGGGTTAGATTAATTTGAGATATTCATCCTTGCCCTATTACCTCCTCTTCGAGAAGGGGAAACTCACACAAGGCAACTTCAATGTTAATGAGATAGAGATATAAGAGAAAAAGAGAAACAGAGTGTTTTGTGGAATGGTAATAAAATATTATAAAGAGATAAATTATGAATATGATACTCATAAAATTAAATTATATATATAAATAATTTAAATATATAGAGTATTGACATTCAGTGCAAGGCAAGTAGAACCCGTCCTCCCCTTGTCACCTCTTTTGGGTGAAAGAAACCTACACGGCGTAAAACTAGTCAAGCGGGCCATGGTGAAGCAAGAAATGTTTTTCAAGGTAGGCCAAGCTTATAAATATATCAATCAATCAATTTATGATAAAATTAAATAATGGGTGTTGCTTTTATATGCCTTAACATATACAATACAAAATAAGAAATATAATAGTGACATAAAGTAAATAAATGATTTTTTGTTGTTGTTTGTTTTGGGATAAAAAGTTTAGTATATTTTCTTCTAATAAAAAAAAAATCCCTTCTTCTAAAAAAAAAAAAAAAAATCCCTACATTCCTAATTCAATGAAAAAGCATTTGTTTGTCGGGGAAAAAAATACAAAACAGATTACTTTTATATATACATAATTAAAATTATTATTATTAATATAATAAAGAGGGAGGGGATGAAATTGAAAGCACCGGGACCTCAGCTCCCCCTCCCTCTGCCATTAATTGAGTGGGGTGGGAAATTTTTATCATCCCTACAATTATTAATATTGAAAGAACATATATTTTGTTTTGTAGGCATAAAATGATGGTGGGATATATAATCGATAATTGTCAATGAAATTTGCCCACTTTGATTGATAAAATATCATAGTTCCTTCAGTTCCTGTAAGTTTTCACTGTTACATAGAAAACCCTAGTAAGTTAAGAATTAAAACAAGAACTTACTCTTCCAAAACCATAAATCTCAGCTGCAATGGCTAGTGGGATGGCTGGAAATAGCACAGAAAGCTTAGTTCCCAGAATAACCTCTTGAAGATTTGCCAACAATTGTCTAAGGCAAGTTATGGGAACTTTTGAGACAAGTTTGAGGTCGGACTTTTTGCGGAGAGATGAGGATGACATGTTGTGGTGGGTACGGCCATGCCTCATCTCCTTGCTCAAGGTTTTGACGTTTCCATTTTCCAAAAGCCATGGTTCTTGGTGAGAGTTTGAAGCCATTTCTGTGACACGACAGAAATATTGCACTATAGCTAACAAGACTTCGATTTTCTATGTATACTTCTATGTTCTATGTCTATATGTGTTATGAGAGAAAGCTACTGTTATAAATAGGTGAGGACTAAGCTTTACATAGAAGGTTTGGGATGCACCTTCCTCGAAGTTTCTTATTTTCTTTAATGGTAATCTAGCGGATTCTAAATTTCTAATATCATATATATATATATATATATAAATATATAAGGGAAATGAATTGAATGGATTAGAATTAGACATAAGAATAAAAAAAAAAAGGAAATGAATAGAAGTATAGAATGAAATTAAGCATTTATCTCTCTTTTGTTTAGATGTTTGAAAGGGAAAGAAATGAATAGAATATTGCAAATTTCTTTTTTCCTGGTTTTACTGACACAACTTTTTTTTTTTTTTTTTTTTTTTTGTAAAAATAAAATATAAAAAATCTTAGAAATTGACGGAGTTTCCCATGTGTAATAGTCTTTTTAAGTAAGTATGAAACTAGTAGATTGTTTTTGGTTAACAAATAAAAAATGTTCTTAGTATTTGGTGCTACATGATGTTTGAGATAGTGTGGCTTCAATATTCAAACGGCAAGGTTTTGTGATATGCTTGTGTTTATATTAAAAATTTCCTAATTAGGTTCCACATAATAATAGCATTTGTACCTGGACATATGACAACTGTACTAATTATAACTGTCCATAAGAATATCCTTTTGGACCTTCTATTCATGATTTTTTGAATTATTGTAGTTAATTGGAAAAGGAGAAAATTTATTTAAAGATAGTGATGATCCTTATTGATAAAATTTATTTAGGGCACGTTTGGTACATTGCAATGATTATTACATGAGAATAGGAATAAGTATTATAAGGAATACATTAAGTTGAAATGTAATAAGTATTACTATTTATTAGTTTGGTGACATTTAGGAATAGAATTTTGAATATGCATTCACAATTTAGTAGAGTATAAAAAGAATGTGTAATTAAATTATTTTTAAGTCAAATTTCCTAAAATACACTTATTTTAGGGTATTCAAAATAGAGCTAATAATTAACAATAAGGAAAATTTATTTTCTTTCCTTTTGAAGATATGGCAATTAATGACTTTTTAGGAAATTTTTTTAAAAAGTTATTACATAAAGTGAAAGAATAGATATTCAGTACTTTTGATAAGGAATAGTTATTCCTCATTTTGAAGAATAACTATTCATAAGGAATAACTATTCATTGTAATAAAAATATAACCAAACAACCGAATAGTTATGCTATATATTTATTATTACATTATAATGTCTATTACAGTCTACCAAACATGCCTTTAATTTTTATTAATACAACAGTAATAATGGTTAAGTTTTCAAGTTTACACTAGAGAAAAAAAAATTAAAAGGAAAATCAATTGTATTCAGTATCATGCAATCACTATAATATAAACGTATATATATTTTTCAGCCTAATATTTAAAATTCTACCGGTAGTTATATATAAGGTACATATTAGATATATTCCTATTAGAGATAATATCTTCCAAATATACATTTTAATGAAGCTGCCAACTATCTAATTAAATGAAAGTGAGTTAATTTTTGTAAAATAGCGTGGTTTTCCAAATTAATACAAAGAAGTGGATTAGAGCATCCACAGCAGTGGAGCTAAATTTTTAGCAATTTAGCTCCACCAAAAGTTACTTTATCTATTTTACCTATACATATGCTGTAGCAGTGGATCTATTTTAGCTTTCAATACAATAAAATAATATATTCATCACAATAAAATAATATTTCTACTACAATAAAATAATAATATTTCTACTATAATAAAATAATATATCACCACCACTATAACACAAACATCCTCCACCACCACCACCACACGGCACAAACATCATCCACCACCACCACCACCACCAGTACACAATAGAAAAAAAAAAAAAAAAAAAAAAAACCCAAATCCTCAATCTGAGACAAACCCAGCACACCACCATAGCACAAACATCCTCCACCACCACCACGCAGCACAAACATCCTCCACCACCACCACCACCACCACCACCAGTACACAATAGAAAAAAAAAAAAAAAAAAAAAACCCAAATCCTCAATCGGAGACAAACCCAGCACACCACCATAGCACAAACATCCTCCACCACCACCACACAGCACAAACATCCACCACCACCACCACCACCACTACCGGCAGTCCACAGCAAAAAAAAAAAAAAAAAAAAAAAAAAATTTCACAACGAGCACAAAAGGAATGGGCTTCGGTCAGCGCAAAAGGAATGAGCACGAGTACAAAAAATCCACCGAAGCTCAGCTCAGCCCAGCCCAGTGTGAGGAGTGGTCGGCGCTGGGCTGGGCTTTGGTCGGCGCTGGGCAGTGGTCGGCGCTGGGCAGTCGAGCTAGAGAGATGAGGGATGAGGGAGATGCGAGCTAGAGAGAAAAAAAATTGACCGGCGAGCTGAGGATGACGGAGACCGGCGAGATGGAGAGACCGGCGAGCTGGAGAGACCGGCGAGCTGAGGGATGAGGGAGATGAGAGACCGGTGAGCTAGAGAGAAAAAAAAATTTGAGGAAGAAAGAGGAAAGAGGAGAAGCCGGAGAGAGAGAGAGAGAGAGAGAGAGAATGAATTGAATATTTTAATGAGAAAGAGGAGAGAGGGTGTAATAAAAAAATATTTTTTTTTTTAGCTTTGAGCTACAGTGCACATCTATCTTTAGATGTGCACTGTAGCTGAGGAGCTAAATTTTTTAGATTTAGCTCCTCTGCTGTGTGAAGGATTTTTGATATTTGGAACTAAAAAATAGCATTATACCTATATAGCACCACTGCTGTGAGTGCTCTACGGTATGTGATTTGAAAAAAAAAAAGAAAAAAGAAAAAAGAAAAGCAAAGTCAGCTGTAAAAAAAAACTATAAAATATTATTTTCGGGTAATGCTAAATTTGAGTACGGAGCAGTCAAACTCTTTTCAACAAGACCGTCAGTCAAAGTCAACAGTTAAAAATCTCAAATAATTGAGTTTGAGTTTTCACTATAACAAATTATTCTTCTCCTTCTTCTTTTTTCTTGAAAATTTTTACAAAATTTTATATGCGAGTCACGTACATAAAATAAAATTCATGTTTATATAATTAAAAAAAAAAGTAGTACACAGCTTTACAGAATAATTTCTCGAACATTTAAATTTCTGTAAACAAAAAACACCTATAGTCGCATTAATGAACACAAAGCCAAAAACTGTAAAAAGGCTGATACTAGGTTTCACCAAGTGAAGTAATTAATATTATTCTCCATATGAGAAGATTGTGACAACCAAAGATATGCTTCGTTTTGTAATTAATGAACCAAGAAAAAATTGTGAATCATTCAGCCAAAAAAGAAAAAGAAAAACTTGTGAATCACACAAAAACTATTCCATTTTTGTTAGCTAACTCTCCAAGTTCTGAAGTTGACAGGGTATTAAATTTTGTACACAAAAACATCATGTGGTATCAAAGAGTTTCCACAATCTTTTAGATCTAGTATGCTGTTTTACGTATCGTACGCATATATTGTTTGTATTTTAATTTCACTTTTCTTGTTGTGTGAATCTGTGATGCCTAAACTGAGCATTTGACAGTGATAGAAATTTGAGCAAGCTTTGCATTAATTAATTTAATTGACACTAAAACATAGTAGAAGGGTATGTAAGGTACAACTCACCGTACTAGGAAGTAGGAAGCTTCGTGGAAACTTCTCAACCCCGTACAACTGTGCAAAGTTAAGACGGTTACGGTGGCAAAAATCTTGTGATTCTTTCTTATCCTAAAATGCTCGAAAGCATGACTAATGAAAACATTGATAAGGACAAGAATTCCATGCAATGCAATGTTGTTTAAAAGGAACAAGGACACGTGTTAGAGTGTAAGAGGAATTAATTAATTACCTATTTTTGCTTAGAAGATTAGCATCATTGTTTTTCCCTAGCAAATGGCTGTGTTCTAAAGCTACTAAGTGCCAAGGTAAGGAAGGTAGAAAGAAGTTTCTCTGCACAGTAAAAGTAGATGAAGCAAAAGCTTTTTTAGTGTATATAAATTGCCACTCCAAATTGCTTTGTTGATATGAATTTCTGCAACACAAAGTTTATTAGTTTCTGAAGGTTGGTGCTTACGACTATGGTAGGTATTGGATGAGTTTTTGGTGTTATATTTTACTTTAAATTGCCATGAAAGCAACCATATATATATGTGTGTGTATTTCATACACGTAACCCCACCCAATCTTTTTGGAGTCTGTTAGTTTAGTTAGGTATAAGACTTTGTTTGTGTATCTGTGTTTCCACATTGTTGAATTTGAAAATCAACCCCAAGTATTTCAAAAATTATGTTGTAGGCTTATAGCTATGTGCTAGCTAGTTTATTACCATGCATGGATCTCGGGCTCCTCAATTCTCTTTTAAAGTAATCAAATATGCCTTATATAATGTTAGTATCCTTATCTCTTGTTAAGATCCAGAGCTTTACAATTTAGTGACACTGTTTGGTTATTCCTTATATTAGAACTTATGTTTAATTCCTCCCATCCTAATGTTTTAAGCCAAAAAAGAAAAACCCCTTATTTTGAAATCAGTATTTTCAAAACATTAGAGCATTCACATTTAAGATGTGAAAAATGCTAAATTCTAATTTTAGTTCTCATCCCTTTAAAATATTATCCACATCAAGCATGTTATTCTTAGAAGATGTGAAAAATACTAAATCCTAATTTTAGTTCTCATCCCTTTAAAATATTATCCACATCAAATATGCTATTTTTAGAATTTTTGACATCTGTAGGAGTGTCATTTTTGACACTCTACTCTAGCAAGTTGCTAGAGTTTTTTATTATTAGTTTTTCTTTTTCTTTCTCTCACTCTCTCTTGTACTATGCCTCTCTCCAATGCTTTCTCTCTCACTTGATTAAAATAAATAATATTTTAATGAAGTGGTAAAAAAAAACTTTGATATTTGGTGTATTATAAAATGAAGTGTGAAAATAAATAAAGTAGTGTTTTGAGATGCTAAATCTATATTTTTTGATATGTTTGATATCTTATTTCTAAATCAACTACTCCAAAAATTTTAGGGATAAGATTATTTACCATAATCTCTCTTAGACTTTGTAAAAGTAAAAATTTTGTATATTGAGTCCTGCACTACATTTTTAAATTCCTAAGGTCTTAAAACCTTAGTCTAGCTAACTGATTTTTTCTTAAAATTTTTAACCAAAAAAACATGTTCATATTCATTGATCTGTTGGCCAAATTTTTGATTTTTGATTTTTTCTTCAGTTTTTACCTATATCATTTCATCATCAGTTACTCTTTGGTTTCGTATTTGAATTGGATTCTGTTCACCTAGTGGCAAATGCTAGTTGATGAAACATGCTCGGTGCAATTTTGTTGGTATTCATCTTGTTAGGTCGATGATATTTCTGTTGGTAAATAATATTTCGTGGGTGTCAATAATTTTAACTCTGCCATATATGAGTCATCAAGGCATGTGGGATGGGGTCAAAAATTTCTGTAGGCAAAAGAAAACATAGCATTTGTTTTCTCTTTCATTAAAAGAATCTGCCAATTTGTGTGGGTCTATGATGAGAGACTGATAGCCACATACTGAGTGCAATAATAGCTGCTTCATATCACATTATTACTTCAGTCCAAAAAGCTCACTTCGATACATATTAGTCCCATCCCAATCTAGATTAACATCAAGCCTGAGCATCCACGTTCAAAATATTTTAACTCATCTGCATGGGTCATGTGTTAGTGAGCTTCCACGAAGCTTCGTCTTTCATTTCATACATATCCGGAAATCTGTACGGATTATTGTCATATATCATTTAACTTCCATAACTGACAAACGGACATGCAAAGTATCTTTTTTGCAAGATTTTGTGGTGTATATTTACTTCAGCATTAGTACATGGGACACGTTAAACACGTGTCCGCTGCTTACTGTGAACACAAGCTCTTTCTTATATAAAATTACATGTTAGGTAATTTTTTAAAATGTTATGCTATTTAATATTTTTTTATTGAATGAATATTATGAGGAAAAATGCATATATTTGGATTATAAAATTTTAAGACGATCATAAATCGATACTACTGTTTATTTATAAAATATTTAAGATTTCAAGATTTTTTACATTTTAACATGAGTTTATGAGTTTATAAATTGAATAGTAAATATAGTTAAAACAAGATTTGATTTATGTGTTAAGAAAAATGAAAACTTTTGTGCAACGATGATTTTTAAAATGAATGAAAAGTTATACTTAGCTAGATATGTAACTCAGTCATAATTCTGTATTACAATCAAAAGAGGCCAAAATATAAATTACACCATTTAATTTTATTCAAAAAAATCATTTTAGTCCTTTTTAAATTTGAAGTCGGTCTTTTTTCTGTAGTGTAGGAAAGGGTACAAGGCAGCTGCAATTTCCGCGAAATTTCCTTTTAGTATGGTGTTGAACAAAAGTCACAAAAAACGGCGCAGTGATGCCGTAGTTTTATGTCCGTGGGTGTCGATAATGTTTATTTCTTCTGGAACCTCTAGATATTTTTACCTACAGTTTGTTATGACATGGTTGATACGTACCAATTTATTGAAGCTCATGAAATCATACAGGATGTACTTGGTGGTTCAGGACTTATAATTCATAAAAGTTCAATCGGGTGGATCTTGTCGTGTGTTCGAGAAGTTCATTGTTCCTAATTAGGCAATCTTTTACTTTCTACATATACTTCAAGCCAACATTTTGGTCAGTCTATCTGTAGTTCTCTACATGCATGTTCACTACAAAAAAATCAGGCTATAGCCGCATTCGCAAAACGCAGCTATAGCATATAAAAAACGCAGCTATAGGCTATAGCTGCGTTTTTATGGCTGCGTTTACAAACACAGCCTATGCGGCGACGCCATAGGCCCTTGCGGGGACCTAGAGCTGCGTTTTCGAAAACGCAGCCCAAACCGGTGTCTGTAGCTGCGTTTAAGGCATACTAGAGCCGCGTTTTTTTCCAAACCCAGATGCGACATCTATAGCTGCGTTTCCTATAAAAACGCCGCTATAGGTAACATAGAGCTGCGTTTTAAACGCAGCCCAAAAGCAACTATAGCCGCGTTTCTGTTGTCCTGGAGCTGCGTTTTTCACACTCCTAGACGCGACATGTATAGCCGCGTTTCCTATAAAAACGCAGCTATAAAAGGAACTTAGAGCTGCGTTTTGAACGCAGCCCAAAAGGAAACTATAGCCGCGTTTCTGTTGGCCTGGAGCCGCGTTTTTTATGATACCAGGTGAGGAACCTATAGCCGCGTTTTCTATAGAAACGCGGCTATAGCTGAATCATATAGCTGCGTTTGTCATGTCCTAGAGCTGCGTTTTTTATGCTTCCAGTGAGGGACCTATAGCCGCATTTTCTATTAAAACGCGGCTATAGATGGAACATAGAGCAGCATTTACACCGCAGCTATAGCCGGGTTCTTCACAGTGGATTGTGGGGACCTATAGCGGCGTTTTCTTAGAAAACGCAGCTATAGGTCGGCTTGAGCTGCGTTTTATATACAAAGCGCAGCTATACATTATGTTAGAGCCGCGTTCCAAACGCAGCTATAGGTCCTACACCTATACGCTGAGTGGAAACGCGGCTATAGGGGCCCAAAACGCAGCTATAGTTTTTTTTTTTTTTTTATATTTTTTTTCTTCCTAAGCAAATTACTGTCCAAAACAAAACCTGTAATTCCACATACACATTCCTGCCAACACTCAAAGGCAACAATACTGAACCAACAAAACAAATTGCATATATGAAATCATTAATTACCAAAATATTAGCAAAACAAATTGCATATTTGATACTATATAGTATCAAATCATTACCAAAATATTAATTACATAAACGATAATTTTACATAAACAAAACAATTAAGTTCGTTGCCAAAAGATGAATTACATATCCAGATAATTACATATAAAATAAAAGTTCCCAACAAACTTTGGTTTTTACATCACAAAATAAAAACATCTCTCAACAAACTTCCAAAAAGCGTCATGGTACAGCCAATTACCTGTGACAATGAGAACACCGGAAATAAGCTAACATTTGAAGCCCAAACAAATAGACTCTAAACAAAACCAAGTATTTTGCTAACTGTACTTTAACAAGGTCAACATCCCTTAAATGTTTGGAGTCTTTTTGATGTAAATTCATTTAAAACCATAGCATCTTAAAACAAGACTAAGAGTGAGACATAGATTCCACTTTGGAAAGTTTAAATCTTTCCATACTCCATACAATACCATAGATTCCACTCTCTTCAAATTCATATATATATATATATATATATATATATATACATACTCCATATTCAACAATAAAATGCGAACAATACTCCATGTCGAGTATACCATTTACTAATTAACCACATTGTTATTATTATCCTTCTTTTAAAACAATTAAATTAATAATGGAGTATGTGGTTGACATTTAGCAAATGTAAAAAGGCATGGTTGACATTTTCTAATTTGATTTTATATGTCTTATAATACATCTACTTCCCCACCTGATACTATAGGCAAGTGGAGTTAGTTGCATATATAAGAAACGCAGCTATAGGGCAGCTATAGCTAGCTACATTAGGGAATACTGTTTTTATTTTTTGGAAGCATATATTACACACAGGTGCATTTCCCACAAAGCAAGTAATGAAAAGAAAGCTACCTTATCTTAAGAAAGCAGTGGAATATGAAGAAGAATCGCAGCTGCCTCAGTGTCTTCCTACCTGAAATCTCCATTAAGAAGCAAAAATAAAGAAGTCCGGTAAGATGCAGAACATTGGACCACATGTACACAATGTAGTCCAATCATGTACACAGGTAAGATGTAGAATAAAGCTAAATATTATATTATACACCAAATATGAGCAACATAGGTTTAGGTTCACTTCTACTTTTTTAGCAATTGTTTGGATACAAGCTATCCACCTGATCCTATTGGATCGATCTGTCTTATTGCTGATCGTTCACCTTCAATAAACATGATCATTTCACAGGCCCTACCAAACATTTCATTAATGAAAAAAATGGTGTTCATCAATTCTACCTCATCATAGTTATAGCATATAAACATTTAATTAGTCTTTTTGTTTGATTCTAGCTCTAAGAGTTGCTAATTAGTTACTGCATATTGGATTGTGTTGGAAGGAAATCTATTTCTTTCCTTGATTAAATATTTGTGAAGAAGGGGATTGTTTTCAAACTGTTGAATGAATGCTTCTTTGGCATAATTACCCTTTAGAACTATAATACCAGCCATGCCAGCATTAAATGCAGAGATGAACTTCAAATGAGAAAAGGACCCAACTATAATTAATCAAGGAGGTGGGGGTTTTACAAGCAGCCTAAGAATTTCTTTTTTTACTTGAGTGTATAATTAACCTCATGTAATTCATTTAAAAATAACTTCGTTAAAACAAATGAGTTTTGCTCTAAAAATTACATTTGCATATTCAAAGCCTCCATGTTTAGAAAGAATTTCATTTAAATTTAGCCAAACCAAAATAGACCAAAAAGCTACGTTAATGTGGCTTAATAGAAACATAGCAATAATAAATGTAATGCTTAAGATTTTAGATATTACAAGTTTGAGATATATATTTTTTTCAATAAATTTGGATTTAGAATAGGTTTTCTCAACTCAATCCTATCTTTTGTCATTATATAAGTGCACAAAAATGGACTAAATGTAATGAATAGATCAAAGTGGACCAAAATAGATCAAAATGGTCCAAAGTAGACCAAAATGAACCCAATTATGCCAAAATGGACCATATTGAACCGAATGGAATGAAGTCAACTAAAGTAGACGAAAGTGGACTGAATAAGGAGAATGGTCCACATTGGATTGAATAGGACCAAATTGAACTAAAGTAGACAGAATAGGCTGAATAGAAACAATGTAGACCGAATAGGACCAAAGTACAGAATGGACCGAATAGGACGAAAGTCGGCCAAATTAGACTAAAATGGACAAAATAGGACAAAATTGGACCAAATAATAACGAATGGGACCAAATAGAATCAAAGTGGACTGAATAGAACTAAAGAGGACCGAATACAACCAAACAAATCAAATAGGATAGAATAAAACCAAAGTGGACCAAATAGGACTAAAATGGACCGAAGTTTACTAAATAAGACCAAAGGGGATGGAATAAGACCGAATAGGACCAACGTAGATTAAATAGAACTGAATAGAACCAAAGTGGATCGAATAAAACTAAATAAGACCGAATGGACTGAATAGGACCAAAGTGGACCGAATTTTTTTTTTTTGCATAATTAGATTGGAATGGAATGCTCTAAACCACAAATATATATATATATATATATATATATATATATATAAAATGTCACATGTGGCTGAAAATTAGAGGAAACTAAATTATTTAAATGGTCAGTCTATCTGTAGTTCTCTACATGCATGTTTGCACAAAAAAAAAAGTTCAGTTGCTTTTCGAAAGATATATGAAAAGCAAACTGAAAATGGTAAGGTGGCAAACAAAAGAAGAAACTTAACTGGAAGCAGCAGACAAAAAATGTGATACGATTTGATTCTTTGTGCTAGCTAGTTATCGCTTTACTTTAGAAGGTCGGAGTTAGCAAAACTAATAAAAGTCATGCCTGAAACGTTAGGGATATATAGAACTAAGATTTCAAGTTAAGAGATGAGCTGGAGTATAAACAAAACTACTCGCTAATCCGTGCGATATATGAAAAATTATTAACTTTGAAAAAAATGAAGAAATATTTAACTTCTATACTTTTCTATAGTTTAGAAGTGTTGTCTAACTTTGAATGTTATTGAGTTGCAAGTGCATAGTAACCAAAATCTACAAAGTAATTTACAATTTTTAAATTAATAAAGCAAAACTCCCAATAGTTAAATATACACACACTCAAAACTAATATAAACTTCAAATATATAAATAAAGACCATGATATGAGGAACACACACCAAGTTTCAAATTTGAGTAGCAATATGACTTTCTTGTAATAATAACAATATAGACAAATCAAAATATGGAACAATATCAAAATTATAATACCTAATTCCATTATCTTTTAAGTTGAATCCAAACAAATAATTAATTGAAATTAATCCAAACAAATAATTAATCAACCAAAAATCATAACTGTAAGGACACGATTTATAACGACCCATGAACGACGCTGGGCTCGTATGTAAAGGGCCCGAACAATATGATTTGTAGAGAGTGGGTTTGGAAAGGCCTGCCCTTGGGCGCTGGGCATCGGTCTGGTCCTGGTTTCATGAGAGCTCATATAAAGACAGGTTTGGACTGTATAGCTAAGCCTTACATCGATGTAGTTCGAAAGGTCTGACTCCTCGGAATTAGTCCGAGGAGCATTATATTCTCACCATTCTTCCTCCTTTTTCTCCTCATTTTTCCGGGGCCTCCCCCCCTTTTGTCTTCGCTCTCTTTCCCTTTTATACTAGTATTCACTTCCCCTTCTTCATCTACGTGTCAGTTTCTCCTTATTTGGGGTAATTACTCGTCCTGTCAATCCATTCGTCAGAGTGGTTGGGAAAAGCTGGATAGTATGGTATGGAGTATGGGCTTGTCAGGTGCTGGGCTCCACATTACAGCGTGGGCAGCTTTTCTTCATTGTAATGCTTTTGTACTGGGTTTGTCCTTTACTTCAGGCGTTCTGTGAGGTGTTGAGCGTGAGATCCTCCTCAGCCATATTCTTGGGCCTTTAAGGGACTTGCATCATACGTCCTGGGTAGTGGGGCTCCTCGGCCTGGGCTTTGGGCCCTTAATACCAGGTGGGCTGGGACCGTAGATTTTGGGCCCCACAATAACTTTTAATAAGAAAAAAAAAAGTCACATGAACCTAAATAAAAACCATTTAAGGTGAAGAATTAAGATTAACCTACTGAGACGCAAAGACCAAAAAACCCAAGACTTAAAACTTCAAAATTTATAAAATCTCCAAATTCTACTTCAAAACTAAACCAAATTCAACAAATTTATATATAACATACCAAATAAAAATTTATTGTTCCCTAGACTAGAAGATATAGGTTGCAGTTTTGATTTTTTTCCAAAAAAATAAAGATGCTTTATCTACCATGTACAATAAAAAAAAATAATTAGTAGAAATTTCAACCCAAAAACCAAACCAATGAAAACAATGTCAATATAAATATGGAGATTAACCCAAATACTCAAAAGAAAATCAATTCTAAACATAACAAAATAATAAAATAGAAAGAAAATCTCAGGCACATATGAAAGCAAATAAAAATTTCGACATAAAAGATAAAATTCATTAATAACAATAAAAAAAATTCGACATAAAATTCATTAATCAAAGAAGAAAGTTGAATCAGATTGCTTGCGTTTTTATTTATTTATTTTTTACGTTAGTCTTTGTTTAAAAAAAAAAAAAAAAAATCCTAAAGTGAGGTTAAGTTTAGGGTTTTAAGGTGGCAATTGCTAAGGTTTTGAGAAGGGAAAAGAGACTCCTAATAGGAGTCTTTTTTTTTTCTAAAGTGAAGTTAAATTTAGGATTTTGAGGTGGTAATTGTTATGACTTTAAGGAGAGGAAAGAGAGTCCTAATAGGAGTCTCTCTCTTTCTCTCTTTTTCTTAATCTAACGTGAGTCTTTTTCTTTTCTCTTGGATTTTTGAATCAGTGGCTCAGACGCAGTGGAACCTTCCAATAGTGAGCTGGTAAGGAAACTTGATTTTGTGAAATAAAATTTTGAGATTATAAAGGCTAGTAGGGAATGATTACTTGAAAAATTAGGGAAGTACTGCCTTGTTGAGTTTTGGGTACTCTCTTCCTATTTTAATTTTATATTGTGTGGGAATTGATCCTGCTGGAAGGGGATTTATCATTTACTTGTGTAGATGGATAGAGATAGAGGACAACACACATTTCTGCACCTAGGCTAAGAGCTTGCACCGGTGAGGGGGCTAATCTTAGTTTTAGGCTTTTAGCCCATTGTGAGATGAGATTTTATTTTATTTTATATATATATATATATATATATATAAATTATCAACGTTTGAGTTTGAGTTTAAGTTGTACTTATTAGAGAAATAGTGTTTCATTCCTTGTTAAGTTTTAATTAAACAAAAATAATTTTGTTTTAAAAAAATGATAATGATGAGTTTGAGTTTGAGTTTAAGTTGGACTTGTTAGAGAGATAGAGTTTCACTCATTGTTAAGTTTGGACTAAACAAAAATAATTATATTTAAATAAAATTATAATTTTATTTAAATATTGTGCATAAGTAGAAAATTGTGAAAGTTTTAGAAGTTTCGATTTTATATATTTATATATATATATATATATATATATATATATATAGATGATGATGATGATGATGACAATAATAATAATAATAATAATAAAAACTTTAAATTAATAAATACCCATATTTCAAGTTAAGAGGAATTGGAGTATAAACAAAATAATACAGTAATAATAATAACAACTACAAATAAGTATCCATAAGGCATATAATTATGTTTTGTGTTGAAGATTTACATGAGTTTGGACCAGACAAGGTATGGGTTGGATTAATGATTTTAGAGGGGAGGGGTCAAGCTACTTGGAAGAGAATTCTAAATATATACATACACTATTTTTTTTTTTTTTTTTTTCATAAGGCCAGGGGGGTCCGGGACTCCGGGTCCCATTGGGCCTCTTCCTTGGTTTGTCCCACTAAATACAAAATAAAAATCTAATTAATGTCTTACTAAAATGACAAACAATAATCATGGAATAAAAACTATAAGGCTTTGTTTGGTTTGGGGTGAAAAATTGGAGAAATAGAAAATGGGGAGGAGATAGAAAAGTAGGAAAGTATGCACACTACAAGAAAAATGCCTATTCACGACCAAGAATTTTTTACGGACCCAAAAAGTCCTCTCAAAAAATCTTATTTGTGATAGCAAAATAAAGTTTTTGCAAATACTTGGTAAAATGTAAAATATTTGTGACCAACAAAAAAAGCTATTGCAATTATGTGTTATAGCCGTCACAAATACTAATATTTTGGAGGAAAATTTTCCCTCCATATTATTTGCAAGGGACAATTAAAAATCTCTCGCAAAAAGTGTATTATTTGTGACGGTTAAAAAAAAACCATCACTAATACTAATTTATTTGCGAGGGCTAGGATTGACCATCACAAATAATCATTAAAATGTCAAAAATTTTGGAGGGAAATGTTCCCACCAAATTATTTCTGAGAGACAATAAAAATCCCTTGCAAAATTTTTATTTTTTGTGTGAGTTAAAAATAAGCTCTTACTAATACTAAATTATTTGCGAGGGCCATGATTGACCTTCGCAAAAAATCATAAAAATATTAATTTTTTTTTAAGATAAAAGTTATTCTAAAATTCAAAGAAAAATAAAAAGAAACATATAAACATATAAAACTTTGTATTCTTTAAATGAACCTTTTGTTTACCATCTAAAAAAAAACATTTTATATATATCCTATATAAGAAAGGTCTGTCTTTATTTTCTAAACAATTGTACCCATAAAAAAATGATTGCACTTTCAACTTCAAAATGGTAGCTTAAAATTCAAAAAGTTTAGCCTCTCTCTCTCTCTCTCTCTCTCTCTCTCAAAAGTGAATAAAAATTTATTTCCATTAAAATAATACATAAAAGATGAGTTTATAGATTAAATGATAAATTACATCCGATTGACATAAAAATTGGCATGCATGTTAAGAACATATAGAACATGTAGTAATCCAATAGTTGGATTTTCAAAATATTAATTCAATAATAAGTAATTGGGTGATGTAACATTTTTAAGAGTTACATTACGTATAACTTAAACCCAAATCTATATTTCTTAATTTGATGTGAATTTTGACAAATCTACCGTTAGATTACATTATCTTCATATATTTTTCATGCTTATAAAATTTCAAGGTGATAAAATATTAATTTCCGTGTCATTAATCAATTGTTTAAATTCAAGTTTTTGTAATTTAAAATAATGCATAAAAGATAAGTTTGTAGATCAGATGGTAAATTACATCCGATAGGCATGAAAATTGGCATGCATGTTAAGAACATATAGAATATGTAATCCAATGGTTGGATTTTCAAAATATAAATTCAATAATAAGTTATTGGGTGGTGTAACAGTTTTTAGAATTACGTTAGGTTTAACTTGAACCCAATCCAATATTTCTTAATTAGATGTGAATTTTGACAAATCTACTGTGAGATTATATTATCTTCATATATTTTTCAGCTTACAAATTTTCAAGGTGATCAAAGATTAATAGTCATGTCATCAACTAATTGTCTAAATTCAAGTTTTAGTAGTTTAAAATAATGCATAAAATATGAGTTTATAGATCAAATGGTAAATTACATCTGATTGATATGAAAATTAGCATGCATATTAAGAACATATAGAACATGTAATCCAATGGTTGGATTTTCAAAATATGAATTCAATAATAAGTTATTGGATGATGTAACATTTTTCAGAATTACGTTAGGTGTAACTCGAACCCAACCTTATATTTCTTAATTCGATGTCAATTTTGACAAATCTACCGTTAGATTACATTATCTTCATATATTTTTCAAGCTTATAAAATTTCAATGTGATCAAAGATTAATAACCATATCATCAATCAATTGTTTAAATTCAAGTTTTTGTAGTTTAAAATAATGTATAAAAGATGAGTTTATAGATCAAATGGTAAATTACATCTGATTGGCATGAAAATTGACAAGCATGTTAAGACCATATAGAACATGTAATGCAATGGTTGGATTTTCAAAGTATGAATTTAATAATAAGTTATTGAGTGGTGTAACATTTTTTTGAGTTACATCAGGTGTAACTTGAACCCAACCCTATATTTCTTAATTCGATGAGATCAAGGTATATTTACCTATTCACTCTACGATAGTTTTGATAGTTTGATGCAAATCAATACATGCATGTAGTTGGTTTCTAGAATGCATTATTTTAGTACTAATTACAATTATTATTATTTTTTTGTTTTTTGCCAAAGTTCTTACGCTTGTCAACCATGCAAATAAAGCTGACTCAAAATCTTTTGCATTACACTTGTAAATCATGCAGCAAATTCTATCCTTCCAGCCTTCCCTTCAATTAGTCTCACATTTATATTTATAATGGAATATTTTTCTTTTACAATTATCAATTTATTAGTATAGTTTGATACTAATCAATGCTTCTTGTTGGTTTCTAGAATATGTAATGTCAATATCATCCAAAATATCATTTGTTAATTTATTTTTTTGGCTTATATCCTTGACGATCATGAAAGTATATACTCTACAGCAATGGTGATAGCTTCACACTAATCAATACATCTATTTGGTTTCTAGCTAGAATATATCATAGTCAATGTCATCCAAAAGTTGAATTTATTACTTACTTATTTCTGGCCTGATCTTTGGTGCTTACACTTGACAATCATGCAAAAACGGTGGCAACTGAAACCGATATAAAATTTTCCGCAATCTTGATTCTTTTTTATTTTATAAGATGCCTTTTCATTTATAAGGTTAAAATTTTTAAAATTGAAGGTTGTTTGTTTTATTTTCTGTGGGTCAATATGAAATCTATTGTTTTACTATTTTATAAGATGCCCTTTAATTTATAAGATTAAAATTTTAAAAGTCAGAACTTTATGTCTAGAAGTCGTTTTATTTGTTGTCGCTCATTTTCCCATTTGGATAAACACTAAGAATATATAGGATCAATTAAGCCAAAAAAAAAAAAAAAAAAAGAGAGAGAAAATATATAGGATTGTTCTAATTGCAATATTCCAAGTTTTCCCCCCAAATTTTTTCCCTCTCACAAAATTTCCCCAAAATTTTTTCCCCTCAGTCTTTCACTTAGGCCTTGTTTGGGAGGAGGGAATGGAATGAAATGGAAAGAAATGAAAAGAATAATTTTAGAATATTCTTCCCTTCTCTTGTTTGGGAGTTTTAATGGAAGGAATGGAAAACTCATTCCCTTGTTTAGGAGTTTAAGTGGGAGGGAATGGAATGAGTAGGAGGGAACACTCATTTCTCTCTATTCCCTTAAAACCTCAAATTTTCATTCCCCCTGAAATTGAGAGGAATGGGAGGAAATAGAATTAGATTTAATTTTTTTTTTTATTAAAACTCCAAAAATACCCCTATATATTCAACCCTTTATTTTAAAATAGGGGTCTAATAGTAATATTGTCATAAAATGATTCCATTCCATTCCCTCCATGTTGCTCCCAAATAAGATTATTTACATTCCATTCATTTTCATTCATTTCCATTCATTTATTTTAAAACATCCAATCAATGTTACTTAATTCCATTCTTTTCCATTCCTTTCCCTTACTTAAATACATTCCATTTCATTCCATTTATTTCCATTCTCTTATGATCATTCCATTTCATTCCATTCCACTCCCTTATGAACTCCCAAACGGAGCCTTAGGGATTTCATGAGCTCTCTTCTTCTCATTCTCACTCTCTCTTATGGTAATCTCTCTTTCTCCCCTCACTCATCTTCTCTCTTTTCCCCCTCCATCGGACCCATCTACCACCACCACCCATTGCACAGCCACCCATTTGCCACCGCCACCCACTGCACAGCCACCCTTTGCCACCGTTGCCGCCGTCGTTGACCTCCAATCTCGCCATTAGGTACGGCTTTTGTTCTCCCTCGTTGCTGCTTCTTTTGTTCTTGTTGTAATTATTTTGTCTATCTTATTTTTGTGGATTTATCATAGGAAGTTCTCACACAAATCCCACAAAAGAAGTGCTCAGAGCTCAGGTACATCCTTTTGCCTTATTCTTCTTTTACTTAACCATTTGTGATGTTTAATTAATTTGCATCAATTTTTTGAGATGGTCTGACTCTGAGATTCTTTGTTTCGTTTTGTTGGGTTTTAAATTTTAAGTTATCGAGAAGGGACTTGCCTTAGTTCCATTTCTTAGTAAATTCAGCTCCATTAAAATGGTTGGTAAGAAAGGATCTGTTCCATTGATTGAGTTTAAGCTACTAGAAAAAGCAACGGTTATATAATTTTAGATTTGAATTTTTATGTTAGATATAAAAAGAATTAATAATAATAATGAAAATTTTAAGGGTTGGTTAAGTAGGCACATGTGGATCATGTGGTGGGAGGCCCCCGATTAGGCAGGAAGAAAAGTGGTGGTTGCCCTGTCCCAAAGTACCACAGGATGGGTAGTCAGAGGATGCCAGGAAGAGCTTGCAGCAGTGCAGGGATTGTGCAAATCAGATATTGAAGGCGGCTTTGGCAATTAATGGTAGTGTGCTGGCTGAGATGGAGATCCCCAGTGCTTACTTGGATACCTTGCCCAAGGTACAGGTTTATATTTCTATGCTGATTGACTTATGGTGTTAAACATGACAGTATGACACAGCTGAAGACTAAAGATGCTATCACATGGTCATTAGTTTTCTTGCTATGTTATATTACTGGTTGAAATGGTAGCAAACTAAGGGAGATTTAGGTGCTTGTGGACATGTGGTCTTAGAAGAATGCTTATCCTAGATGGGGATCATTTCATTTTGATAGGCCAAAATCGTATTGACCCCTTGTGATGAATTAACCAATTAATTTAACCAAAGGAATTAATTAAGTTAATTAACATGCAAATGTGTGGTAGCACAAACAAATCACCAAAAAACTAATTATGCAGCGGAAAATAAATAACATGGTGATTTGTTTACGAATGGAGAAAGCTTAACAGCAAAAACCCCACTGGGTGATTTTCAGGTCACCACTCCCGAAACTCTACTATTATCACAATAAGTGGTTACAAGTAAAGGAATCTCAAATACCTTACCAACCTACAGTTGAACCCTTATCCCAATATCCAATTGGACTTGTTCTATAGTGACAGTGCCTCCTTTCGATGCATGGCTCTTAAGTACGTGACTAACTAATTGCGCGGATCTCAGTACGCGACTTCAATCACCAACTAAGAAGGTTGTTGGCTGCAAAGTTCTTCAGTTCATCCACACGATGAAGATCAAGAAGATGCTTGGTCACAAAACTCTACGGTGCACATATACAGCAACTTCTTCAAGAGAAAGAGATGAATTAGGGCAAGAACTTCGTCTCCGGTCACAATTTGCTTGAATAGAGTTTGCTCAATGCTTGTATAACTTGTGAACTCTTTGACGGCCCTTAAAACAATCCTTTTATATGTCTAGGGTTAGGAGGAAAGAAGGCCCAAAGACACATCTACGGATCCCAAGAAAAACAGATCAGAAATTCTGTTTTTGTAAACCTTAAACAACTTCTTAAACCTCGACACATGCTAGCTGTTGAGCTTTAGTAACTTTGTACTTTCAGCTTGTTTTCTTGGACAAACTTGAATGCTTCAACACTTAATCTTGAAACATGGTTTCTTGAAGTATTTAAACACATCCTAAATCTACCCAAATACAAGTAAAGTCCGTTTTGTCAAAGGATAAGCCAATTACATAAAATAGTGACATATGTTCCTAACAAGTGAATCGCATATGTCCTAAAAATCTCCCCCTTTGGCAATCTGTGACAAACAGGGGCAGCGCTACGTTCACGCTAGGGTGGTCCCAGGACCACCCTAACCTGAAAAAAAAAAAAAAATTTTATATATAATATTTTAAAATTTTTTATTTGCCTACTCTTAAAAAAAAATTAGGAACACCCTCAGAAAAAATTAGGAATACCCTTAGATTTTTTATTGCTAAAAATTTTGAACTAAAATCTGAAAAAAAAAAAAAAAAAAAAAAAAAAAAAAAAAAAAAAAAAAAAAAAATGTAACAAAGCAAGCCCACCCAAGGAAAAAAAAAAAAAAACCCAACATCAATCCTAAATAACAGCCCAACATCAATCTTAAATAACAGATGGTAAAGCAAACCCAACCTAAAAAGAAAAACCCAACTTAAAGAAAAACCAACAGATTGTAATTAAAGCAAACCCACGAATTCTTTAAAAAAAAAAAAAAAAATACAAACCAAAACCCAATACGCTCAGCCGATTTTATCAAATGGTAAAGCAACAACTGATATCAGAAACCTAACCTAAAGAAAAACCCTCATTGACGCGAGCGCAATGAACCAGAAGCACTGAACCTGAAGCACATCGGCGCAAGCGTGACGGCACCTCGAGTCCTTCCACCTTCCTCATGCGAGCACAACCACATCGGGCATCAGAGATCGGTCCGATCCAATCAACGCTTGGCCTCGACCCTCGAGTCCTTCTGCCTTCCTCGCCTCACGTGTTGCTACCACGGCGCCGCTCCTCAGGCCTCCCTCAAGGTATTTCAGTTCTTTACACTCTTTTTCTCTCTTACATCTTTGCCTCGTTGGGTTTGCTGTGGTCTGAAACTCTCTCTCTCTTTATCTGATTCTCTCTTTCTCTTTGAACTTAAATTCAATAAATTGGCTTTACAGCTTCAGCTTTACTTTATAAATTATAACTTTATTAAATTTGCCCTGTTTTAACTTTATTGCGTTGGTGAATTTGTCTTTTAGTATACTGTAATTTGTGAATTTATATTGGCTCTTGTAGTGACTCTTGTCTATTGGTGAGTTTGTCTTTTAGTGAATTATGATTTGTGAATTTATCTAATTGGCTCTTGTAATGACTCTTGGTACCCACTAGGGGGTTAGTCTAATTGACCAAATACAGAAAAAATTAAATTATGTTACCCACTAGGCAACGGGGTAGAGCCGCACATGGGTTGTATGTTACTGCACAGTGAGGTGTGTGCTACTAGTTAATAAAGAAAAATAATGAAGTAACTAAATAATAATAATTAATAATTTAATTAACCAATACATAATAAAAGACAAACAAATTAAATTATGTCAGGCTAAACAATAATTAATAATTTTATAATTAATGAAACAACAATACAACAAATGAACAAATTATAGTTGTTAAAAGACAAACAAATTAATGAATCAACTAAAAAACAATAATTAATAATTTTATTAATATTTCAAATAAACTTATAGTTAATTGTTTATTTTTTTGCTAGAATTATGGACAAATATTTGATAAGAAAACCATGTACCCAATAATTTTATAGATTGTGTAATTTATACTTCTTAAGGAACACCTTGAGAAAAATTCTTAGAGTCGCCATTGTCTTAGTGCTCTTTCTGTCAATGAGGCAAAAATTTGCAAAGTATATAGGTGTTTACAGCAACAATCTTGTAATTGTTTGTCATTGTTTCCTAGAGTATTTCTTAATTCTAACATCACATTCTAAACTGGAATCAGTCAGTTTCTAATGGAATATATTTACTGGAATAGTGATGACGTAGCTGAGCTGCGAACAAATGAGTCTTGCCAAATATATTCTGAAGCTTGTTTAAATCTGTGTCCTGAGATGGACATTAAGGCTATTGATCTTTGGACCGCAATTCAGAAAAAAGGATGGGTGGGCAATTGATTGCTTCACATAAGTTTGCTTACATGTGCTGTAGCCTGTAGGATTTTTTCTTTTTTTTTCAGTGTAGATAAAATATTAAGCCTCAATATATAACATTAATAGAAGTAGTAAAAAAAGACTTGTTTCTTAAGAAAATGATAGAGAGTATGATTGTGGATAAAATAAAATGGCTAAAAGGAATAAATATGATTGACCTTGACTTATTTGTTGAGGATATATAGCTGAGCCCAAAATTTTAAGACTAATACTTAGTTGTTATTGTTGTATATAAAACAATGCAATCTTCGATTTTTCTTTGACCTCTTTGGGATTTCTATCCAGGGATGGAATTCATTTATCTTCTGAGGGGAGCAAGATAGTGGTGAAGGAGATATTGAAGGTTTTTAGAGAGGCCGATTGGGAACCAAGTCTACACTGGAAGTCATTGCCAACTGAATTTGAACAGGTTTTTGAACCCAAATATTTGATGAGAAGACCTTATCCAACATCTTCAACGCCTGCTTCCTCAGACAAATGAAACAGGAATAGGTCCTAAATATATTGAATTGATTTTTTTTTTCCATAGCAAATATATGTTTGCACTTTGTAGTTCGAAACTTTAAGATTGGTATTGCTAAAATTAAAGATTAAATTGGTTGCAATCGTGTTCTTTCTTTTCTAATGTGTTGTATGTCTTTTTTTCTTTTTCTTTTTTTCTTTTTTTTTTACATAGGAAAATGTTGGAGAAAATGGGCAAATGCCCCTTTCAAAAAAAAAAATCTAGCATTTTACCCTATTTTCCAAACTAATTAGGGAAATGTCCATATTTTGAAACTCGATTTTCTCAAAATCGAGTTATAAAAAATAAAAAATAAAAATTCTGGAGCCCTATAATGGCGTTTTAAAGAGCCTATAGTGGCGTTTTGTAATATGATCTCCATGAAGTCGAGTTACATGCAATTTTTTCTTTTCTTTTTTTTACCTATAACTCAACTTCATGGAGATCGGATTACAAAACGCCACTATAAGTCCTTAAAGCGTCATTATAGGCTCCTTAAAAACGTCACTACAGGGCTTAACTCGATTTTGAGAAAATCTAGTTTCAAAAGAGGGGTATTTCCCTAATTAATTTGGAAAAGAAGGCAAAATGCTGGATTGTTTTTTTGAAAGGGGCAAAAGCCAATTTTTTCCGGAAAATGTTATTTGCATAGTATACACCCTCTATTTAAAATTTTGATTTTGAATTAAAAGTTTCTATCTACTTTTATCTAAAAATAATAAAAAGAAACCAAGAAACCACCCCGCACATGCAAAATTATAGAAGATCACATTTAAAATTAAACAATTCCAACATATTGAGTATGATTATATATGTAAAAGCATCTACCATACTTGAAATATTAAAATTAGTAGATATAATAATTGGCTGCAACTATAATGTAAGAGTAGTATGCACAAAAAATATGCAAAAAGAATTATCCCAAATGAAGTACAAGTACCTACTTGATACGACTACAAGTTTGGCTGGTTCAAAGCTGCATTCATGTGAGTTGTGCTCAAAGCTCTCTAATTATTCTAGTGAGGTTAACAAATACTTTTTTTTGTAAAAAACACAAAAAAAATACCCTCAGATGATTTTTTTTTTTTTTTTCAGCTTACCAAACATGTTTCTGATTCTAAAAAATCAATAACAATAATACTGTTTGTTGTTTCAGTTTTTAAAAAGCGAAACTATACTATTGATCCCTAAAGTTTACTTACTGAGTGCTATCAGTCTCTTAAGTTAGAAGTGAGCGCTATTGGCCTTTTAAGTTTAAAAAATGAGCACAATTGGCCCTTTTGTTAATAACCATTAGTCTAATGCCTACATAGCTAACAGAACTATGACATGTCAAATTTTTAGTGACGTGGCAACAAATTTAATATTAAAAATCAAATCACAAAATTTGACTCATTAAAAAAATCCATCTACCCATTACTAACCCATTTTAAGTGACCTATTAAGAGACATATATTCCCAATTTGAAACCTCATTATTTGAAGAGAGAGATAAGAGAGAAATCCCATCAACCTTTCACCTTCTCAACAAAACCATCCCGCCTTTAGCCCACATATTTTCCAAATCGAAAGGGCCCTATTGCACATTGCACAACACTGCATTCCAATAAAATAGAGTGATTATCTGACAATATCTTAATTAGACACCTTTGAGCAATCACAGAAAGATGCTCCTTTAAGAGTGGAGTAAGCAAAAATTTGTTAATATGAGAATGAGAATGAGAATGGATATTGGACCACATAAAATCTCCACCCTCCAAAGGGAAATCCACTAGCCCTCGAGAGAAAATGAAATCAAAGAACTCTTGCACTACTAAGGTGGTCAAATTTTCCCCAATTCATTCACTAGGAAAGCGAACCACATTGAAATCAAACCCCCCCTCCCCCCAATCTAGTTCTTCCCAAATTAATCTCCTATCAGAATCACGATTGGGCCATCCACATATGATATACCCTAGAAAACGCCCGGTCAAAACCTGAAGACACAATTACCAAATGACAAGACAAAGATTAATTCTCTGCAACCCTTTGTCTCTACATTACCTTTTATTAGACTTTCTTGGACTAGGATAAAGACTCTCATCCTCATGGGTCTCATTTGGACCTTTAGCTGCTACGGTAGTGGCCTGTGATTTAGTTTGATAAGTTGAGCCTAGTTAAATTGGTCCAACGTTGTCTGCCCTAGCATTAAGTGAATCTGAATTTTCAAACTCAATCCCCAGCCCATTTTAATCATCCAATTACTATCAGATTCAGGCCCAACCTCTAATTCAAAAATATCTGACACTGTGCTGGTGGCTATTTGCCAAGGTGGTTTTACAACTTTGCCCTTCGGTTCTGGCGCCACCAGACTGTTAAAGCCCCGACAACTCTACATCTGCTGACCCTCTAGTATAACTACTGAACTTTTATATTTTCTTATTCTTCTTAGTGCAAATTTTTTTTTCTAGTGCTATTTGATTACTATCCTTAGTTGAGAAAAAAAAAAAAAAGAAAAAAAAAAAAGAAGAATGATGGGCTGATTTTATAAGATTTGCATTGTATTGCAGGATTATGCAATGACAATCTAGGATGCATGGATACTTCATTTAAGGGTGTAGCCATGTACCATGTTGTACTTGCCGTTTGATGTTATAGTTTTTTAAAAATTGATGTGTCATTGCATTGTACTCATGTCTGTATCATGGCAATGCCCTAAGCTTACTTTCTTTTTGGTAACGTATTTTATATTTTCGTATTATCTTAGCATTTACCAAGATATTGTGTTTTTTTGTAATGTGTAATGTGCAATTGGTTTTAGTGCGTTTTTGTTGAGTTTGCAGCATCTATGTGTTTGTTAAAATGTCTGGTGGACTATAATTTTGTATTGGCTTTGCGTTTGCAAAAATTCTTTTATGATCAATTGAACTAGACACCTAAAGGTTTTGATCTCTTTCTTTTTCTTCTGTTCAAATAGGAGGCACAGCAAATGATACAGTGAGCTCAATTCGTGTTAGGGTTTGAATTCTGTTAGTAGAGAGTACTAGACAGGTTTGGCGATGGAGAAGCATCGTTGTAATATTGGATCTTGTAGATAATATGGCAACCCAAACTCTCTTTTGAGCAGAAGCAGAAATTTTTGCTTTAAAACACCTTTTAGTCACTGTATTCGCATATGAGTTTGCAATTTGGGAGTATTGATTAATTACTGGTCAACTGTATTGATATGTTTCTTATGGCATTTTTCTAGATGATGCATTTGTATTTTATTTGTATTTTTTTTTTTTTAAATTTTTAAGGCTTTGATATTGGACTTGTATAAAAATGTTTGCTTGCTTTGTAGGGTTTGGTGTTGTTGGCACACAAGAAGCTCATTGTGGAGAAGCTTGCGGAAGAGGAGGTTGAACAGAAAGTCAAAGGGGAGGCCAAGAAGGAAAAACACTGGGTAAGTCAATCTTAAAACCAAATGTTATGACAAGCATATGTCTTGTTTGTAATTGTTATCTTCACGTATCATATGTCAGTGGTTGCTTTTGAGTTTTTAAAAATGTTAATTTAGGTGGCAGAAAAGGGGTTGTCCGCATCAAGGGGCATGTAAAACCTGCGAATTATTTGGATTCACATGAGAAGTTTTTGATTGGGTTATGTAAAAAGGTTGAATCTTACCATCCAGCGATTTAATCCTTGGGAATTTAGGTGATGCAAATTTAGCCCATTGTGCTTTTTGGTCCTAAATTTTTTTTTTTTTTTTTCCTTTATTTGTGAAGCAGGATTGAAATGTTGAGAGCTAAACAGATCAGGCTCGTACAAGAAGAAGAAAAAAGAAGAAGAAAGAAATGGAAGAGCAACAAAAAATTGAAAGGGATAAAGAGAGAGCATAGGACGAACCGTGAAAGCACAAAACTTTTGCTTTCTGAAAAGTGTCAATATAACAAGAAAAATCAGCCTAAAGCTCAAGACAAATAGGTATTATATAAACTAGCTTGTAACCCCATACAATGCATGAGATTTTTATTTAAATAAAATTTTAAATACTTTTTATTTAATCTTAAAGGAATGATCAAAAGTATAACATAAATTATTATGAAAATATATCTTGATATGATATATTAATGTTAAAGTGCTAAAAAAAAAAAAAAAAAAAAAACCCGTATTTAAAGGGATTCTGATGCGAAGCTTAAACTAAAATAACCTAAGCTGACTATCATAATACAAAAACATGCAACTGAGATTATATATTAATTTGAAGAAGGAAATAAGACTTGCAACAATGAGTTTTTTTTTTATCATTTTCAGACCTCTTTCCCACCTTCATTGAAGCTGCATCAGATGAAATCATCACCTGAACTAAACATGCTCACACATTCACCACAGAATACAGAGGTAAGATTCTGTGATGCACCAATTAGTTAAGCCTTTTGAAAGGTTTTTTTTTTTTTTTTTTTAAACTTCAAATATTTATTTGTTTTCCTTTTGTTTCAATGTATAAAACAAATCATAGTTGGTTAGCTCATATGTAAATAAGAGAAGTGTTACATTAATGATAATGGCTGTGATGATAGAGTTAGCGGTGGTGGAGGTCATTGCAGTGGTAGCAGCATGGTTTGAAAGAGGTTTAAGGTGGAGAACTGTAGAATTATGTGTTTAACAAAAAAAAAGTGTAGACGATATGGCTCAAAAGATTTCATGAATCTCAAGAATAATAACTATGCCAACAAAGAGAACAGTGCTATTTGGGCAAGTATACTGAGAGCTCGTGATTTGGTTGTAAATAGTGGAGTTAAAGGTTCATTGGAAGCTTATAATCCCTTTTTTTCTGCTCGCCAACTTGGCTTTGTGCAACTGATTCCTCTCCCACCTATTTTCACTGGCAATGTGCCTTGGCATGAGAGAGCAACTGTAAAAATGGATGAGATCAATGTTTTGAACTCCAAAGATGAAGCTCAAACAGAATCTTTTAAATTGAAATTGTTCTGGAGGTGGTCTGAATCCTCTAAACCATTTGAGGAATGGTGGGACATTTACTTGTCCTATTTCAACACTCCTGAAGCACTTCAAGGTTGTTGGATACCTGGCCCAAGTGTTTAAGGATCATTTCAGGTATATTTTCTTTGATGTTATCAGAAATAATATACCTTTAACAGGGATTGAGTTACATCTCAGGAACCCACAATGGATCCCTCCATAGATGTTGAACTTGATACCTTATGTAGTATAACAATTGTTGGTTCCAATTCAGAATGTCTTCTTTCTTTGTCAAGCTATTATTAAATCTTCTCACAAGTTTACATTTTTCTCTAACCAATTTTATCCTTTTTCAGGATTTGGCTTCAATGAATCTGACAGAAAAAGATGAAGGAAAAAGAGTGCAAGAAACTGAAGAACAAGGGGATGATGAAGACATATTTGCCAAGGCTCGTGCTGTACTTGATAATCTTGAAACAAGCATACCTTCAGCATCATCAAATGTGGATTTCGTCATGCTGAATGAGACCTTACTGTGCATTCGCTCTTATGTGGTCAATTCTGTAGATGAAGTTCTCCTAGATGATGTTGCTCAAGGTTGATTCTATGAACTTTGTCAATCCATACTCCCCTACATGCATAAAGAAGATAGGATTGAAGGTCCAATTCTTTCTATGTTCATGGACCAATATGAGAGCTCTATCAAAGACCTTTCTCAGATCAGAAATAAAAGAAACATAATTGAAGCTCTTAATCATATCATTTCTCACACTCCAAATCCTAGAGCAGCATTCAAAATTCAAGTAGCTGATGCTTTGCAAGATTTGACCACTACATCAAATAAATTGATGCAAGCAGAACAAGAACGATGCGAGGCTCAAGCCAAAGTCAATAGATGTGTTCAGAAAAAGAATGAGGCTAAAGCATTTGTGGATGGACTGCTCCAACAAAATGAAGAAGTGTCAAGACGTTCTGAGTCTCTTTCTAGATCTGAAGAAGAAACAAAGAACCTGACTATTGAAGTAGTTTTTATTGAAGAGAAAATTAGAAATAACTGGTCACTGATTCGCAGTATGTTAGATAATTTTCAATTTGAGGAATAAACTCTTCTTAGTGTGCATTTGGCTCCAGCTTAAAAAGCCAGCTTATTTTACCATTCAGCTTATTTTTGCTATCATTTATGGGCTCTACTGCACTTTTTTTTTTACTATTTATGAGTCCCATTATACTGTTTTAGTTAACTTTTATCTTTATCTACAGTAATTTCAGTAAAAAGTTTTCAGTTTCAACAAAATAAGTGGATCCTAAACAGACCATTAGTTTGTATTTCTTTTCTTTGACTTAATTTTGAAAAGCTAGCTTGTATAACTTTTAACTGTTTGGCAGTTTTTGCCTTTATAAATATGTTTTGTAAGATTTCTATATGCTCGCATTGTATCTGAACTTCTCAATCCTATTACAAATGCTAGTTTTGACCATTTATTTGGCCTTTAATATTTCTTATGTGAATAAGCCAATTCATTCCACGAAATTTCCTTTTAGTATGGGGCTAAGGTTTTTATTTATTTATTTATTTTAAAAGTGTGGAAATAAACAGAAAAAACGGCTCAATGATCCCATACATTTTTGCCTACAACAAGCTGTGGGTGTTGGTGTTTCTTTCTTCAGGAACCTGTAGATATTACCTACAGTTTGTTATGATATGGTTGATACGTGCCAATTTATTGAAGCTCATGAAAACATACAGGATGTACTTGGTGGTTCAGAACTTAATTAATAAAAGTTCATTCACGTGGATCTTGTCGTGTGTTCGAGAAGTTCATAGTTCCTAAATAGGCAATCTTTCACTTTCTACGTATACTTCAAGACAACTTTTTGGTGAATCTATAGTTCTCTATATGCATGTTGCACAAGAAAAAGTTCAGTTGCTTTTCGAAAGATATATGAAAAGCAAACTGAAAATGGTAATTGGCAAACAAAAGAAGAAACTTTAACATTTGAAAAGATTAAGTAATTTGAGTTTTTATTTTTATTTTTTATAAATATGATGTAGCAGTACAGTTGGCAGTTGATGTGGTATGAAAATTAATTTTACAAACTTTTTTTTTGAAACAACAACATAAACTAAATTAACATGACATTGAAAAAGTTCGGACCAAATTGACCCAATCAAAAGGTAGAGACCATTTGACATATGTTGTAAAGGATAGGGACTACCTTTGTAATTTATACAAAATAGCACCCAAAACTTTACAGTGCAGACAGCCTATAAAATTGCTCTTGGCCTCAAAAATCAATCCCAAGGTGAGCACTCACAAGCACAGCAAAATGGCAGACTTTGGAAGAAGGTGTGGAAACTGAATGTGCCCCCCAAGGTCCGAACCCTTCTGTGGAGAGCTTGTTCAAATATCCTGCGCACAAAAGACAACTGCAGCGCCGTAAGGTGAAGGTCAATGCGAGGTGTGAAATCTGCTCCCAACACTTAGAGACGCCTTGTCATTTGCTGTGGGAGTGCCCCTTTGCTAGGAATGTCTGGTCCATGGCAAGTAGACGAATTCAGAAGTGTTCGAACAGTGTATCAGACTTCTTCGAATTGTTTCGAACTATGATAACCAGGCTGAACCAGCAGGACCTTGAGACTTGGGCAGTTATCGTGTGGGCTCTATGGAATACACGGAACAAATTTTACTTCGAAAAGACTCAACTTCAGCCAAGGCAGTGCCAGTGCTTTGGGTCTCTTAACAGATTAGCAGCACCTCATGGCAGCACAATCAGCTTGAGTATACTCTGTTCTAGTGTGTCTTTTCACTGCTGCATTTTTTTCTTACTCGTGGCCTCTGTTTTATTGAGAACTAACCTGTGCTTTATTTTTCGGGGTCCACTGTGTATGCTATATAGTCCAGCTTGTAATATTTTGCTATCTCAATAAAGCTTTCTATCTTTGATCTCAATATATATATATATAACCCTAAGACAAGACAACACAACACATGCACCAACTCCTTAATGTTAAGGTGGCTTGGTGGGCAACTTGTTTTCCCAAAGAAAGGGGTGGTTTTGGACCTTTTGGCATTAGAAATGGAGTTAATTGGAATAGGAAGCAATCTTGAGGCATCTATGGCATCCTTTGGCTTTTGCTAAGGTTGGGTCTTTATGGGTGGCTTGGATCAAATTTATAATCGGGGTGGAAGTTAAATTTTGGATCAGAGATCAAAACAACCTAATGAGTGTGTCCACAATGAGTCCGATCCAATCTACACATACATAAATTCTCTACCAATGTGAAATTCTATAAATAGGATTTGAGAGTCCAGTGTGTAGAGAGAGTGCATGTGTATATGAGAGAGAATAAAAGCTATTTCTCTCTCTCTTTTTCTATATCTACTCTCAGTGAAGGACATTCGTATCAACTAATGCAAAAATTTATGTTTATTTTAACAAAAAAACTTATTTTCTCTATTTTACATTTCAAAATGTTACATATCATATTATCTATTTTACACTACATTTCATTAAAATATCAAATTTTCTTGATTTTTTTAATTCTCTCTTTCTTCAAATATATATATATATATATATATATACAAAATGAATAATATCAGTGTAAATTTATACGATTATTATTGCAAACATATATTTTTACACAACTTTACATGGCTTGATGTGGATGAATTTTGGGTTTGATTGGTTAAAATATAGTACCTTTTCTATTATAAAAACACTAATGCGAGTGCTGCTCTTAGGCAATAAATTTGTGCATGTTACTCTAGTAGCTAACAGCCCAACACCACCATGAGCAAAGACATGAAATGCATTATTAATGGTATGATACGAGAATTGAATCAAATCCTACCTGTTTAATTGTTTATACACGTTTTATGACACTCGAATCTTATTTTCCCTTATGGGCCTGGAACAAACAAGCCCAATTAATCTTGGCACAAGAATACTCTTTGATATGGTAGTGCTAAAGTTTAAGAACTTTGCATAATGACTCGTGGAAATTTGCTCTTGCTTGGTCTGATGTGATTACTCACATTCAACAAGTTACTTGAGGTGTAGATTGACTGATTTGAAAAAGTACCCCATTCTGTGTTTTGATTTTTCTTCTAGTACTGCCATGTTATGTTAAGTGTTTTTTCTTAGCATTGTGAGTAGTTTTTATGTTGCTGGTTTGAGTGGGTGCAGCTTGCTGCCTTGTCTCGTGTTCTGTTTGCAGGTCTCATCTGGTTTGAATAAAATTCTAATTCATAAATAAATAAATAAAATGGACAAAAACAAAACTTATTAGCCAACAGACAGTTTCTTGTCCCCATCAACAATTCTCTCTCTCACACGCATAAGAAAACGTTACAAGATTTATGTGGCCTTAATGATGGTTAATCTTTGCCGAAACAGTGGCAAGGTCGTTCATACAAAATGAAGCCGAAAAATTCTAACAAAAATATCAATCATCCAGGAAACTAAGATAATAACAACACTACATATTACCTGTTGCGCTCAGGGAATGCAAAAACTCTCCCGTGGGATCTTCTACTTGCATAATTGAGGGAAAAAAATATTTCTAGTGAAAATTCTCAAGAGAAACATGTGTGTTCAAATTTCTGCCGTAGCCTAGTCTGACGAAGGATTCTCTGGTTAATGGACTATGGCTCTGATCTAGACCTCTATCAACTCGGTTCAATTGCAATTTCTCATCTGAGAATCAGCTTCTACCACTAACTTTATATTGTCTCCAAAACAGCTGAATGCCTAGGCTTGATGCAATACACACGGGATCCAATATGCTCAGCTTCAAGACCAGCATCAGCACAACCAGTGAAGAATAGGGACTCGTCTTCCTTCCCAATTCTGCGTCTCCAGCTCATTAAAAATGCTGGCTGGGGCAACCTGACCTCTGCTGCTGCCAGTAAGAGGCATTAAAATATCAGCAAGAATATTAATTTCATTCTCTATTACATATAAGCACAGAGTTTTTTATTACTGTACTACCATTCGGTTCAATATCCAGTGGTGGAACTGCTTTGTTATCCTTGGGCTTGTAACTTTTGAGAAGAAAGGAAAGAGTCTTGATCAGGTTTGCATACTGTTTCACATCTACAGGCACACAAAAACATATTAAGACCTACTTCTTTTTCCTTTTCCTTTTCTAAAGAGGGCTTTTGTCTTTGGGGTTGGGGGATACAAAACTACGAATATGTAATTTCCGGGCTGGTGAGGACATCAACTTAGCAGCCATGGAGAATACATGTCATTCAGGTGGTATGATAACAAACTCCTTCTCTAGAGATGGACATCATTACTTATTTCACCAGACAAACCTCATCTGTTTTCATTGCAAATAATCTAATACTCACAAAACCAAAGGGTCATATATTGTGCATATATTTAACATCTTACCAAAATTTCACAAGTCCATACAGAACGACCATCATAATTTTTGCTTCTTTTGATGTGAAACTAATTACTTTAAAGGAGGGGGTGAGATACAACCGGAGATCTGTCCTAAAATTATCTATGTAATCATGGGAGAGAGGGTGGAAGGGTTCTCACCAAAAAAGCCATAAAGTAGCCAACTATTAATCACTCTAAAAAAAAGATTAACTATGCCATGATAAACATGACAAACCGCAAAAGACTATCCATTTGGCAACAACTGACAGTAGTATTGCCAGTTTTTGACACCAAGAGTGACTGTGACATTAACACAGACAGTATCTCAAAGAACTCGAATGCTCCTGCTTTACCCTTTAGCCCTTTTAGGACATTCCACTGAACTCCTAGCTAAGTATGATGATTTTTTTGGTCACTTAGCTTATGATATTTCTTGTACTTTAGACTATTAATGCAAACTCCAGCCCCACAAAAAAAGAGTTAAGTCAGACAGAATCTAATAGATCATAAGCTTACACAACAAGATATCACTAGCAATAATCAAGTCCCAGTCTGGGTCAGCGGCTGGAAAGGTGTCTCCCCATGTATCTGAAAAATAAGCATGGGCTGGATTAATGACATTTAATCAAAAACCGCATCAATTATTAAAATTGAATAACAGTGAAAGAGAAAATCAATAAAATTATTTTCCAGAGTTAAGCCAAATAAAAAGAACCCAAAGTTATATTTCTCCAACTAATAACATCTGAATGCCACATTCTATGCAATGATTGCTTTAAGAATTGCTTCTCCTCAGTAGTTAACAACATAAGGATCACACAACTAAGTGAGCATAGAAGAGACTCACGCTTTAGGTGAGGAAGGACAGGAGTAATCCCATTAGCCCTGCAGTTATGAGCTATGTTCTCCTCAATTTCCTGATCATCATAATCTGATGTTGTGATGTCCACACAAAACAACTTTCGGAGATATATGGCCAAAGCACCAGTGCCACTGCCATTGAAAAGAACATATAAAATCAAAAGCCTAAAAATACTAGAAACTAACTTTACTCAATGATACCCAGAACTTACTAAAATTGTGAACTAATTAAGAAAAATCAAGTACAAGGCTTTTAAGTGGAAGCAATACTTAACAAGTATCAGAAAGCTTAAAACAAGGCATATTAACTCTGGATATAGCATATTAGGTTTACACCTAGAACCACTGCCTTAAAGGATTCAAACCTCAAAAGGAGTCACTAATAAAGCAATAAACTCAAACATAAGCACAAAAGTGTGGGGTCTTGAAATATATTGGTGCAATTGCAAATAAACAACAAAGCAAGATTTTAATGCAAATACAAAAATAAATCACCATCAACAGGAGTACAAAACCACGGTGCTAAAGCGTCACAACCCAAGGAAAGCATTAGTCACATCTACATCAAACCCCAAAAGAATTAGTCAAGTTACAACTAGGGATCTTCTCAAGGGCTTATATTCCTAAGATCCATATAGTAGAGATGTGAGACACAACAGACACTCGCACAACACATGCTTATATTATCCAATCCAATCAAAATCTACACAACATCAATATCACAATTTCCCCCCCTTAAGATCCTTAACGTTCTCATTACTGTATGTGCTGTGCTACAACACCCCCAAGCCACACAGCATTACTAGGTTAAGTCTATTATCATTTGTCACAACTTGAGTTAAGTGCTAGCCAAACCTACGCTATACCCCAAAAAACTAGTTAAGTTACAATCAGGCCTCCACACAATCTCTTATATATACAATATCCACCTAGTAAATACCCAATGTGTGACTTAGCACAAACCTGCACAACAGACACTCATACAATCCAATCTAATCAAAATCCACCCAATCTAAGGTATCATGTAACGATTGCTAAGAAGAAATGAATACAGCACGGAATTTTCTGATACTAGTAATGAACAAGTGAACAGCTAATAGACGTACCTGCCCAATTCAATGCATCGCCGCCCTTCTATTGATGAACGGTGCTGAACTAACCATTCTGCAAAAGCAAATGTCCCTGGCCAGAGTAAATTGGCATTCAGCTGGTGAAACGAAAATTCCCGGATGAGCAATTCCTACAATACAAGGCAACACACGTGGATAGGTGTAAACAACAGGATACCAGACCAAACATTGTTAAAACATAGGCCGAGGAACTGAGGCTCAAACCACATCCTATCTCAATTCAGTGCAACAGTACAATTTGCTATTAGTCCTTTTCTGTATGCTATATAAAGGTCTCCAAGGTCCAGTTTTCAACATATACAACACAATAAAGATACTCATTCTTTTCAAACATTAAGGAAACAGAAACAACTATATTGGGAATAGTTAAGGCCACCAATAGTAATTCATCTGCAAATTTTATGAAGCATACAAAGTGAAAAGATTACCAATACTTCAAAGTAAAAACTAGCAACAGATTCTACAGGTTCTTAAGGAAAAAAACATAACCCATTTCATACTTTTTATTGTCCAGTTTGTCTTGCAAATTACATAAGTTTAGTTTTGCAGTTCACATATATGTATGTAAAAAATAAAAGGATAAGGTATACCATTCCAGGGAATTCATGACTCCTCTCGACGTAGCTTTGCTGGGTCTCTGTCGTTTCATCAGCTGAAAGGAAAAGGGAACAGTTAGTTTTATATTTGAATATAAATCTGGAAAACCAGCAGAGCTGTAACACTAAATTGTGAGAGAGAGAGTACGAGAAGAAGAGTCGTCGTCTTCAGGAAAGAGAGAAGATGGTGAGAATAAAGCTATGTCCATTATCACCCTTTTCCTTTTCTTCTGCTACACAAAATCCAGAGAGGTGTGGTGCTGAACCTAAACGCCTCGGCGTGTGTATAATGTCATTCAACGACGTGCCGTTCACTACTCCTCTGGAAAATGTATATATATATATATATATATTTTTTTTTTTTTTTTGGTCAACGGAAATTTTTTATCAAAATATAACTTTTTTTCTTTTCTTTTCTTTTTGTTGAGAAATTGGTTTCTACAAAAATTTTCAAAAAAACAACTCCATTTTATTTTTAAGGATTCTACTAAACATAAAAGAATGAGATAAATTTTTTAAAAAAACACTACCAAATATAGGAAAATAAGATAGTTTTTCAAAAAATAGTTTTTAGAAAATAACTTATTTTCTCTTTGTTTCAAGATTAATATTTTACGGAAAATAAAATATTTTCCAAAAAGTATTTTAGAAAATTATTTTATTTTTATATGTTTGGTAAAAATCTTAAAATAAATTGAAAAACTATCTATTGACTTTTTATTTATTTATTTATTTAGTTTTATGTAAGATAGAGTTATTTTATAAAATAAAAAAATTAGTGAAAGTTAATAAATAGTTTTCTTTTAACTATTTTTTTTTTAAGTACCAAATACTATAAGAAAATAAGGAGAATTATATTCATATAAAATTTTTCGTCAATATCAAATCAAACAGAGCATATATATAATTTGAAGGTAAAAGTAAACTGATATTTATTAAAGAGATCTATAGACTTGTAGCTTGTGATGTTTGTAGTTGAGAGTTGAGACCAGTTTGGTAGACTGACCAAACCAGGCAGTTTGACTCGATTAACTAGAAACCATCCCAAAGGCCGGTTTTTTGGGTTATGGTTCAGCCGATGTACTTTTTTTTTTAATTGCTGAAATCAGTTAGCACCAGGATTCAAACCTTGCTTCTCTAGGCTGATATGCATTTCCACAATTCCACGCATGTTAACCATTAGGCTAAGCTATGGATAATTATTATATGTACACACAACTAATGAATTAAATTTACTAAAAAATTAAATAACACATTATAGTTTGAAATTGGTTAAACCCAAATCCGACCTTAAAATCTATAAACATGTCCCTCTTACGGATCTTTGAACGGTTTGGGTTTCAAAATCATGGTTGAGACCTTATCTCAGAATTCTTGAATTATTAAAAAAAAAAAATTAAGGATAAATATGTATTTGGTCCTTATTTTTTACACTATATTTTAATTTGATCTTTAACATTTCAATTATGTCAATTTAGTCTCTAACCTTTCAGTATTGTATCAATTTTGTTCCTACTGTTATCTCTTAGGTGGAAATTGTTGATGTAGCTAACAGCTAAAATAAAAAATTAGTTTCCGTTGATGTGGTAATAAACTAATTTTTTATTTTAGTCGTTTACCACGTTAACAATTTCCATCCAAGAAATAATGGCAAAGATAAATTGACAAAACATTGAAATGATAGAGAATAAATTGATACAATTAAAAGGTTAGAGATCAAATTGAAATATAGTGTTGTAGGGACTCAATTCGTAACGATCCCAAAATGATATTGGGTTCGTACGTTAAGGGCCCAAACAATATAATTTGTAGAGCGTGGGTTTGAAAGGCTAGGGCTTGGTCACCGAATGGTGGTTGGTCATGGTGTTCATACAGAATTAAACCATGTTCGTTCGAGGAGTCTTTCTCCTCGATACGGTCTGGGAGGCTCTGGTTTTGGCCTTTTTTCCCAGCCCCCCTCTCTGGATTGCTTATTTTTCCTTTTATATTAGCCTGTACCCCTCATCCAACGTCCACGTGTGGGTTCGACTTTTCAGGACTGATACTTGTCCCATCAGCCCATACCCAAAGTGGTTGGGGGTGGTTGTAAAAGCTGAAGAGTATGGTCCTGTCAGGTGCAGAGTGCTTTATTGTAGTACTGGCAGCCTTTTACTTGGGCCGCTCCTGCACTGTGCTCGCCCTTTCTTTTAGGAGCGCTCTGGGATGCCGAGGACAAAATCGTCCTCGACTATATCCATAGGCCATTTGGACTTTCATTGTACATCCTCGGCAATGCCTCTCCTAGGCTCGGGCCTTGGGCCTTAATATAAAATGGGTCGGGGTCATAAACTCTCTAAC
Organism: Quercus robur; assembly: GCF_932294415.1. Taxonomy (NCBI): domain Eukaryota; kingdom Viridiplantae; phylum Streptophyta; class Magnoliopsida; order Fagales; family Fagaceae; genus Quercus; species Quercus robur. The sequence goes on from NC_065540.1 coordinate 13,684,008, forward strand.
CCCACAAGTGTCAAGAATAGGGACTAAATACATAATTTATCCAAAAATTAATAATATTGTTAGGGGTAATTACATTCCCCTCCCTTGGGGTGAAGGAAATGACACTCCACCCGAAATTTCCAAAATTATATTATTTTATAATTAAAATTAATTGTTTTAAACTATTAAATAAAATGTATGTTAAAATATTAGTTTGAATCTTTCTTTTTTCCTTTTTTCAATGGGTTATGAAGATGTTTGTCATTGCAAGTGTTTTGGTACATGATATATTTTATATTTTTTTTTCTTTCTAAATTAATCAGTTATTTTTTTACTAACCATGATTAAACTTATAAAGAAATTCTTTTAAAAATTTAGAATATTTCACTACTAATATAAACATAAGGGGATTCTAAAAAAAAAAAAAAAATATATATATATATATATATATATAAATTGGGGGTGTTAATTTCTTCAAACCTTAAAGGATGGGAGTGTTTTTTCCCTTCAAGTTTTAAGTGGAGTGTCATTTCCTTAAATCTTAAGGGATGGAAATATAATAATCTCATATTGTTATTATCTTATTGTTTAATAGAGCCAACCATATTAATCTGATTAGGAAGCCTAATTTACTACATCTAGAAATAGAATATTGATTTTTTATTTTTATTTTTTACTAATCTAGAATATTGACTTTTTGTAACTATGTGTTGTGTTTAGTCTAAAATTATTTTTAGGAAAAATTACAGTAAACCCACATATGGTTTAATCCGTTTTCACTTTACTTACCTATAGTTTAAAATTTAACACTTTGCCCACTTGTTTTTAGCTCCGTTTGGTCTCTGTTATCCACCTTTGGCTTTTCCGTTTAAAAAACAACTTCTACCATCAAAACATAACATAACATGAATAAAAAAGTTAGGGTTTGAATTTTTTGAAAGAGCTTGGGTTATGGGGTTTTGAAAAATAATCAAGACTTAGATACTTAACCCCCAAAAAAAAAATAGAGAGATTAATAAGAGAAGAAAGACTTAGCCCTGTACGTGATCAGGCCAAATAACCAAGGCAAAAGTGTATAAAAAAAAAGTGTGAGGAAATAATTCAAAACAAGAGAGAGAGAGAGAGAATATGATACTACCTATTCCCAATTTTGTCAAGAAGCTATGGTATGCTTGGAATCTCCAGAGCTGTATTCTCTTAAGCCTCTGGCTGCAGGCAATTTTAGTTCTATTTGCATTCCTCAGAAAACGGACCATAAGAAAACTGTTACACAGGCTCATATGGTTTGTACTTGCACCTGTTGCCATTGGACTAATCTCCAAAAGCGAAGGTGTTGGTTGTAATAAAAAGGACTTAATAGCATTCTGGGCATTGTTTCTTTTGTTGCATCTTGGTGGCCCTGATACCCTCACTTCTTTTGCTCTTGAGTCTTGAGGATAATGAGTTCGGGCTTAGGCACTTGGCTGGACTCATATTACAGGTTTTGGCAACTGCTTATATCTTCTATCAAACACTTCCTAACAAGCTTTGTGTTCCCACTATCATGGTGTTTCTTGTGGGAACTATCAAGTATGTAGAGCGAACACGTGCTCTCTTTCTTGCAAGCATGAACCAGTTTGGATGTTTAGTGTTGCCAAAGTTAGACCTCGGATCAAACCATAGGTGGGTTTACTGTAATTTCCCCTTATTTTTAAAAGAGTATTATTTAATTCATTAAAAAAAAGTAAAAATTTAGATTGGAATACACCTTTGACCCTTTTAATTTGGGTTATTTTTTTATGTCCACTTTTATATTGGTTCACCATTTACTAGAACTCACATACTCAGTTAGTACAAGTTATATCATCTAGAGGATTTTGTTCCTATATTAATATCTAGATGATGTAACTTGTGGTGTGCCTTTGTGTTAGAACTCATTTCCCTTTTCCTTGTGTGTGTGTGTTTGTTTCCCAAAAAAAAAATGATGTAACTTGTATTCCCAAGTATATTAATTTATTTGCAAACTTAAGGTATGTTATGAAAATACGCCCACTAAATGTAAGATTAAAGAAGAGAGAAGAAAAATAAACACAAGGAATTTACATGGTTTGCCAATATGTCTACATCCACAATTGGCAACAGAGAAAGTTTTATTATAAAATAAGGAGATTACAATAGTAGTACAATAGCACTCTCACAAGACCCAAGCTCCAAATACATAGTTTGGCTCTCTCACACAAAGAATAGAGTACTCTATTGTATTTGCACTAGTCTTGTAGTATTACACTTTCTCACACGCAATACAATTCAAACAATAGTGGCACCCCCCCCCCCCCCCCCAACACACACACACACACACATATATTACATAAGATTGGCTAGTTCAATTCCTAAGGTTGGCTGGTAATATATATAATAGTTGCTAACTCGTGCTATGCACAAGAACCTACCTATTTGTTGTGAGGTAGACTAAAATAATTTTATTAAATCTTAAATTGATTAAGAAACTATACCATTGCATGATTTGCTCTTGTATGACTTCAATTTGTGTTATAATTTGATGAAGAAATCATTGCTTGAACGTTCAATAACTTATAAAAAGAGGATTCATTACTTAGAAATTATTGAAACAAAACAAAATATATATGACTAAACAATAGAAAAATATAAGAGAAAGATAGGTTACATTCAAAAGAATAATCCATGGCTATAACTATTGAAAGGAATTAAAAGATTCAGAGCCATAGATTACACACACACACACACACACATATATATGACTACACAATAGAGAAATATAAAAGAAAGATGCATTACCATCAAAAGAATAATTCAGATGTTAAAACTTTTAAAAGACCAAAAAATATTAAAGAATCATAAGATTTACTTTCTATAAATTTTTGAAACAAAACAAAATGTATATGATTGCACAATAGAGAAATATAAAAGAAAAATTGATTACCTTCAAAAGAATAATACATGGTATAGTCATTGAAATCTGCTAAACATGTTCAAATATTGCAAAAACTAACACAAATTTAGATGTTAAACTTCCAAAATACCAAAACAGATATATAAGTTATTGAAACAATTCAAAAAATATATGACTGTTCAAAAGATAAATATAAGAAAAAGAAAAAAAGTACATGTAGGGGCCATTTAATTAGGAGGAACTGTTAAGGCTGTACTAATTGGGCCTATGGCCCAATCAGAGGACATTGGACCATCTGAGGATATTCAGATGAAATTATAAGGGAAACAGAATAAAGAGAAGAGTAGAGATAATAAGAGATAAGTCCAACGACTGTCCGAGGAGAAAAGCCATCTCGGCAGCAAGAGTCCGAGGTCAGTAAGAGTGCCATATCATCATGGACCTTCTTGAAAGTTACATCACAATTAAGGGTTGGACATTGGACAAGGGGTAAGAAAAGAAAAGGGCAAACAAATATCTTCAAAAGTTGATACCTCCACATTAAATGCCTGTCAACCAACTCTCTGGCCCATTAATGTGGAAGTGATGCCTAAACAGTGATCAAGTAGCCTTACAGCTACTGGTGGATGGTTCTGGGAGTTGCTGGATGGGACAGGAAGGAGTTCACCGAATCTAACTTACACGTGTGTGGTAGGGATGATACCAAGATTGTAGTATATAACATGGGAAGATGTATTAAAAAGGGGGGATCGGGGAAAATCAAGTAATTTGAAAACAAGATTGCGAACTCTTGTATAATCTTATTGTTCAACAAAACAATATAATAAAAACTCCTCGAGTTACTCCGAGGACAAATTTTCTCATCCTACTTGTGTCTAACAATCTTAAATTACCAAATTTAATCGTTTTTCTTCTGGAATAGATCTAGTTCTTTCATCCATGCTCTACAAATTTATTGTTTGGGCCGCTTGGGCTAGAACCCAATCCTATTTTTGGTCCAATCCAACTTCAGTCCTTACAGTACACAAACCTACATTTCGGTCGCTCATTTATTTTGCATACATTACATTACATCAAACTATATAGTTTTCAGGTTTCATTATCAAAAAAGAAAAAAAAAAAAAAAAAAAAAAAAAAAAAAAAAAAAAAAAAAAAAAAAAAAAAAAAAAAAGAGAAAAAGCCACAGCTTAATTATTGAGTGCATATTACAACACTGCGAAGCTTGAGGCATCACAAACAATTCCTAAACCATGCATATGATATATTTGACTCAAACTTATATATTGCTGAAACATATATATTTCTTCTTATCTCAAGGGTAATGTGGCGTGTAAACAGGATATGGGAATGGGTAATAGTTGTATGGAGATGGAAATCACTTTTTTTTTAAATACATGAAAACCATAAAATAAAATAAAAATTTGACAAAGTAGAGGAGAAGAAAATTACAGAAAAGAAACTCATACCTCTACTTGGCTTTAAAAAAAAAAAAAAAAATTTGGGGTTTGCACTCTTTTTATAGTATTCATGATTAACCTCGCAAATTTGGAGATAAATTATCAATGTTTGAGTTTGAGTTTGAGTTTAAGTTGGATTTGTTGGAGAGATAGAGTTGCATGCCTTATTAAGTTTGGAGTTTAGCTATTGACGTGAAAGATTAGTCCTCCTTGGGTTGAAGTTGATATTGTTAATTAAAAAAAAGTTAAATAATTTTGTTTTAAAAAAATAACTTTGTTTTAAAAAAATTATGATGATGTGGCAAGTTCTGGAGATGTCAAACTTTTTTTTTTTTTTTTAAATTAGTCAGACATTTAATCAAACTCAAACTCCATGTTTTACATGATATATGCAAATTTAGAAAGTCTAACTCAAACTCCAATTAAAATATGTATGATGTTAGATAAATCCTAAGCCCATCCGTTACTTTGTTAAAAAAAAAAAAAAAAAAAATTATTTTATGGTTTTTCATGTATTTTTTTAAAAATAATTTTTGTACATGAACCACCAAACTTTCTTTAGTTCTTTTTTACAAGATAAAAAAGTTTGCAATAATTGAAATTATTCTTTTGAATGTAACTTATCTTTCTTTTTTATTTCTCTGTTGTTTAGTCATATATATTTTGTTTTGTTTCAATAATTTCTAAGCAGTGAATTATCTGATTTTTTAATATTTTTTGGCATTTCAGAAGTTTTAATATTTGAATTTTTGAGTTATTTTTTTGCAGTATCCAAAATTTTCTAACAAATTTTTTGTAAGCTATTGCACTTTCAAGTAATGACTTCTTCATCAAATTATAACACCAATTAAAGTCATACGAGAGTAAATTATACAATGGTGTAATTACTTAATCAATTTAAGATTTTATAAAATTATTTTAGTTTACCTCACAAATAGGTAGATTCCCGTGCATAGCACGGGTTGAAGTTGATATTGTTAATTAAAAAACAGTTAAATAATTTTGTTTTTTAAAAAACAACTTTGTTTTAAAAAAAGGATAATGATGCGGCAGTTTTGGAGAGGTCAAACTTTTTTTTTTTTTTTTAGTCAGATATTTAATCAAACTCAAACTTCATGTTTTACATGATATATGCAAATTCAGAAAGTCTAACTCAAACTCAAATTAAAATGTGTATGATGTTAAATAAATCCTAAGCCCATCTGTTCACAGCCAAAATTTATCTATAACACAATAAATAATTTACGTGGTTTTCATAGATGTAAAAGCTTAATTTAAGATAAAGGAATAATGATGTGGGTTCCAGCTAGCTCAACTGGTAAAGTCTTTGATGGTTGAATAACAAATTTGAGATTTAATCCCCACCTATACCAAAAACTGGTAAAGTTTCTTTGGGAGAGTTTTTTTAAGAGTGATTTTTTTTTTTTTTTTTAAATAATGCTAATGTGTAAAATTGTGGAGAAGTGGTTATATATATACACTAGCATTATGCCCATGCGATGCACGGCTTAATCAATATTCATATGTAGATAATTTTATAATTAATTTACTTAAAATTAAATAATAAAATAGAAAATAAAAATAAATGAGTATTTTTCTTTTAAGTTATATAATGAATGTGTATTGTGTGAGACTAAAATAACAACAACAACAACAACAATAATAATAATAATACCCAAAATGAGATGAATACAATTCATAAATTATTTTTTTGTGAAGTTAACTATATATTAATGACGGAGTTGGCTTAAAAAAAAAATCAACTAAACAAAATGATGGCGCTGCAATCCATTTATTTTGGAGATAGGATTTTATTTACTCTTAAAAATAAAGGATTAGATGAAAAATTTGGATTGTAATCCAATTTATCAACTTAGAAATTATAGAAGAAGAAGATAAAAAAAAAATTATATCTTTTTTTTAATAAAAGAAAGTACAAAAATTCCCGTACAATGCATAGGGCTTAATCAAGAATTGCATGTAAACTGAAAAAAAGAAAATATTTCTTAGTTTCATTGAAATTAAATAATAAAATAGATAATAAAAATAAATTACTCTTTTACTTTTTTTTTGGAAGTGAAGTACTCTTTTAGTTTAAGTTAAAACATAAAAAACCACAATATACACATAGATATAAATGAAAATGCCTAAGATTGAATATATAAATGCAATCCATAAAATAATTTAAAACATGGTTTAGTAAAAGATTCAATTAAAAAAATTATAATAAAATGTTTATCTATAAATCTAAAATCGAAAAAACTTATTTCATTTAAATATTTTATATGGTTCCAAAGAGATTTTATCTCTAACCTAATTAATTTCATTAAATTAGAGAATTAAAATTTTTCTGCTTACATCATTTAGTATTTTTTTTAGTAATATTTAAACTTAAGAAATAGTAAATAAATAGATTTATTTACTTAATTAAATCATTATATATAATTAGATACAGTCTAAGAGAATTATATAAGTTTATTTATTTTAAGATCATTATTACATTTACATTTGGAAAAAATTGGTAATGATTAATACCTTGATGCTACCATTTAATGGTCCTCTTCCTAATCTTGTTCTTCCTCCTAATCATTGGACGTCTTGTTCTTCCTCCAAATCATTGGATCAAGATTGTGGCGATTGTGTTGCATTGTTTATATTGGGAACTACTTGAGTTCATTAAAACTAATAAAAATAAAAATAAAACTCGGCTTATTTGTATTCTTTTTCAAATTCAAATATTCTGTTTTTTTCTTTACCTCATCCTCACACCCAAAAAAAAAAAAAAAAAAAAACAAAATAAAAGAAGGGTGGGTATATCTAACTCATATGGTGAAATCCTATATCTGAAAATTGGTTCAGAGAATCAAAGATTCAAAGGTTTTAGTGCTCATAATCTCACCACCACTATTCTCTGTCAACGTATTCTTGTTCTTCGAGTTGATTACCATTTTGAGCCATTGCATTGCATTTTATAGATTTTTGTGATGGGTGAAGTTAATCAGTTTTTTTGTGAGGGTGAGGTCACATAATGACAAGAGTACTAAATAGCTTAGCGTATAGGAATATTAAAAAATTCTTACGTGAGGTGAAGTAGTTTTTCTTTTACATGAAGTAGTTTTTTATTTTTATTTTTTTTTAATAGATAACCTAACTAATGATAAGAATGAATTAGAATTCTCATGAGATAAACTATTTAATGATAAGAATGAATTTTTAGTTCTTTAAAAATCTAAAAATTTAATAAAATTTCTGCAATTTGGTGAAGATATTTGGCGCAACCACGTCGTCTAAGCCCAACTTTTATTATATATAATATAATATAATATAATATATTGTTAGGCTTTGTGGAGTTTAGTTGTGTTTGATCTAGATTATGACCCGACCCAAAATAATGTTGTTACAATTTTTAATGGGAGATTTTCTTATTCTTAGTCCATGGAGTGGAGTTTTTGGCCCGTTTTTATAACCCATTGTGAATCCTGTGCATAGGATATAAAAATTGTTTTTTTTTTGGAGATTAGGGTTTTGAGGTCTTTTTTTTAAGAGAGAAAAACTTTATTGCTGAACTTTGTATTTTTCTCTAATAATAGTGAAATCCTTGCAACTCTCTGGACATAGGTAAATTGATGAATCACGTAAATATTGTCTTGTGTATGATTATTTTTTCTTTGGCGTATATTTTTTTTTTTCTCTCTATTTTTGCATCTCACAGGTCTAGGAATTTCTCTATTATCAATGTTTGAGTTTGAGGTTAATTTGGACTTGTTAGAGAAATAGAGTTTCATTTCTTTTTAAGTTTGAATTAAACAAAAATAATATTGTTTTAAAAAAATGATAATGATGAGTTTGAGTTTAAGTTGGACTTGTTAGGGAGATAGAATTTCATTCCTGGTTAAGTTTGGATTAAACAAAAATAATTTTATTCAAATAAAATGATAATTTTATTTAAATATTGTGAAAATTTATGAAAGTTTCATAAGATTCGGTTATATATATATATATATATATATGAGAGAGAGAGAGAGAGAGAGTACTAGTTCTTGTTGTTCACGGCAAAACGAGCAAGACATGTTTGACTTGGTCTCCAATACCAAGTAGGCAAAATCAAGCCATATTACAACAAGGTACATATTATTTTGCTCTCTATAAAGCATCTTTATGTGTGTCTTCCATTCGGCCTGTGTTTGTGTTTGTGCGTGTCTGACAGAAAAGTGGAAACAGAGATGGTTGGGCCAATTAGACCTCAATTTGTGCTGTTTGGTTCATCCATAGTTCAACTCAGTTACAGTGACGAAGGATGGGGTGCTATTCTTGCTGACATATATGCACGTAAGGTACTTCTTCAATTTCTCTCCTTTTTCTGTTTCTGGGTCAATCTCTATTCGTATTTGGGCCATAGATACCAATTTATTCAGAACAATAAGAAAGAAGAAAATACATTAAGAATTTAGTCATGTTTAATGCGATAAAGATAAAAAAAACTTTTTTTTTTTTGGGGGGGGGGGGGGGGGGGGGCAATTTGGTGGTGATCACTGATTAATTAGTATTCTTGTCATTTTGTTGGTGGTGGGATCCACCAACTTTTGCCTACAGAAATAAGATCCACAAATAGCAAAACCTTAATCTCAAAGAGACCCCTCGTTAGCTTTATAGTAGATGAGTATATTCAGTGTGAGTTTGGATTGCCATGAAATCCATTAAGTCTGCGGCTGCATTTTAAACATGTGAGTCTCGTACACTGTTTATGGGATTCGTAAGGACTTTTTTAAGTAATTTTTTTTTTTAAACTGCATCTCACAGCACTACTTTCATATTTAAAAATTATTTTGCTACAATATAGTTTTCAATTTTTAGCAATAAACAGTATCCAAACAGATCCTCAATTTGAAGAAAGAAATCGTATGAACCAAAATTATTGTGTTTATATAATACTTGTGGCAAAGTTATTACCTTTGAATGTTGTCTTTGATAAGACTTCAAATTCTCTATTAGATAGTTGAGGTCCTTGAGGAATTAGTTATAGTAAAAGAAAGGGTTAGTGGATCATGCATCCAAAAAGCTAGATTTGTATCCAGTCATAGGCAATTATGGCATTACCATTGTCCCCTGCACTAAATTTCACTATTATTTGGTCAAATATTCGAATCAGGAGAAAAATTGCTTAGTTGTAAATGACCAGACTATCAACAAAAAAAGGTTCTTGACATTTTCTTGTCCAATACATGTTCTGCTATTGCTTATATGTTTTATTAGCATAACTGATTTTGGTCTGCAATTGGGAATAGGCAGATGTTTTGTTGCGAGGATACAATGGTTGGACTTCGAGGCATGCTCTACAGGTTTTGGATCAAGTTTTTCCAAAGGTATTGTATAATGTACTGTTAAATTTTAACCATACCGCCACTAATAATTTTCTTCCAAGTAAGCTATTATAATGAATTGTAAGCTATTTTCTTCCACTAATAAATTATAATGAACAAATTTCTTACCTCTAAGGTAGTGGATTAACTGTATAATTTGATCATCTTATGTGAAATGATGTTATAAGCGAGTATAATAGAGTCTGTTATTTCTCTATTTTAACCATACCGCATCTAATAATTTTCTTCCAAGTAGGCTATTTATGAATAGATTTCTTGCCTCTAAGTTAGTGGATTAACTGTTTAATTTGATCATCTTATGTGAAATGATGTTATAAACGAGTATAATAGGATCTGTTGTTTATCTATTTCATCTTGTTCATGTTGTTACTTAGCATATATTTGCATTTCCTCCTTATAGGTGTACTTTAATGCCTATCTTCTGTAATTCAATTTAGGATGCTGCTGTACAACCTTCTTTGGTGATAGTCTACTTTGGTGGTAATGATTCAATGCGCTCTCACCCATCTGCTGTAAGCCCTCAAGTCCCACTTCCTGAATATGTTGAAAATATGAGGAATATAGCAATCCATCTGAAGGTAATCTTTCAGACTACATTAATACTTTATTGATATTTGAATTTGTGTAAGTAAATAATCCAATTTGAAAAAGAGGACCTCTTTTTTTAATTATTTTCCCATTGATTATCAATCAATTTGGTTAAATATGTGGTAGCCTGCACAAGTTAGAATCATTATAAACTATTATAATTTTTTGGACAATTATTTGGTGCAGTTTGCCTTAACCACTGTTCTGAATTAGTGCTTGCAACAAATACGATTGGCACTACCTGATGAAAATGTAATTTGATGCATCTTCTAACGAGGGTCTTTTTGTTTGCCAGAGCCTTTCAGAGAAGACTCGCATTATCTTCCTTAGTGCTCCTCCTGTCAATGGAGCAAGAATTCGAGAAATATATAGGTGCTTATAGCTACAATCTTGTAATTGTTTCCTAGACCATTTCTCAGTTCTAAATGTCACGTTCTAAACTAGAATCAGTGAGTTCTAACTGCATATATTTTACTGGAACTAGTGATACAATGGCAAAGGTGCGAACAAATGAGTCTTGCCAGCAATATTCAGAAGCTTGTTTAGAACTGTGTCGAGAGATGGACATTAAGGCTATCGATCTTTGGACTGCAATTCAGAAAAAGGATGGTTGGGCAACTGCTTGCTTCACGTAAGTTTGCTTGCATGTGTTGTAGGTTGGTTTTAAATTGTAGTGTGGCCGACCCTAACTATTTTATCGAGGATCCATAGTTAACCCCCAAAATTTTGGATTAAAGCTTGGTTGTTGCTTGTGTGTGTATATAAATTTTTTTTTTTTTTGGGGTTTTTTGGGGTGGGGTGGAGAGAATAAATGTGCTTTCCTTTAATTTACTTTGGCCATTCTTGGATCCTTCTCTAGGGATGGAATTCATTTCTCAGCTGAGGGGAGCAAGATAGTGGTGAAGGAGATAATGAAAGTTCTTAGAGAGGCAGACTGGGAACCAAGTCTACATTGGAAGTCATTGCCAATTGAATTTGAACAAGTTTTTGTACCTGAGGCTGAATTTCGAGAGATTTTGGATGAGAAGACCATATTAAAACTCTCTGAGGCTATCTTCCTAAGACAGATGAAGTGGGAATAGGTCCTACCATATAGTATTAGTTTGATTTAAAAATAAGTAAAATTCATACCAAATATCTAATTGTTGTTTAAAACTTTAAGATCAGTATTGCTAAAATAAAAGACTAATTTGATAAGCATATTTGCAATCGTGTTCTTTCTTTCCAATCTGTCTGTATGTTTTTCTTTGTGCTTCTATTTTTTGCTACATATTTCAAAGGAAAATGTTATTTTCATACACCCTCTATCCGTACATTAGATTTTGAATTAAAAGTTTTCATACGCTATTATCTAAAAATAATCAAAAGTTATTAATGTCAGGAAAAAAAATCTAGAATAGCCCCTCATGTGTGAAATTATAGAAGATCCCACTTAAGATCTAACAATTTCATTGAATTGAATAATTGAGTATGATTATATGTCATTGCATCTACCATACATACCAAGAATATTAAAATTAATAGATATGATAATTGGCTGCAATAATAATGTAAGAGTAGTAAGCACAAAAATGTGTAAAAGTCACTATCCCAAATGAAGTACCTACTTGACTCTTTCTTTTTAAAAAATAAAATAAAATACTCAACTGCAAGTTTGATAGGTTCAAATTTTCACTTATGAGAGTTATACTCAAAGCTCTCTAATCATTCTAGCGAGTTTCACAAATACTCTTTTGTCTATATATATAAATATATATATAAATATATATATATATATATATCATTAGATATTTTTTTTCTAGCTTACCAAACATATTTCTGATTTAATAATAATAATAAAAGCTGTTTTCTAAAAGAAATGAGATAGAAAATTTAGATTTCGTGCAATGACTAAGGTTATTGACGTATTGGACCATACAATTACTAAATGTAAAAATTAAAATGGTAAAAATTTATTCTAACTTTTTACCTTTTTATTTATCTTTTACTTTTTTACCATTTTAAATTTTACATCTCCCAACAAATAGTAATTGCATGGTGCAACTCAACTTAGAAGATTTTGATTCATTTGGATAGTTAGGAAAAAGCTGTTGGGCTTTTGTTACTATGGGCTTAATTTGCTATTAGCAGTGTGACTTGTACCAGGCCTAGCCCCTTGAGTTGGGCTGGGCCTAAGCCCTATAACCTTTGTGACAATGCCATCATTATCATTCTGCAACCGGAAGATAAAAAAAAAGTGGCATAAAATTCCTTTGGTCCTTTCCTTTTTCTTTTTGGGTATAAAAGTTGGAATCATCTTAACGATAACTACAGTGACTAGTGAAGGTTGTGACTTCTGACTTGTGAGGCAGACAATTCATTATTTTTCTGACCTTTTCCTCTCCTCTTTTTTAGGATTGAAAGATTTTCTCTTTATTTTGAGGTCAAGCACTTGATATCTGTCAGACCCCAATATGCATGCGTATTGTATTTGTGTTTCACTTTTTTTTTGTGTGTGTGTAGCTAAGGGTCTATTGTATATTCTATTATCTATTTCTAGGTTCTTTTATGATTTTAGTTTTTTTATATATAAATATAAGAATGTGTATGTCTACACCAAATAGCCAAGGTGCTTACGAGCATAGCATAGCTTAATTGATTGCTTGATACTGTTTTTTTCTGTATTTTCAATTGAAATATTATGGTTTAAATTTCTCAATCTTCAACTATCTTATTATAAATATAAAAAAAAAAAAAAAAAAGGGTAAATTCCATTAACATATTTTGAGATTTGGACTAATACTAACTAGGTCCAAGACATTTCAAAACTAACTAATTTAATCCTTAAAGTCAACTTAGTCCCTAAAACAGTTGAAAGAAAATAATTAATTGTTTAAAGACTAAGTTAGCGTTAAGGACCAAATTGACTAGTTTTAAAACATTCTTGGATTTAATTGGCATTAGCCCAAATCTCAAAGTATGTTAGTAGAATTTAGCAAAAAAAAAAAAAAAAAAAAGTACCACACCAAACTAACAGAGGAAAGACTTGCTTTATATTGCCAAAGACATCCTGGTACTGGTAGTGGGCTACATTTCTAGAACAAAGTTACAAAAGTTGTCATTAAAATTTTTTTGATGGGGTGGTTCCGATGCTGGATTAATCGATGGGCTTAGTTAGCCTTTTGACCTCCCAAAAATTCGTAAGTAATACTGAAGTTTTATATCTAACAAAGTATTTTGCCCCTGGTTACAAACAACAACTTGCCAGATGCAATAACAACCCTGCCAGACATAAGATAAAAGGCTAAAAGTACCATTTTTCGTATAAAACCACACAAAAGTAAGTAATGGGTTCACTTAAGACTCATATATTTTATTGAGTAATGTTGCCTATGCAACAATTTTCACAAATTTTTTCATAATTATTGAATTGACAGTTTTTATTGGTTCTCAATTGCCCCCGCTGTTCTCATTTGCTTTTGATGGCAACAACGGAGTAAGACCAAGTCTAACAATGCAGAAACCATCACGTATCACTGCCCACCCGCAATGATCTCCTCACACAGTACAAGTGATCAACGTTTCCATCAGACCATACCCAACACAAGCACAACTTCATACTTGTATTATGATACTATTAAGTTATGGTTTACTTGAGCTACCCTAGCTATTTGTCTTAATAAGACATGTTTCACTTGATGCCTCACTATCTCTCTTTCTCACTTCATTTGAAATTTGGAACAACTCTTCTATAATCCATGCTCCTTCTAATTGAAACAAACCTTTTATCCTCAACTAGTTCTTTACACTGATTGATGAAAGCCCTGTTAAGCCTAGAGCCACACTAGTGTAAGTCCGTTGATGTTTGTTTTTAAGGACCCTACTTCACGTGGAAATCATAAGTGGGCGAGGCTGTTGTTTTTGAATAGTTAAATTGTGGGTTGGCGACTATTGGGTGTGTCTCATGTTTTTAAAATGTTGTTCTATGATACATTATTATGATCATTTGAATCATGTGAGTCTTCTGATTCATACACATGGGCGCAGGGTGGCACTACTCTTTGTTCAGGGGGTTCAAATGAACCCCCTGACTTCAAAAAAAGAAAAGAAAAAAGAATTATATATATTTAATATTTTTTTGTTAGTTTAATACATACATTAATTTTTTTTCAAAAAAATATTTTTGTACACCCTGACTTAAATCTTATATACCATTATTACAAATATTTCTAACTCTAAAGTAAGAGTAAGTATTTGTGAATTGTAAGTGTTACTCTTTATTATAAATTTTTATTATAAATGTATGAGTATGTCTAATATTGATTGTGTATATTACTTTTTTTTATAATGTCATTTGTGTGAATAATGACATGTATGCGGATGTTTGCGTGTACAATATAAATATAATATAACTTTATATAATTTAATAATTAGAAAATAGAGAGGATTTGTTACATGAGTGTATATAATTATCATGTTATAATAACTTTTTGTCATAAAATTAGAAAAATTCAAGAAAAAAAATTGCAAAGTTAGTGATTATTAAAGTATTTGATTGGTTAAATAAACACGTAGTGAATTATTTTATATATGAGTGAGTGTGGTTGTGTGCGTCAATAATTAATATAGAACCAATGAGTTGAGTTTGGTCATTTAGTTTAAAATATTTTTATAAAAATAATGACAAGTATATAATATTAACTGCATAAAAACAAAAATTTAGACAAATTAATAAAATAAAATAGTCATAGCTAGCCATGTTGGCAATAAATACTCATAATAAACTATCGTGTAACAATTCAAAATTTGAAAACTTGTAGTAGGAAATTGTAAAAATTCATGTTTTTTTTTTTTTTTTTTTTTGTGGTCTATAACTTGATATGTTCAAGTTTTTTTTATTATTATTTAAATTTCTTAATGACTTCCCTAAACAAAATTCCATGATGGGCGTGCAAAGAATTAGTTTGGGATGAAAAGTTTTGTCTCTATTTTTGGTAAGTAACATCTCTTTCATTCAAATAGAAATGGAAGAGGACAATCTCATTGAAAATTTTTGTTTCATTTTGAAGCAACATGATGGTTTCAGCAACTTCAATGTGTAAAATTGCTGGACTTAGTCCAACTTAGTCATTGCAGTCAAAAGAATATGGAAATGACCCTTCAAGTTATTATGTGTATATTTTTCATTTTTGTATTGATTTCCTCTCTCCCGCTAAAAGTTAGGATAGTTGTAAATGTAATTAATAAATTAAGAAAGAGGAAATAAAGATGAATATGCTATTAATTAGGTTAGTGTTTAACCGTTAGATCTTTTGGAAACTTATCACTTAAAAAATGTGTATCTCTCTCTCTCTCTCTCTTTATATATATATATAAAGCTTATAAGATCTTGAATTCTTTAAGTAATGATTTATTCTATATCATTAAAAAATTTACATATATTTAATAAAATTGTGGATAAATACATAAATTTACTTAACTGTACTTGGTGTTTATCTAATTATTAAAAAAAAAATTCCATTGGTCCACGTCATGGAATGATAAGAATATAGTCCAATAAGCCATGTGGTCTTAGAGGCAAGTGAACACTGAACCCTAATCTTCTATCTATACTATTAATAAGAGAATTTCCTATTTGGGTTTAAATATTTTGTGTACTAAAATACCCTCACACAAATTTTTAAACTCTCTAAAATAATAATATCTTTTAGTTAAATAATTTTAAATTTAAAAACACAAACGGGTTAAAAAAGTAATTTATTGTTCCAAAGTTTTAGGTTTTTTCTTTTATCATCTCCATTCAGCCTAAAACTTAGGACACTATCTCTATCTCATTTTTAAACATTATTTCATGTTACCTTACCTCTTTATTTAAAAATAATAATAATACAAATGGTTATTTATATATCACCTTTAAACATTATAATAGTAAACAAAAAAATAAATAAATAAAAAAGAGCATTATTACACGTATAAAGCGTGTGTGATGAGTTTAGTAAATAAATAAGAGAATTCATGATATTGATGGCTTGAAAAAAAAAATGTAAAAGATCTTTGAATAGGATGCATATTAGAAAGCTAAAAAGAGGGGGGGGGGGGAATGAAAATTGTTGAAGAATGATACATAATAAATATTGTATAGTACATAGTTCATTTAAAATGTGCTTAACAATTTAAACAATAGCTCTTTGGCACTTCTTCATAAATAAATAAAAAATTTCTTCCCTATCACCATAAAGATTCTCTGTTATCTTTTCATATTTTTTAAAGAAATGTTAAGTTCACAACATTTTCACAATATGTTCAAAATAAATCTTAAGTGGCATGTTGTGGATTTAAAATAAAACCAATAACAACTTAGCACCTATGATTTGTTGTGAAAATATTATAAAAATGTTGTGGATGTAGCACTTTTCTATTTTTTAACATTAGCCCCTTCATAAACTGGTGAATATTATAACAACAAGATTGTATGTAAATGATCTTTCTCAAAAAAAAAAAAAAAAAAAGATTGTATGTAAATACTAACTAGAAATAAAAAAATAAAAAAATCTAATTAGCAACAATAATAACGGTTTTATAGAGATTAGTCGTAAACTCACGCAATGCATGAGATTATATGATTACTTTGTAATTGTAGTATGATGTATAATTTGTTCTCTCTAAAAATAAAAAAATTTCTAAAATTATTTTTCATCTATCCATCTTTATATATATATATATATATATATATATATATATATTTATATCATTTTAGTATTTGGTGTGTTTGATTGAAATTATTTCTTTTTGAGGTAGTCCATATTTTTCTAAATTGTATTATGGTACGTTGTGTTTTCCATTTTTATCTTACAACTAAACTCTTTAAGTTTCCAATATATTATTCAAATTTCTCATTTCTTAAATGAGATATTGTAATAATCAAAGCTCATCACAAAATTACACTTGATATTACTTAAATAGTTGAGAAACACATTCAAATACATAGCAAGATTGTATTTTGATATAAATTCTAATTTTCACTTTAAAAATAACTAAGTATTATGTCAAACAAAAATCAAACAAAAGCTATAAGATGGAGAGAAAAGGCTTGTGATGGAGAACTCAAAAACACGCATAAAATCGTTTATTAACCCAAAATAGTGTTATAAAAAAATACAATGATTCATCAGCCTAAAGTTAAGTTGCAAAAAAGAATAAATAATCAAGAAAGAGAATAATAGTTTTTTTTGGGAGAGACTTGAATTAGCTAAATTTATAGAAAACGAGAGAGTCATTAAAGACTCCTACGTGATTTGAGGAAATTTGTATATGTATGTATGGTGTGGTCTTCACTTGACACCTAAATTTAGAAAAATATATTGGGACACATGACTCAAAATTAGACTCTAATTTCATATTGAAATTGGTGTGATATTCACATGAATCTAGACACATGTCACACGAATTTAGACACATGTCACACAATTAGAGTTCTAATTTGGAATTGCAATCTGGATACGTGGCACAAAATTAGAGTTCTAATTTGAAATTACAATTTGAGTTTCTCTCTGCTTCACCTATTATTTTATATATAGATATATAGATAAGATGAGAAGAAGAATAGTCAAAATAAAAGATATAGTCACACCAAATTATCCAAATCATGTTATGTAATTGAATAATATTATATTCTTATATAATATCTTTATAATGCAATATGATAGCATTTAACAATCAAAGAAAAGAAAACAAATATAACAACTTAAAAACACAAAACCAAAAAGTTTGGAGCATGAAATACAATTTAATCCTACTTATTTTTTGTAGGGGTATGCATCAACCTAAAGTAGAGTTCTAAAGAACACACAAACTCATCAACCTAAAGTAAAGATATAAAATATAAAAAAAAAAATCCACACAAAAAAGGGGAAGAGAGAAAGAGAGGGGAAGAATAATAGTAGAGTTTTAAAGAATTTGGAAATTTATCAACATAAAGTAAAGATACCAAAAAAAAAAAAGGAATAAAAACATGAGAAAGAGATAGAGTAATGACCTTTTTATGTGATAAAATATGTATAGAGTGAGAGAGAATATCAAATTTATAGTAAGAGGATGGGGATAAGAATAGTTAAAATAAAAGGAAGATGAAGGGATAAAGGAATAGTGATATTAATGTTAATTGTAGTAGGGAGATGAAAAGGTAAAAAGAAAGGGAAAAAATTGGAGAAAAATGTAACAGTAAATTACAAAATTAATAAATAAATAAAAAGAGTAAAAAATAAGAGAGAAATTATTGAAAATAAATAGGTGATATGGCCACTGATGTGACTCAACTGAAACGTAATAACAATAAATGATATGCTTAAGTTTTTAGATATATATATATAGATATAGATGACAAAATGACATCAATCTTTTGTGGCAAACATATGCAATTTTAATTCTAGAACTTTTTTTATGACTCCATCCTAAAACCATTACTACTTTTTTTTTTTTTTTCCTAATGATCTAAAACCATTAGTTCTAAGTACACCTCTCTACTGACACCATTTTAATCTCATCTCTCTACCCTCTTATATATTATTGCTATTAGCATCTACTGATAAACTATTTTAGAAATTTTTTATAGGAAAAAAAATGACTAACTTTTTTGGCAACATGTTCAATTTCTCTTCTCATATTTATGGTGAAAGCCACTTAATTATTAAATTAATGGTGAAGTCCATCGTGAATGTGAAAAAAAAAAAAATATATATATATATATATATATATATACATATCCATGCTCTAGAAGTACCTATAAATTTTCTATTAAACGGACTCATAATATATTAATGTACTTTCTTATCACGTGTTACTTTTCTTTTTCTTTTTTTAGAGAGAGAAATCACGTGTTACTTTATTAGCATGTGGATGGGCTCCTGTGTCAAGATTACAAAGATTTTTTTTTTTTTTTTTTTTGAGAAACCTGATTACAAAGAATCTTTAAAAAAAGAAAAAAGAAAAAGAAGTGTTTGCCCATGAAAAATCTGCAGACCATATTACATATATGCTTGTTTTTTCTTCCCGTCGTATTAGACTCTTATTAGGCCATAGAACTAACCTCTCTTTTTTTCTTTTTTTTCTTTTTTTTTTCTTCCGGATAAGAGACTCTTACCACTTGTTCTAATGGTAAAAAATTACTAACTTGGTTAAATTAATGGTGGAGTCCCTCTTTATGATGAAATCCATTTATTAAATTAATGGTGGAGTATATCATGAATGTGGAAATCCTATTACAAAGACTCTTAGGGGAAAAAAAATGTGTTTGCACATGAAAAATCTACAGACCATATTACATATATGCTTGTTTTTTCTTCCCGTCATATTAGACTCTTATTAGGCCTTCGAACTTTCTTTCTTTCTTTCTTTTTCGGATAAGAGACTCTTACCACTTGTTCTAATGGTAAAAAATTAGTTAAAAAGTCTATACCATTTAATAATAAGATAAATTACTATTTAAACTTATAATTTAAAAGTAATAAATTAAACTCTATAATTTCAAAAGTAACAAAGTAGATATTTCAAAAACAAATTATACCCTCAAAAGTAACAATTTAAATTCTGATATTTTATTTCCTTCTAAAAAAAAATTCTGATATTTCAAAAACAAATTATACCCTTTATAAAGTTTTAAAAGTAACAAATTAATTAAACTCTAAAATTTCAAAAAGTAATAAATTTTTTATGAATTATATTGTGTCTAAATTTTCAAAAAGTAATAAATGATATATACCCTTTATATATTAATTTAACTCTAAAAATTTCAAAAAGTAATAAATTAAACCTCACCCATTTAAATAGAATTATATTATGTCTAAAATTTAATATGGTTAAATGTTTAATTTTTTATTACTTCTTTAAACATCATGGTTTAATTTGTTACTTTTGAAATTATAAGATTCAATCTGTCAATAAACATCATGAGCAATCACAACCGGGTCTATTTGGAATGTTCGCAATAAATTTTATTTTGAATGCCGTGAGACTGGGGTGGGAGCGGCCTTTTCTTACTAAGTACCAGGCTGGTTTATTTTCTTTTCTTGGCCGGTTGCCTGCGAGCATGACCTCACTTGTTATACTCACTGTATTTTTCACATTATCAATACACTTTTGACTTTTCTAAACTTTTTTCAGAAAAAAAAATTAAAATTAAAAAAAAAAAAGAAAAAAAAAGGCATATGCACGCCACACGCCTATGCCACAATTTGGGCCCTGCATCAATAAAACATTAAAACCCCATCCACTTATCACAGCACTTGATTTTGTCCAGTGCCTCAAATGCTTTGAACTTGTCAAGATATAAATAATACATGTCCACTTTGGTCATTTTTCCTCATTCTGACGGTCCAGTACATTAAAAACTTTCCTGAAGCTTTGCCATTTGTTACAAAGCAAACTAAATATTGTAAGGAAGTTAAGGATTTAAACGGAAGGATCTCCCCTCACCCTCCAAAATCTGTGGCTCTAAGCCATTAAATCACGAGAAAATTTTTATTATGAGACGGACTTATGAGACATTCCTCTCACAACATATGTGAGTCTCACATATTATGAAAGATGTCTCATGAGATATCTTTTCACGGATGTGCAAACTGCAAAGTGGCTTGTCAAGCTAGATATTATCAAGATTATATCCTGAAAAAGTGAAAAATATTCCATTAACCTTTTTTATGGAAGTGGTCAATGTGACAATGACCAATGTTTTGCTTAATTCACACCACACCCCCACAAAATAGCAAAATGACCGTTTGCCCATGAGTCCATGACGACACAAGGTCTATAAATTTCACTTGCAACGTGTATTTCTTCAGAGAGAAATGGTTGGACCAGTGAGACCTAAGTTTGTATTGTTTGGTTCTTCCATAGTTCAGAATAGTTTTAGCAACGAAGGATGGGGTGCAATTCTTGCTACCTTATATGCTCGTAAGGTACTTCTTCTTTTTTCCTTTGTGCACTTGAGAAACATATGTATGTGGTTATCCAAACGTTATAATTATCTCGCACTGTACACTGGATTTGACATTTACTGTTTATATGTTAAAGATCTACATAGATTATGATAGGATGGGCATTTCTATTTCCTATGGAACGTTAAGGACTAAAGTTTTGAACTCTGTTCCATATTAATGATCAAAATGTCTGGAATTTTTCATGCCAAAACTCAACCTACTTATTCAGTCAAATTCTGGGTTGCACCGGATTGTACTGGCCAATCCAGTGAAATTCCGTACTATATCTTTATGAAAAAGGTTTTATAAACTTTGCAATCCTTTTTAATGACAAAAACCTTTTACAAATTTATGTTACATTTATTTTCATATTCTTTTTTACTGTAAAGTGAGACATACGTATAGAAGCAAATCTTGTAGGTTTTGTACTGAGATGAATAATGGGTAGATCATTATTCAGAAGCATTTTGCAAATAATTTAATTACCCTTAAAAATATTTTTGCACAACTTGGCTTAAATCTTGCACACCCTGATCATAAATCAATTTAGCACAAAAATCAAACAATATAGATCAGTTTATCCCAAAACTAATTAACAACACAAATCACTCTCCCTTTCTCTCATAAATCTCATCTCATTTCTATTATCTGACTAACTTTCTATATATCTCTGACTCGAAGAGTAAAATATGAGTATTTGTGAGTTCTGAATGTCTCTCTTTATTATAAATTTATATTATATATATGTGAGAGTGTGTATATGTGTTTGATACTAATTTTGTGCAATTTTTATTTTTTGATATAATATTATTTGTGTGAATTGTGATGTGTGTGAAGGTGGACATGTATAGTATAAATATACTATAATTTTATATAATTTAATAACCAAGAAATACAGAAGATTTGTTACATGTGTATATTATTATGATGTTATAATAACTTTTTGTTATAAAACTAGTATATCAAGAAAAAAAAAAATAGTCAAGTTAGTGATTGTTAAATATATTATTTATGTATGGATGAGTATAGTTATGTGGGTCAATAATTAATATAAGGTCAATAATTTATGAAATAACTAATAAATAATGACAAATACACAAAAATAAAAATGTTACACAAACTTAACAAAATAAAATAGTTACATCTACTTTGACAACAGATAAAAAAAAACTATCATGTGACGATTTCAAAATATAAAAATTTGTAAAAAGAAATTATAAAATTTCATACACGTGTTTTTTTTTTTTAAATAACACAATATATTCAAGTTATCTTTTTATTAAAATTTGTTTAATTTAAGCTTCTAAATGACTCCCAATAAAATTCCCGGAGCTGCTTGTCTTTTGAATATTTAATTGAAAAGCAACTGAGACTAGCAACAATGAAGGGAAGATATGCTCAAGAACTGGAAAATTTGCAATAGTAATAACACAATACTGAGAGTTTTTTTAGCCCTACTGGTGACTCTCGTGAACTCTGCATTAACTCCTTGTTAAAGTGTGTGCAAGAGGAAACAGACAGGCCAAAGCAGTGCCATCAAAACTGTGGCTCATTATGTTCTCTGTTAAGTCTAAATTTTCATGCCCTATGAGCTGATTTTAGATTTTTAACTCTTAAAAGGCAGACATACTTTTGCGAGGATACTCCAGCTGGAATTCCAGGCGTGCTCTGCAGGTTTTGGATAAAATCTTTCCAAAGGTATTTTATGTTTAATCACGCACATCACACTTGAAGGTTATAGTTTCTTCCATACCTTTCAGTATCTAAAAGGAAATATATAGTAGCTGTTTATTCCTAGTAAATCCACATAGGAGTAAAAACAAGAAAAAAATATTTTCTCCATTTGAAATAGATCAATTTCATGGTTAATATATCGTGGTTCATGTGCCATAAATCCTGACTCATTACGGGGTTGACGTTATCATGAAGTGAATTGGGATTAATTGGAAACATCCATCTAATACAAAGATTGATTTCTAAGTGAAAAATATAAGATATAATTGGACCTGTGAAACTCCAGGGGTCTCTTGTCTATCTAGGTTCAGTTGTTGCAGTCATGAGCAGAGGCGGAGTCAGGGGCTGTCGAGAGCGGGCACTTGCCCCCCGACCTGCCCAAAATTTTCCTTTTTTATGTGTGTAGCAGTAAAAGGTGGAGATTTAATTGAAACTGTGATAAATAGTGCATGAGTAATTGAGTTGTATTGACCCCTTCAACTACACGTTTCAAAATAAAATTGTAAAGTGCAAAGCCACAGTAAACAACCACGTACATCCTTTTTTTCTTTGTGTGTATATATATCTCCCTATCTTTTTGAAAAGTCAAACTCAATTGATATATCATAAATCTTCATATCTTTTTTTACTTTATCAATATTTTTTAAAGTTCAAAATTTATAAAAAATAAACAATGATAAAAAATAAACTTAAATAAAGAAGAAAAAGTCTTAATTGAAGAGACGAAAATACCATGCAAAAAAAAGCTTCCTTTCAAAAGTTTTAAGATATAAAATTTGGAAACAATTACATGACAAATTCCATAAAATATATTAGGGGATTATTTTATTGGCTATATATTAATAAAAAAAAAAAACTAATAAAATATACACAATATAATGATATACAATGATTTTAGGGGATCTTTCAATATTGAATGATCACTTACTATTCATATTACTGGCATTTAATTGTCAAGTTTGGTTAATATTTTGTATATATGATGCATATGTTGTATGCTACATATACAATATGTATTTGTTTTCATTCTCAAAAAAAAAAAAAAAAATGTATTTGTTTATAGAGACACATGTATATTAGTTATAAATTTTGCCCCCTAAAGTCGAATCCTAGCTCCGCCACTAGTCATGAGGCTGCCAACATTTTTTTTTTTTTTAGGTATTCTAATAAGCTAAATTTTTTTGTGTTATTATGTTAGGATGCACCAATACAACCTTCATTGGTGATTGTCTATTTTGGTGGTAATGATTCAGTGCATCCTCATCCATCTGGCATAGGCCCTCATGTACCACTTCCTGAGTATATTGAAAATATGAGGAAGATAGCCATGCATCTAAAGGTATTGTTTCTATTGAATTGATTCTTCAGCAATGGTGCACAGCTTTATTGCTATTTGAACATAATTTTTTTTTGGTTGTTAGACCCTTTCAGAGAAGACTCGCCTTATCTTCCTGAGTGCTCCTCCTGTCAACGAGGAACAAATTCGCAAAACATTAAGGTGCTCATAATGATAACTTTAATTGTAATTTTTTCTTTCTTTCTGTGTAGGAGTTAATTATTCAGTTCTAATAGTACATATTTTTATTGAAACCAGTGATAAATTGGGAGAGCTGAATCGGACAAATGAGTCCTGCAGAATATATTCAGAAGCTTGTTTAGAGCTGTGTAGGGACTTGGATATTAAGGCCATTGATCTATGGACTTCTATTCAGAAAAGGGATGATTGGTTGACTGAATGCTTTACGTGAGTTTGCTTTCAGATGTGATGCTCTTTTGTTGTCATTATTATTATTATTATTATTATTATTATTATTATTTGAAAAAGAAAGAAAAAATGAGTTAACAAAAGGAGGGAATAGAAGTATCAAACCCTTTTGTTTCCAATTGAAGTGGATGAAATATAAACATTAAACTCTGATGGAAGAGTGCTAAAGCTACTACCAATTTTATAATAAATGACTTCCAAACTGACATGACAATGAAGTTGATTGGTGTCACTCTAACAGCATAAATACATAATAAATAAATGTTTGATTAATGTTCTTTTTGATTGGTAACACATTATTTTGTAAAATTTATGTAGTAAAATTGTAAAATTCCTAGCATCACTATGATATTAGTAAATGTTACTTTCAAATTCACTTGCCTTAATTCTTCATCGAACTACTCTATGATCCTTATTCAGGGATGGAATTCATTTCTCATCTGAGGGGAGCAAGATTGTAGTAAAGGAAATAATGAAGGTCCTTAGGGAAGCAGAATGGGAACCAAGTCTACACTGGAAGTCACTGCTTGCTGAATTTGGAGAGGATTCACCCTATGATCCAGTCAGTCCTGATGGCAATACCACTGTGAATGTCTCTGAGGGCAGCTTCCGCAGAAACATGCAATGGGAATAGAAAATTAATAAGTAATAAACCTATTGAATACTAGCCTCTGAGCAAGTTTTTTGGTCACGACCTGACTGTTGCTTGGTGTGGTCATTGTGCTTGTCATTTTCTTCAAATAATTCGGTTGTGACAGCCCTGAGATTGAGTTAAAAATAGCAATTAGTGTGGTCATTGTGCTTAAATGGTTCATATGTAGTGTCAACTTTCTCAATGTTTGTTATGTAATCATCTGATTCTTTAGCAGTAAGCTTTATTGAGTGAAAAAAATGTTACCTAGATATTTTAATTAATGAGAACATTTTGGCAATATTCCAATTTTCTTCTTATAGAGTTCAAAGATTAAATATACAACCAAAGTACCTTGCTTTCATCGACCGTATTATAAACGGACCCCTAATGGTATTTTTTTTGGATTATAACTAATGGAATGTTAAATATTTGTTTCTGAAGTAATGCTAGGAATGTTATAAATTTTATTGGGTCCGGTTAATGTGTGTCCTTAAGCTTTTTATTTTTAGAAACATTTTTTCGGGAATTGAAAAAGCTGTTATTACTTTTTCAATTCTCGAGAAAATTTTTTCCAAAAATAGAAATTAATGTATGCCCTAAGGGCACACATTAGTAAAATCCAATTTTATTAGATAAGTATTATAATTTATGTGTTACTAATCACATTCATTATCACTTCTATTGTAAAGTCTTTTTGCTTTATCACTTCTATTGTAAAGTCTTTTTGCTTTAGTATTTTTTCGCTTTCTAAAATGTCTTGAAATTAGCGAGTGCCCACATTTATTATTACTAGCTGACTGGTTGCGGAGAAGAGAGGAATAAAAAGGAGACCCAAAAATATCATCATTCGATTAAAAAAATAATATATATACTTCAATAAAAACAATCTTTTATTAAAAAAAGCAGTCTCATAAGATTAGCCAGTAAATTGTAGTATTGTCCAATTTTCTCATGAAAGCGTTTCCAAAAAAAAAAAAAATTCTCATGAAAGAGTGTATTTGGGTTCAAATCTCTTCTTCTCCACTTATTGTAAAGGGGAAATAAAAAAGCCACTCAACCTATTTGTTCCCCGCTAACAAGGTCTCCGATTAGATTTTGATGCTCATGATATGGTTTTGGAGAAGAGACTAATAAAGGAGAGTCAGAATCATACTTTAGAAAAGGAATATTGATCAAAGTGTTTTTTTTTTTTTTTTTTTTGGGTTTGCAGTAGGTTAGAAAGGAATATTGATCAGTAAATATAAATTTACACTAAAATAAAAATTACCTATTGAAACAGTTTTCTTGACACTGTCCAAGTCCCCAAAGTCTATACTAGAATATTGTATTGTTGTCTTATGAAACATATCAAAGGAAATTTAGAAAATAGAATATAAACCAAAGAAAAGCCGACTGGATAAGAATCAGCAACACCAATTTGGTTGGTGCCTTGGTGGGATTTTAATGAAATAATGGAGGCCAAAACATAAGAGAAAGGGAGCAAGAAAAATTGCACTTGATAAAATGTGTGCCCTCCTGCGCTAGTAACAACCTTTCGGCACGGCCCTATCTATCTTTCTGGGTTGTCACAGATAATCCTCTACGAAATTATGAAAGAGACAGAGGCAGTAAGGCACTGATATTGACATTAGCAAAGTAAGCCCCATTATTGTGTCTGGACATAGAAACAGAATCCAGTGTTTCTTTTTCCTTTTTTGGATTAGTCATCCCAATGAGAATGCGGGCTTTTTCTTTTTCCATTTTTGGAGCACAAAGAAGTACCAGACTACATAGTTTCAGTAACCCAAAAGAGGGAAGAAAGCCCATATAAAGTTCATGAGTATGAATAAGATTTCTCTACCACAACTAGAATAACATGCATCTAATCCTCATCACTAAAGATTGGGAATTCTCAAGGACCCAAAAATGATATGTGGTACTTTGTGCATGCATATAAACCTGATGCTAAGTGTGAAACAAACTTTTATGAAAAGTAAAAGATTTAACTATACCTTTTCTACCGCCTTTACATTTTTAAGCCACTTTCTACCCTTAGAAACACTTCCTTCTTCTTGATGGAGGGAATCTACAGTGTGTTGTATAGCAACCATGGCATGAAAATACATTAAGGCAGAAGGAAAACAAGAAAAAAGAAAAAAAATTGGGCATATTATTTCATCTATACTAGCCATAGACCTACGCAATGTGTGGAGATAAATAATTATTTTGTATTGTAATATAATGTATAATTTTTTCTCTAAAATTTTTTGAAGATAATTCATTCTACCTAATGAATAGTCAATGCTTGCAGTAAATATGATTTGCACTACCTGATGAATATTCATATTCAATTTGGTGCAAATTCTCAGAGCCTTTTAAAGAAGACTTGCATTATCTTTCTTAGTGTGTGTTTGGATTCCACTGAAGCTGCGTCTGCGTTTCAAAGCTGCGTTTTCGTTCCTTTTTTTTTTTTTTGTTTTCACGCGTTTTGGAGTAATGCGGTTACTGTTTATGCACTGTTCATTGAATAGTAACCGCAAATGTTGACTTTCCACTGTGAACAGTGTATACGTGCACTGTTCACGGACCCATAAATTACACTTTTCAGTAACTTTTTCATTAAAAATGGGTCCCACGATACTATTCACACGTTTAAAAATTATTTTGCTACAGTGTTTTCAGTTTTCTGTTTTCAGTTTCAGCAAAATAAGTTCTATCCAAACAAACCCTTAGTGTTCCACCTTGAAGCAAAAATTCAAGAAATATATAGGTGCTTATAGCAACAATCTTGTAATTGTTTCCCAGAGCATTTCTCAGTTCTAAAATGTCACATTCTAAACTAGAATCAGTTAGTTCTAACTGCATATATTTTACTGGAATTGCTGGTTCAATAGGAGGGTGTGAACAAATGAGTCTTGCCAACAATATTCAGAAGCTTGTTTAGAACTGTGTCGAGAGATGGACATTAAGGCTATTGATCTTTGGACTGCAATTCAGAAAAAGGACGGTTGGCCAACTGCTTGCTTCGCGTAAGTTTGCTGCATGTGTTGTAGGTTGGATTTAAATTGCAGTGTGGCCAACCTTAACTAGTTTCTTGAGGATCCATAGTCAACCCCCAAATTTTGGACTAAAGCTTGGTTGTTGTGTGCTTTCTTCACCAGGGATGGAATTTATTTATCAGTTGAGGGGAGCAAGATAGTGGTGGAGATAATGAAGGTTCTTAGAGACGCAGACCGAGAACCAAGCCTGCACTGGAAGTCATTGCCAACTGAATTTGAACAGGTTCTTGTGCCCAAATTTCGAGAGATTTTTGGTGAGAAGATCAAATCAAAAATATCTGAGGCTAGCTTACTTAGACAGATGAAATGGGAATAGGTCCTACATTATAGTATTGGTTATAATTTTTTTTTTTTTTTTCAATACCGAATACCTGATTGCAGTTTGAAAATTTAAGATTGATATAGCTAAAATTAAAGATTAAATTGATTGCAATCATGTTCTTTCTTTCCCATGCGTCTGTATGTTTTTCTTTGTGCTTCTATTTTTTGCTGCATATATAGCAAAGGAAAATGTTATTGGCATACCTCCTATACACCCTCTATCGTACATATGATTTTGAATTAAAAGTTTTCATCTACTATTATCTAAAAATAATCAAAAGCTATTAATGACCTGGAAAAATCAAGAAATCACCCCTCATGTGTGAAATTATAGAAGATCCCATTTAAGATCTAACAATTTCATTAAATTGACTAATTGAGTATGATTATTAAATGGGATAATTACACATAACCCACCTATGGTTTGGGTTAAAATCACTTTGCCTACCCGTAGTTTGAAAAGTATCACTTAACCCACCTGTGGTATGTTTCCGTCAATCTCCGTAACCCACCTCAAGTCCAGCCGTTACAAAAACACCTCTTAACCCCAAAACACAACATAACGCGAATCAAAACACCAAAAACTCAGAAAATTTTTAAGAGAGAGACCTGTGGTGATATCAACGTGTTCTTCGTGGTTTGGAGTGTCTGGAGGGGGAGAAAACACAAGTTTTGCAACATCGAAGCTCGGGAAAATAGTTTCGGTAAAAAAAATCAAGGTATTTGTGTCTGTTCTCGATTTAGGGTTTCAAATTTTGTTCAAGTGCCAAAACAAAAAATAGCACAAAAATGAAAGAAAAACAAGATCAAAAGGGAGAGTTTTGTGAAAATTAATATTTGGACCCTATATTCAAAACTCCTAATTTCACCTCTCCCTGTAATCAAAACTCGTATATTTGGACCCTATATTCTAAAGACACCCTTTGTTTTCACCTCTCCCTGTATTCAAAACCCCGATGGAGTAAACCGCAACCGGCATAAGAGCCTTGAGCATTTGGATGAAGGAGACAGAGAGTTAGATGTAGGTGGAGTTAGAGAACCAGAGGGAAAGGGAGTACAGAGCTCCAATGGGTACCACAGATTTAAGGTAAAGGTCACGAGTCATGGTGGATGGGAGTTCCACGACCTTGAAAACTTTGACGAGAACAAGGTTTTTGATTTTTTGGAACTGGGTTTTTTGATTTTTAGGAACTGGGTTTTTAGGATGGGTACTTTGATTTTTAGGGGTTTTTAGGATGGGTACTTTGATTTTTAGGAACTGGAGTTTTCTTTCTTTTTTTTTTTTTTTTTTTTGGTTGAAAAATATTCGTTTTTGTGCCCCCTACCAATTGTATAATGGAAGCTGTGAGGAAGAGGCATCATAATTCTGCGACTACTGCAACAGCTGTAGGACTGATTCCAATTAAGTCTTCTTCTGTGTGATCATATACCTCTAGATTTGCATCCTTTGGCATAGGATTTTCAAAATCAAAAGCAATATAGCTGCTTTCTTCACCTTTATCGCAGGTTGCCACTTCAGTTTTCTCATCCATTTTTTTCTTTAAGCGACAGAGGACAAAGGCTCTCTGGTGAGGAAGAGTTACTGTTGGTTGACACTCGTGCACAACCCAGTTGGTCCGGACCCCATCATGAACACGACCTCTATGGAACACTAGAGTCTTCTTTGTACCAATCACATTGTCGATGCCTTTGTCGGTACCCATTTCAGATCGTGGTCAGTTATAGTGATTTTGGGACAAAAGCAATTGTGGGTTTGGTTTAGAAATTTGAGATCTTGTGAAGTTTTTGTTGGATTGGGGGTTATACTATCTATAAAAAAGTGGTTAAAGATGATGTCCAAATCGTATACCAATACCACTTTTTGATCTTGTTTCTTTTTTATTTTTGTGCTATTTTTTGTTTTGGGAGGAGAGAGATATAAAATTTGAGAAAAAATACATATTTACCCCTGATTTTAACAGACGTGGGTTACGGAAAACAAACGGAACATAGCACAGGTGAGTTAAGTGATACTTTTCAAACCACGGGTAGGCAAAGTGATTTTCGCCCAAACCGCAAGTGGGTTTAGTGTAATTACCCCTTATTAAAATTAATGGATATGATAATTGGTTACAATAATAATGCAAGAGTAGTAAACACAAAAAAATGCAAAAAGCATTTTCCCAACTGAAATACCTACTTGACTCGATTGCAAGTTTGGCAGGTTCAAATTTTCACTTATGTAAGTTATACGCAACGCTTACTTATCATTTTACTGAGGTTCACAAATACTCTTTTGTTTTTTTTTTTTTTAATCTCCACAGTTTTTTTTTTTTTCAACCAACCAATCATGTTTTTTATTTTAAAATATTAATAATAGCAATCAAACTATTTTCTAGAAGGGGGGATAGAAAATTTGGATTTCAATCTAGTGCAATGGTTAGGGTTATTGACTTATTGCATCATGCAATTACTAAATGTAAAAGTTAAAATGGTAAAAATGCATTTTAACTTTTTAATCTTTTACTTATTTTTCCATTTTAATTTTTACATCTCACAAAAAATAGTAATTTGCATGGTGCAACTCAATTTAAAAGATTTTGATTCATTTGGATAGTAAGGAAAAAGCCGTTGGGGTTTTGTTGCTATAGGCTTAATATGTTATTAGCAGTGTGACTTGTACCAGGCCTAGCCCCTTCAGTTGGGCTGGGCCTAAGCCCTGTGACCTTTGTCACCAGGCCATCATAATCATTCCACAACCACTGTAAATAAAATAAAGTGGGATATTATGGTTCAACACTTCAACTCCCTCAACACTCAATTATTGCATTACCAGGAAAAGAAAAAACGAAAGGAAAAAAAAAATGTACCATACCAAACTAAGGGAGGAAATACTTGCTTTTTTAGTGGCTTTATAATCCTTCACATATTTCTAGGGAGTAATGTTCATGACACAATTTTGTGCACAATTTTATGCCATAACTTACCATGTGGCGAGTCGTGAGTGATGAAAGTGTGTTCTCACATGACCTACCATCACACTTCCACCACTCACAACTCGC
The DNA here is from genome assembly GCF_932294415.1 of Quercus robur. Taxonomy (NCBI): domain Eukaryota; kingdom Viridiplantae; phylum Streptophyta; class Magnoliopsida; order Fagales; family Fagaceae; genus Quercus; species Quercus robur. The sequence continues at coordinate 13,715,809 of NC_065540.1, forward strand.
CACATGGTAAGTTGTGTCCTGAGCATTACTCATTTCTAGGACCAATGTTGTCATTAAAAAAGTTTTCATGGGGTGGGTCCGATGCTGCATTTCTCGATGGGCTTAGTTAGCATTTTGATAAAAACAATAATTATTAGAATTGTGTGCGTTTAACATGTTTATTTGACTTTTTGGTGATTACTTTATGTTGAGAGAATGGACTCAAATATACTTGTACTTTGAAAAATAAGTAAAAATTAAATAAATAATAAAAAAAAAAACTATACATAGGCCAAAAAAAGAAGTTATAAGCTAAAAGCATATGTTAACTTTCCGTTTGCTTTTGATGGCAACAATAGAGTGAAACCAAGTCTAGCAATGCAAAAATCATCATCTATCACTACCCACTCTTTAGCAATGGACTCCCCACACTGTACAAATTATTAACGTTTTCATCAGACCATATCCAACATAATAATCACAACTTTAGACTTGTATTATGGTTTACTTGAGCTACCCTAGTTATTTGCCTTAATAAGACATGTTTCAATGAATGCCTACCTATTTCTTTTTCCCACATCATTTGAAATTTGGAACAACTCTTCTATCCCTTCTCATTCTAATTTGTTAGGAAACATATGAATCATGTTAAGAACATATGTCATCTAGGATTGGCTAATCTCTTGACAAAACGCACTTTACTTGTAATTGGATAGATTTAGGATGTGTTTAATACTTCAAGGAATAAGAGTTCAAGTCCAAGTGTTAAAACCATGCAAATCTGTTCAAAAAACAAGTGAAAAAGTGCTGGATTTTAAAACTCGACAGCTAGCTCGACAGATAGCATCTATCGAGGTTTAAAAGGCTTATTTAGCCCAATGCTCGACAGCTGCTCGATAGATAACCTATCTATCGAGATCTATGAAAATCAGTTTTTCAAATCTGATTTCACACCAATCCGTGTATATTTGTTTAGGCTTTATTTTCTCATAATCCTAAACATATATAAGGATTATTAAGGGTCGTCACAGCTGATACAAGTAAATGCAACTTAATGCAAAGGTTTTTCATAAGCATATTGTGACTGGAGACATATGTCCTAGTTCATCTCTCTCTTACAGATAGCATCTATCGAGGTTTAAAAGGCTTGTTTAGTCCGATGCTTGACAGCTGCTCGATAGATAACCTATCTATTGAGATCTACGAAAATCAGTTTTTCAGATTTGATTTCACACCAATCCGTGTATATTTGTTTAGGCTTTCTTTTCTCATAATCCTAAACATATATAAGGATTATTTTAAGGGCCGTCACAACTGATGCAAGTGAGTGCAACTTGATGCAAAGGTTTTTCACAAGCATATTGTGACCGGAGACATATATCCTAGTTCATTTCTCTCTTGAAGAAGGTGCTGCATGTGTACGTCGTAAGGTTTTGTAACTAAGGAGTTTCATGATCTTCATCGTGTTGATAAACTAAAGAACTTTGTAGCCAACATCCTTTTCAAATTGGTGGTTAGTCATGTACTCACGTACTTGAATCAGTGCATTGATTGGCTAGTCACGTATTGGGAGCCGTGCATTGAAAATGAGAGATTGTCACTACAAAACAAGTCTAATTAGGTATTGGGATAAAGGTTCAACTGTAGGTTGGTATAAGGGACTAGGATTCCTTTACTTGTAACTGCTTGTTTTGATAATAGTGGATTTTCGGGAGTAGTGACCTTAAATTCACCCGGTGGCATTTTTGCCTTGGATGTTTTCCCCATTTATAAACAAATCACCATGTCAACTTTATTTTTCACTGCATATTAACTTAGTTGGTGATTTGTTTGTACTACCACGTGTATTACATGTTAATTGAATTAATTAATTAACTTGGTTAATTTATCATAAAGGGTCAATACATTCTTGGCCTATCATAATTAAAACAAAACCTTTCATCCTGAACTAATCCTTAACACTAATTGGTAAGAGCCCTGTCAATTTAAACAATAGCTCTTTGGCACTTATTCATAAAAAATAATTTCTTCCCTAACACCAGCTAAAGATTCTCTAAAGTTTCATGCGTCAATCTGGTTTGTAGTCTCTGTCCCCCTATTATTGGTGTTAGCATTATCTTAGCATTATCCTTTTCTCATAAGAATCTACTTTCTTATCACTTATTAGTTTTTATCATTAGCATGTGAAGGGCTCTTGTTTCGAGATAACATTTAATCATTAAAAAATATCTTTTTAAAAGTTGGGTTATGTTAAGAATACTTTAGAGTAATTTTTAATAAACTATTTTAGGAAAATGTTGACACTTTCTTAATGGAAAATATAAAAATTTGTAAAAAAAATTAATTAATTAATTATTTTTATCATTTTCCCATAAAATATTTTAAAAAATAGTTCATAAACTAATGCCTTTAAGGCATCCATTAACTTTTCCCTTAAAAGTTAAGATGCTATGTTAAAAAAATAACTTTATTTAGCAAGAGCTTTTAAAAGTTCAGATGCAGTGTTAAAAAAGAAACTTTAAATAATAATAAAAAGTTAGAAAACGTAAAGAAGTAAAAATTCTTGTTGAGAAAAAATGGAGTAATTGTATATGTGCAATAACTATTGATCTTAGAATTTTACTAACGTATGCCCTACGGGCATACGTTAATAAATCATTTGTAAAAAAAAAAAAAAAAACCTACCAAAATCAAAATTAAAAAAAAAAAAAAAAAAAACTAACTTTTTTTTACCATCTTTTCAATTTTTCATAAAAAATTTCATAAAATGGTTGATTAATGTATACTCTTTATCTTAATCTCGCTTTAAATTTTCCTTTACACAAGAAAAATCTACAAAACATAGATGCTTGTTTTCTCTTCCTATCGTAATAATTAACTCTTAGCACTTTTATTTTTTAAAATTTTTTATTTTAGAAACTCTCAACAGACAGCAGTTGTTCTAATAAAACGACTTCCCTAGTTCCCTATGCACATGGGTAAAAAAATAGCTAACTTTTTTTTTATAGAAAATTTTAACCTATGGCGTCCACTTCTAATAATAATTCTTTATTATTAGACTAAAAAATAACTAACTTGGTTAATGTGTTTGTGGTCTAAAAGTCTATACCATTTAATAATAAGGGTAAATGACATTTTAAACCTTTAATTTAGGAGTAATAAATTAAACTCTATAGTTTCAAAAGTAACAAATTAAGTTTTGATATTTCAAAAACAAATTATACCCTTTATATAGTTTCTAAAGTAACAAATCAATTAAACCCTATACTTTCAAAAAGTAACAAATTAAAGCTCACTCATTTAAGTAGAATTAAATTGTGCCTAAAATTTAATACGATTGAGTTTTTAATTTTTAATTTTTTGAAACATTATGGTTCAATTTGTTATTTTTAAAATTATAAGATTCAATCTCAAACAAAATTTGAGTAATTAACCATTTCTTGCTAAGAGCATTGTAGCTCAAATGACATTATTATTATTGTTATTGTTATTATTATTATTATTATTATTATTATTAGAAAAGTCCAAGATTCAAATACCTCCTCCTCCATTGTATCTATAATATTTTTTTAAAGAGAATCATAAGATTGGATCTTAGGAAATTATCACCTTATATTTAAATCTTTCAATTCTTTCTAATTCTTAGTAAGATGAATGATATGTGATATTTAAAAATTTAGTGATCTTAAAAAAAAAAAAATCCTCATAAACAACACAAAATCAAATAAATGTCACTTATAACAAAAACTTTGATGGGCTCCAGTGCCTCAAATGCGTTGAACTTGTGATGACACATTTCCACTTCCAATATATTGAATACTTTCATGACGCTTTGCCCTTTGTCACAAATCAAACTAAATTAATATTGTAAGGAAGTTAAGGATTTAAACAGAATGATCCTCCCCCACCCTCCAAGATTTTACATATAGGTTTTACATATTATGAGAAAGATATTTTATGAGATACCTTCTTAGACTATAGACGCGCAAAAAGTGGCGGGTCAAGCTAAATATTCTTAAAATTATGTCCAGGCCATATGGCAAATATTCCATTTACTTTTTTTTCCTAATGGTCGATGTGACAATGACCAATGATTTGTTTAATTCACACTACACCCCCACAAAATAGCAAAATGGCCGTTTGCCCATGAGTAAATGACGAGACGAGGTCTATAAATTCCACTTAAAGTTGGGACGTGTATTTCTTCGGAGAGAAATGGTTGGACCAGTGAGACCTGAGTTTGTATTGTTTGGTTCTTCCATAGTTCAGGATAGCTTTAGCAACGAAGGATGGGGTGCTATTCTTGCTACCTTATATGCTCGTAAGGTATTTCTATTTTTCCTTTGTGCATTTAAGGGTGTGAGAAACAATTGTATGTTGTTATCCAAATTATGTGGTTATTCAAACGTTATAATTGTCTTGCACTGCACACTGGATTTGACATTTACTGTTTATTGTCACTTAAATTTGTCATCAGAGATATTATTATGATCCTAATACGATGTGTCACAGATTTTTATCTTGTAATCGGTGGCAATTAATAATGGCGGGTTCCACATGACATAATCTGTTAACTGTGTTTTTATCTTGAGTTTGCTTAATTCGTTGATAGGATCATTGAGTATTCATTTGAAGGGAGAGGTACAAACCAATTTGAAGAAAAATTTCTCTAATCTACTACGTGATAACTTGTTTATTAGTTATACCACGTAGCAGTAGAGGAGATTCCTACAAATTGGTTTTGAGGAAAATTTTTTCTAGCAATAGTTAAATGATATTTTAGCATGGATAAAACTTAGATACAGTACCATAACTGCTGTTCCTTAGATTTTCTCTTAAGATTCAGCAATTTGGGTACTTAACTAAAAAATACACTTCCATCTTATATGAAAAAATCTACATAGCAGAATCTTAAAAGAGAAACCTAAGAAACAGCATTTAAATACTGTACCTAAATTTTGCCCTTTGAGAATATATTTGTAATAAGATCATAGGATGGACATTAAAAAAAAGAAGATTTGATAGGATGAACATGCAGTCATTCACTACAGAGAGTCAAGGATAAAATAATGTTTGGATTTTTTTACTACCAACAATCAACCTATACTTGTTCAGTCTAGGTTAAAATTTTGGATTGTACTGGCGATTTCAGTGAAATTTTATACCGTATCTTTTTATTTTTGTTTTGATAATCCATAATGTATCTTTATGAATTTTTTTTTTTGTAAACCTTTTATAAATTTATGTTACATTTATTTTCATATTCTTGTTTACTGTAAAGTGAGACATATACATAGAAGCAAAGTTTGTAGGTTTTGAACTGAGATGAAACATGGATAGGATCATTATTCGGAAGCATTTTGCAAATACCCTTCTGAATATTTAATTGAAAAGTAACTGAGACTGGCATAAAGGAAGCGAAGATTTATTGAAGAACTGGAAAATTGGCAGAAGCAATACAATACTGTTTGGGCCTTACTGGTGGTTCTGGTTAATTCTGCACTAAAGCCTTGTTAAGGCGTGTGCAAGGGGAAACACACTGGCCACATGACAATTAATCTGTTCTTGTTCAAAGAGAACTTGTCAAACAACAGTGCTATCAAAACCGTGGTTCATCATTTACTCTGTTTAGTGTACATTTTCATGCCGTATTAAGATTAGAAATAAACTGATTTTAAATTTGTAACTCTTGAAGGCAGACATATTTTTGCGAGGATACTGCGGTTGGAATTCCAGGCGTGCACTGCAGGTTTTGGATCAAATCTTTCCAAAGGTAATGTATGTTTGATTACACACATCATACTTGAAGGTTATAGATTCTTCCATAGCTTTATCTAAAATGGCATATATAGTAGATGTTTATTGCTAGTAAATCCACATTCCATAAGTAGGCGTAAAAACAAGAAAAAAAATTGATATTTCCATTTGAAATTGATTAATTTCGTGGTTCATATTCCATAGTTCATATGCCATAAAACCTGACACATTACTGGGTTGAAGTTATCACAAAGTGAATTCGGATTTACTGAAAACATCCATCAAATTCAAAATTGATTTCTTGGTGAGAAATATCTTATATGGTTGGACTTGAGACTCCAAGGCTCTCTTGTTTATCTAGGTTCAGTTGTTGCAGTCAGGAGGCTGCCGCATTTTTCTCTAGGCATATGCACGTTTCCTCATACTCTTGCACTTTTCCTTTCTTTTGGTATTCTAATAAGTTAAATTTTTATGTGTTACTATGTTAGGATGCCCCAATACAACCTTCATTGGTGATTGTCTATTTTGGTGGTAATGATTCAGAGCATCCTCATCCATCTGGCCCAGACCCTCATGTACCACTTCCCGAGTATATTGAAAATATGAGGAAGATTGCCCTGCATCTAAAGGTATTGATTCTATCGAATTGATTCTTCAGCACTGGTGTACAACTTCATTGCAATTTGAAAACTTTGACATGAATTATTTTGGTTGTTAGACCCTTTCAGAGAGGACTCGCCTTATTTTTCTTAGTGCTCCTGCTGTCAACGAGGAACAAATTCGCGACACATTAAGGTGCTCATAATGATAACTTTAATTGTAATAGTTTCTTTCTTTCTGTATAGGAGTTAATAATTCAGTTCTAATAGCACATATTTTTATTGAAACCAGTGATAAATTGGGAGAGCTGAGTCGGACAAATGAGTCGTGCAGAATATATTCAGAAGCTTGTTTGGAGCTGTGTAGGGACTTGGATATTAAGGCCATTGATCTATGGACTGCTATTCAGAAAAGGGATGATTGGTTGACAGAATGCTTTACGTAAGTTTGCTTTCAGATGTGATGCTCATTTGTTGTCATTCTTATTTTGCTGTGTAATCAATAATCATAAACAGGTCACTGAAAACAGAAGAAACAAAAAACACAAATTAACAAAAGGAGGGAATCAAACCTTTTTGTTCCCACTTGAAGCGGATGAAAACATAAACGTTGAACTCTATGGAAGAGTGCTAAAGCTACTATCAATTTTATTTTAAAAGACTTCCAAACTGACATGACAATGAAGTTGATTGGTGTCACTCCAACAATCTAATAAATGAATGTTTGGTTAATTTTCTTTTTGATTGGTAATACATCAGTTTATAAAATTTATGTTTTAAAATTTGTAGAATTCCTTGCATCACTCTGATATTAAAAAATGTTATTTTCAAATTTACTTGCCTTAATTGTTCATCAGACTACTCTATGATCCTTCTTCAGGGATGGAATTCATTTGTCGTCTGAGGGGAGCAAGATTGTAGTAAAGGAAATAATGAAGGTCCTTGGGGAAGCAGAATGGGAACCAAGTCTACACTGGAAATCATTGCCTGCTGAATTTGGAGAGGATTCACCCTATGATCCAGTCAGTCCTGATGGCAAGACCACCATGAATATCTCTGAGGTCAGCTTCGGCAGAAACATGCAATGGGAATAGAAAATTAATAAGTAAATAAATTTAATGAATACTAGCATCTGAGCATGTGCAAAATTATTAGTAGTCATTCATTAAAGCATATATACAAGTTTTTTGTTCACAACCTGGCAGTTGCTTGGTGTGGTTATTGTGTTTTTCATTTTTTTTCAAGCAATTCGGTTGTGACAGCCCTGTGATTGAGTTAAAAATAACAATTAGTGTGGCTATTGTGCTTAAATGGCTCATATGCAGTGTCTTCTTTCTCAATGTTTGTTATGTAATCATCTGACTCTTTAGCATTAAACTTTATTGAGTAAAAAAAAAAAAAAATGTTACTTTGATATTTTAATTAATGAGAACAGTCTGGCGATAGTCCAATTTTCTTCTTGTAGAGTTTTTTTTTTTTTTTTTTTTTTTTTTTTTTTTTTTTTTTTTTTTTTATAGAAACTTCTTCTTATAGAGTTCAAAGATTAAAGATATAACCAAAGTACCTTGCTTTCATCAACGGTTTTGTAAATGGAACATGGACGGAATGTTAAATATTTATTTCCTATGTAATGCTAGAGATGTTATAAATTTTATTACACAAATATTATAATTCATAAAAATGTTGAAATAGTACTAATCACATTTACTATCGTGATTTATTATCACTTCTATTGTTACGTTGTAAAGTCTTTTTGCTTTAAGAATTTTTCACTTTATAAAATGTCTTGAAATTGGACTCTAGTGCTCGCATATTGGTTGTAGTGAAAGAGAGGATAAACGATATCATCCTGGGATTAAAAAAAATTGATATATATGTATACTTCAATAAAAACAATCTTTTAATATTAGCTAGTGGATGGATTATAGTATTATCCAATTTTCTCATGAATGAGTGTACTTAGGTTCGAATTTCTTTTTCTCCACTTGTTATAAGGAAAAAGAGGAAAAAAAATAGAGTAAGTTAATCTATTTGTCTCCTATTGACAAAATCTCCAAATAAATTTAATAATAAGGTAAATTAACATTTAAACCTGTTTGTGACTTGAATTGACCATCAAATAATGAACAATAATTAATTTTAAATGATATGCGCTACAGTGCTACTTCAAATTGATCACCATTCCAAAACTAACGAAGGAAGGACTTTGCTTATGTTGTGAATATAAAACATCCTGCATGGTAGTGGGCTTTATTATAGTCCATCGCATATCTCTAGGCCGAACGTTGTCATTAAAAAAGTTTTATTGGGGTGGGTCCGAAACCACATTTCTTGATGGGCCTAGTTAGCCTTTTGATGAAACAGTAATCATTATAAGTAGAACTACATGAGCTTATTTGGATTTTGACTGATTGTGAGAAAGGAAAAAAAAAATAATTGATGTTTTAAAAAACTTGACATAAGCCAAAAAAGTTAGAGCGTTCACCATGAGAGTTGTAAATGCCATATGTTAACAATATTTAGCATCAAGCCTCAAAAGTATTCCACGGCTGGCTTGCTAAACTTGTAAAATTGTAAATTTTTTTGACATTGTGCTACAGTACCCTCGTAAATGTAGGATGGTGCTATAGCACAATGTCAAAAGATTATATTAATATTTTATTCCTAAATATCAAGCTTTTCTCTCTCATTCACACAATCTCTCATCTCTCTTTGTCTTTCTCTGTCTCTCACTCACTTTCCTCTCTTTCTCCCTTTTCTCTATCATCTCTTCGTTTCTCTCTCATACCACTGCCATAGTCCAAACTCCAGATTCACTCTACAATCAATGGAGCTCCACCGTGATCATCAACCTAGTCTCAAACCCATATCAAAATTCCAATCCACAAATCCACCATACCGTATTACCATTGCTAAAGTGGTGCTATTCTTAACAATTGCTAATACCCACAAGAATTGGAGAGAATAGCCATTGTCTTTGCCACATAGAACCCAGATTTGTTCTCCAATTCCATCGGTGGAGATCAGCATGGTGGCGCGATTGAGTTGGAGATCGGCATGGTGGGTTACTAGATCGGTGAGATCAACAATGGTGGGTTTCTGGGTTCGGCGTTATGGTTGTTGTAGACGAGATCAACGGTGGTGGTTGTTTCTTGTGGTTGTTGTTGGTGGTTTATTTGTGTGTGTGTGTGAGTGTTTTTTTTTTTTTTGGTGGTTCTTGTAGTGGCTATTTCTTGTGGTTGTTGGTTGTGATTTTTGGCGGCTTCTTTGAGTTTTTTTTTTTTTCTTCTCTTGGTGGTTTTTGTGATGGCTATTTCTTGTGGTGGTTGTTGTTGTTGGTGGGTTTGGTGGTTTTTTTTAATGGGTTTTGGTGGTTGGCATGGCAGTGGCATGGTGGTGGCTATTGTGGTTGTGGTGGTGGTTGCTAGTTAGTGGCGTGGTGGATTTTTTGGGATGTGAGTGATAGTGGTTGTTAATTTTTTTTTTTTTTTTTTTTTTTTTGGTGGTGGCTGGATTTTTAAAATATATTTTACAGTGGTGGTGATCTTTTAGACCTAGAAAAATGAAGAGGAAGAGAGACTAAGGGAAAAGACAAAGAGAGGAGAGGAAGAGAGAGAAAGAGGTTGTGAAATTAATATTTTAATGAATAGATGATGTAAATAAGAAATGGGATGTTGAGTAAATTATAAAATGGTACGATATAATTAATAAAGTAATTTTTTGAAATGGTAAAATAAGATATGATGACATTTTCTACTATAAATGCTCTTAAAAGCTAAAATCTAAAAGCAAAAGCTACACATTCCCATCTGCTTTTGATGGTAACAAAGAATCTTTCATAAACAATATTTGCACATGAAAAATCTACAGATCATATATCCGTATATATTAAGAGGATTCAAAAAGTTAGTTATTACTTTTTTTCCTGTTAAAAATATTCTAAGTTAACTAATTAACAACTTAAAAATGGAGATAAAATAATAAATTGGCAAAAGAAAGTTAGTTTTTCTTTTTTGGTCAAAAATACCTTTATCTAAAACTTAAAAATGAGATTAAAATAGTAAATTGACAAAAATAATAAGTTCTTACTTCTACGTTGAAATGCCATTCTAATAAGTTTCTACTTTTACATTAATTTAAATTACTACTTTTACTCTCTAACTCCCTATAAAATAGAATCACTCTTTTGTTAATTTTAAAACACCTCCGATCTACAAAACTCATCCAACATTTTTTTTTTTTTTTTTTGGTAATTAGATAAAGTAGAAATCTTAAATTATAATAAATGTAAATTATTAATCTATATTTAAAAATAGAAGAGTCTCTAAACACGCGCATGATTAGAATATATATATATATATATATATATATATATATATATATATATATATATATGTGTGTGTGTTTTTGGATTTTACGCGTACGTTCTAAAGGCACACAGTAATATACTATTTTTCCATATACTATTTTTCCGTGTATTTAGCAGTGCTGTCAGCATTGAAACTGATACACGTGAAGGGCTAGAAACAAAACAAACATCAATCATAGAGTCTACACGCATGACTGACCCGTGTATTTAGCAGTGGTGTCAGCATTGAAACTGACACACGTGAAAGGTTAGAAACAAAACAAACATCAATAATAGAGTCTACACACACGACTCTACACCATGCCCAGTCGTATTAGACTCTCAGCACTTGTTCTAAAAAAAAATAACTTCTTTATGCATACGGGTAAAAAAAATCACTAACTTTTGTTTTTTCTAGAAGCAAAAGATCACTAACTTGGTTAACGTGTCGGTGATCCAAAAGTCTGCGATTTTGTTTTTTGGCATGAAAGTGAACTTTTATTTAGAGTAACAAGTTAAACACTACAGTTTCAAGATCATAAGTAACAACTACAAATTAAATCCTGATGTTAAAAAAAAAAAAAAAAAATTATATCATGATGCTTCAAAAACAAATTATATCCTTTATATAATCTCAAAAGTAACGAATTAATTAAACTTGAAAATTTCAAAAAGTATTGAACCTCACCCATTTAAGTAGAATTGTAGTGTCTAAAATTTATATGGTTTGCGTTTATTTTGTTGCCCTTCGAAACACCATGGTTCAATTTGTTACTTTTGAGATGATAGGATTCAATTTGTTGGTAACAAATCAAGGCCCATGTGTGCCACATGTGACATGCCCATGCCACAATTTGGGGATCTCAATAAACCCGCCATCCACACGAGCACATCTGCGCATTCTCAAACAAAAATTGAGTAATTGACCATTTCTTGTTAATAGCCTCATAATTCAATTAACTTTTTCTTTTTGGTGTTTTCTATTAGAAAGGTCTGAAATTTAAATATTTCCTCCTTCATTGTAACTATAATATATTTCTTAAGAGAAATCACAAGATTGGATATGGAAAATTATCCCCTTATATTAATTCTTTCTTATTTATAGTAAGATAAAAGATATGTGATATTTAAAATTTTAGTGATCATAAAAAAAAATCCACATAAACAACACAAAATCAAATAAGTGTCACTTATTACAGAACTTGGCTTATGTCCATTACCTCAAATGCGTTGAACTTGTCAAGATGATGACACATGTCTACTTTTTACCATGTGTCGTCATCTTGACGATCCAGTACATCGAACAATCTCGTGAAACTTTGCCCTTTGTTACAAATTAGACTAAGGCTATGTCTAGCTCGATGTAAAATGTTTTTTGAAGTGTAAAAATTGTTTCAAGTGAAAATATTTTTTGGTAAGGAAAAAATTTTCAGTTTTTTGGTTGTGTATTGGAAAATGCGCTAGAAAATATGTATATACGCCAAAAAATACGTCGAATGGTAAGACTGTGTGTGTGTGTGTGTGTGTGTGTGAATAGAGGCTAAAAATGGAAGTGTAATTCAGTTGAAGATAAAATAAAAATGTAAAAGATTTTAGCTTGAAGGGGTCTTTATTTCATGATCAAATTGAAATTGATTTTAGTTTGACCGTATTTTCCAATCCACCCAAACATCCTATTGGGTGTAAAATATTTTTTGTATATGTTTTTCACCTAAAACAAACATAACCTAAATACTGTAAGGAAGTTAAGAGCCCTTTTAGTGACAACATTTAAATTTTAGTTTTTAGTATTTAAGTGCTGGAAAATGGTGGAGCCACCCCCCCCCCCCCCCCCCCCCCCCGAAAAAAAAAAAATAAACCATGTTTGGTAACACATAGGCGTGTTCAAATTTCAGTTTTCAATTTATAGAGTTTAAACATTACATTTTGAGTGTACTTGAGGAGGAGTTTTTAGTTTTAAGTAAGCGTTTTGATTTTTGAATGACATTATTGTAATTAGCTTGAAGATTGTGGGACCTAGCATCTAACTTGACATTGTTAAACACGAACAACCTTACCCCCTCTTTCAAAAGAGTAATACTAATACCACAACTTATCTTACAATTTATTCATATGGCAAGTTATGAGTAGTAAAGTTGTGGACCTATTACTTTTACTTCACCCCTCATGATTTGCTATTTGAGCAAGTTATGAGAAAAGTTGTTGTCTTAGATTTGTTGCCTCCATAGATTTGTGGCACTCGCTTATGGATCTCAAAATCGGACATTATTTTTTTTTCTTCGGTGGCTGAAAATTTTCCCTTTTTATTTGGTTGTATTTTTGGTTGATATGTGGTTATTGGATACAGGTTTTTTTTTTTTTTTTAGCTGTTGTGTTGTGGGTTGCGAAAATTTGATGTGGGTATAGTTTTTTCGTTTGAGGTTGCGAAAATATAACTTTGTTTGGGTTTGGAATTTGGGGAATTTGGGGCTGTGGCGTGGGTTTTGATTTGTTTTGGGTTAAATTCCAAATGGGTTTGCAAGAATATTCCAGGAATCTTCAAAGGTTGTTGGCGATAACGCCAACTATGAATACAATCAAGGGACCATTATTTTGACAAGAGCTTCTGCACATGTCATGTTGATACGTCATGACATGTTTAGTTGGTTTTTTATTTAGCCTGTAACATGGAGAGAACTAATGCATGGGAGTTTGGATTCTTCAAGTTTGGTTTGGATTCTTCAAGTTTGGCAGAGCAGAAAAGGAGACGAGATGAGCGTTGTTGTCTTGTCCTTACGAGGGACTTTTCTCTCATTGAATAAAAATAATGGTTTTTTTTTTTTTGGATGAGAAATAAAAATAATAGTTAATTCCCTGTTTTTGTCAGAAAAGTTACACCTAAAAAAAAAAAAGACATTAAACACTCAATTATATCCTTTCAATTTTAAAAGAATGTTATAAAGACATGTTAAGAGCATCAGCATTAAAGAATGTTACTCTATCTTATTTTACCATCTTAAAAAGTTACTTTATCAATTATACCATACCATTTTACAATACACCTTACATTCAAAAATTCTATTATTTTACTTTTTCTAAAATATTATTTTTTTAATATTTCTTTATTATTTCTTTCACATCATCACTTTTTTTTCAGCTAAGGGATGGAATAAAATATATATATTTTTTAGCATAGTGCTAAAGTATAATTCTAAGTTTAAAATTGTACTGTAGCACTATTGCAAAAAATTTTGCAATAGTGAAGTATACCATTTTTTGATGCAAATGTTTTTTAGTTATAAAATGCCAAAAAGGCCTTAGATATGGCATTAGCATTCTTCAATGCTAATGCTCTAATAAGCTCGTACTTTTGCATTATGAGTATTCAAAAGACCTGTTTTTAGTACACTTTTTAAATCACACTTTTTATATTATTTGAAAATCAAAACCATAATACTCCAATCAAACGGGCCCTAAAAATTTAAACAGAAGGATCTTCCTCCACCCTTCAAAATATGTGGCTCTAGACCAGTGGATCATAAGAAAAAAAAATTATAGGATATTCCTCTTACAACATTTGTGAGTTTTGCATATTGTGAAAGATATCTCATGATATATCTTCTAAAGCCATGAACGCACAAAGTGACGCATGAAGCTAGATAGTCTTAAAATTATACGTGGGCAAAATGCCAAATACCACATTAATTTTTTCTTTCCTCAATGGTCAATGTGAGTCATGTGACAATGACTAATGCTGTGTTTATTTCACACTATACCCCCCACAAAATAGAAAAATGACCGTTTGCCCATGAGCCCATGACGAGACGAGGTCTATAAATTCCACTTGGAAGTTGGAACATGTATTTCTTCAGAGAGAAAATGGTTGGACCAGTGAGACCTCAACTTGTATTGTTTGGTTCTTCCATAGTTCAGTTAAGTTTTAGCAACGAAGGATGGGGTGCTACTCTTGCTACCTTATATGCTCGTAAGGTACTTCTTTTTTCCCTTTGTGCTCTTAAGGGTGTGAGAAACATATGTATGTGGTTATCCACATGACATAATCTGTTAACTGTGCTTTTATCTTGAGTTTGCTTAATTCGTTGTTAGGATCATTGAGCATTCATTTGAAGGGAGAGAGGTTTAGAGAAAGGGAAATTCTTCCAACCTATTATTGTGGCAATTGAAAAGCCAATCCATGTGTACTTTTAGTAGTAGTTTTTCTTATTTAATTAACATATGTAAATGGTCTTATGAACTCTCAAATAATGAGTTGGAGGAGATTTCTCCAAACTGATTTGGAGTAAACTTTGTCGGTAAGAGCCAATATATATATATATACGTTAAAGGTCTACATAGATTATGACATAATGATAGGATGGGCATGCCTATGAAGAGTCAAGGACTAGAGTTTTGAAATCCGTTCCATATGGATCAAAATGCCTGGAATTTTTCATGCCAAAAATCAACCTACTTATTCAGTCAAATTCTGGGTTGCACCGGATTGTACTGGCCAATCCAGTGAAATTCCATACTGTATCTTTATGAATAAGGTTTTATGAACTTTATAATCTTTTTTAATGTCAAAAACCTTTTGCAAATTTATGTTACATTTATTTTCATATTCTTGTTTACTGTAAAGGGAGACATACATATAGAAGCAAATTTTGTAGGTTTTGTACTGAGATGAATCATGGGTAGGATCATTATTCAGAAGCATTTTGCAAATAGGTTTTGAACCCTGGACTTCCGTGATGGAAACATTAGGAGCTGTCAGTTGAGCTACAAGGCTCTTGTCTTTTGAATATTTAATTGAAAAGCAACTGAGACTGGCAAGAAGGAAGGGAAGATATACTGAAGAACTGGAAATTTGCGAAACTAATAACACAATACTGAGAGTTTTTTGAGC
The DNA here is from genome assembly GCF_932294415.1 of Quercus robur. Lineage (NCBI taxonomy): Eukaryota > Viridiplantae > Streptophyta > Magnoliopsida > Fagales > Fagaceae > Quercus > Quercus robur. Next base: position 13,731,377 of record NC_065540.1, read on the forward strand.
CCTGCTTGTGATTCTGGTGAACTCTGCATTAACACCTTGTTAAGGTGTGTGCAAGACACAACAGACAGGCCAAAGCAGTGGCATCAAAACTGTGGCTCATTATGTTCTCTGTTAATTCTAAATTTTCATTCCCCTACAAGAGTAGAAATAAACTGATTTTAGATTTTTTAACTCTAAAAAGGCAGACATATTTTTGCGAGGATACTCCGGCTGGAATTCCAGGCGTGCTCTGCAGGTTTTGGATCAAATCTTTCCGAAGGTATTGTATGTTTAATCACACACGTCACACTTGAAGGTTATAGTTTCTTCCATACCTTTCAGTATCTAAAATGATATATATATATATATATATATATATAGTAGCTGTTTATTGCTAGTAAATCCACATTCCATAAGTAGGAGTAAAAACAAGAAAAAAATATTTTCTCCATTTGAAATAGATCGATTTCATGGTTAATATTCCATAGTTCATACTCATATCATATGCCATAAAACCTGACTCGTTATGGGGCTGAAGTTATCATGAAGTGAATTGGGATTTACTGAAAACATTCAAAGATTGATTTCTTAGTGAAAAATATCTTATATGGTTGGACCTGTCAAACTCCAGGGGTCATTTGTTTATCTAGGTTCAGTTGTTGCAGTCATGAGGCTGACAGAATTTTTCTTTAGGCATATGCACTTTTCCTTTCTTTTGGTATTCTAATAAGTTAATTTTTATGCGTTATAATGTTAGGATGCTCCAATACAACCTTCATTGGTGATTGTCTATTTTGGTGGTAATGATTCAGTGCATCCTCATCCATCTGGCCTAGGCCCTCATGTACCACTTCCTGAGTATATTGAAAATATGAGGAAGATAGCCATGCATCTAAAGGTATTGATTCTATTGAATTGATTCTTCAACACTGGTGCAAAACTTTATTGCCATTTGAATACTTTGAAATAAATTCTTTTGGTTGTTAGACCCTTTCAGAGAAGACTCGCCTTATCTTTCTTAGTGCTCCTCCTGTCAACGAGGAACAAATTCGCGAAGCATTAAGGTGCTCATAATGATAACTTTAATTGTAATTGTTTCTTTCTTTCGGTGTAGGAGTTAATTATTCAGTTCTAATAGCACATATTTTTATTGAAACCAGTGATAAATTGGGAAAGCCGAATCGGACAAATGAGTCGTGCAGAATATATTCAGAAGCTTGTTTAGAGCTGTGTAGGGACTTGGACATTAAGGCCATTGATCTATGGACTGCTATTCAGAAAAGGGATGATTGGTTGACAGAATGCTTTACGTGAGTTTGCTTTCAGATGTGGTGCTCTTTCGTTGTCATTATTATTATTATAATTTTGCTGGGTAGTCACTAAAAACAGAAGAAACAAAAAACAAGAGGGAATCAAACCCTTTTGTTCCCACTTGAAGTGGATGAATAGATGATACACAAACATTGAACTCTGATGGAAGAGTGCTAAAGCTACTACAATTTAATTATAAAAGACTTCCAAACTAACATGACAATGAAGTTGATTGGTGTCACCCCAACAACATAATAAATGTTTGATTAATTTTCTTTTTTATTGATAACACATCAGTTCGTAAAATTTATATAGTAAAATTTGTAGTATTCCTAGTATCACTCTAATATTAGTAAATGCTATTTTCAAATTTACTTGCCTTAATTCTTCATTGGACTACTCTATGATCCTTCTTCAGGGATGGAATTCATTTATCGTCTGAGGGAAGCAAGATTGTAGTAGAGGAAATAACGAAGGTCCTAACGGAAGCAGAATGGGAACCAAATCTACACTGGAAGTCATTGCCTGCTGAATTTGGAGAGGATTCTCCCTATGATCCAGTCAGTCCTGATGGCAAGGCCACTGTGAATGTCTCTGAGCTCTGCTTCGGCAGAAACATTCAATGGGAATAGAAAATTAATAAGTAGATAAACCTAATGAATACTAAGCCTCAGAGCATGAGCAGAATTATTAATCGTCTTTCGTTAAAGCATATTTACAAGTTCTTTGGTCACAACCTGGCACTTGCTTGGTGTGGCTATTGTGCTTTTCATTTTCTGCAAACAATTCGGTTGCTTCTCAATGTTAGTTAAAATAACAAACAGCCGTGAGATTGAGTTAAAATAATAAGTAGTGTGGTTATTGTGCTTAAATGGTTCGTATGCAGTGTCTTCTTTCTCAATGTTTGTTATGTAATCATCTGATTCTTTAGCAGTAAAATTTATTGAGAGAGAAAAAAACGTTACTTTCATATTTTAATTATCAAGAACAGTTTGGCAATATTCCAATTTTCTTCTTATAGAGTTCAAAGATTAAAGATACAACCAAAGTATCTTTCTTTCATCAACAGTATTATATATGGAACACAGATAGTATGTTAAATATTTGTTTCCTGAGTAATGCTAGGGATGTTATAAATTTTTTTAAGTATTAAAATGTTGAACTAGTATTAATCACATTTATAATCACTTTTGTTGAAAGTCTTTTTGCTTTAGCATTTTTCACTTTATAAAATGTCTTGAAATCAGACTTAGTGCTCACATTTATTATCAGTTGACTGGTTGCGGAGAAGAGGGGAATAAAGGAGACCACTGGGATATATATACACACTTCAATAAAAAAAATCTTTTATTAAAAAGAAAAAACAATCTTTTAAAATTACCCAGTGGATTGTAGTATTGTCCAGTTTTCTTGTGAATGACAAGATCTCCAATTAGATTTCGATGTTCATGATATGGTTGTGGAAAAGACTAAAGAGACTAAAAAGGAGAGTCAGAATCATACTTTGGAAAAGCAAAGGATCATAGTATTTTTTTTTTTTTTTTTTTGGCTTGCAATGGGTTAGAAAGGAATATTGATCTGCAAATATAAACTTACACTCAAATAAAAACAACCTATTGAAACAGTTGTCATTAAAACGAGAATATTGAATAGTTGTCTTATGAATCATATCAAAGAAAAATTAGAAAACGGAATAAACCAAAGAAAGGCCGACTGGATAAGAGTCGACAACACCAATTGGTTGGTGCCTTGGTGGGGGCAACAAGAGTGAGAGCTAGCAAGAAAAATATCACTGGATAAAATATGAGCCCTCCTGCACTAGTAACAGCTTTTATGCACGGCCCTATCCATCTTGCTGGATTGTCATAGAGGAGAGGGTGTAAAACTTAGCTAAAGTAACTTATTTAGGTGTTGTATCTTAATTATTCCTAATTTCCAATTAAATTTAAACACATGACTAGCTTATAACTCTTGATCGTCGTTCTTTTTTTTTTGGTTAACAAAATGTGAGAGATTAACCTTTTTGATTGTACCAATATCAATCCATTTTATTATATTTCTTCTAAGGCAAGGATTCAACAATCAGTTAGCCAAATGCAAGTAACTAGTCGTCCTTATAAGCGGTAACGGAGGAAAATTCAAAGAGTTCTAGAGTGTCCTTTTCACTTCTTGCAATTGCAATTCCCTCTCGAGCTTTAGTTCCTTTATGAACGCACTGGACTTTGCCTACCATGATAATCCACTACGAAAATATGATAGAGACAGAGGCAGTAAGGCTCTGACATTGACATTAGCAAAGAAAGCCCCATGCTTTTGTCTGGGCATAGAAAATCCGTTGTGTGACCACAGCGATTTATCAACGCTGCTACCTTTTTGCCATCTAGATGCGAATACGACTGTTTCTTTTTCCTTTTTGGATTAGCCATCCCAATGAGAATGCGACTCTTTCTTTTTTCAATTTTTGGAGCACAAGTAGTATCAGACTACACATCAAGTATTGACAGGACAACTTGCAACCGAATGGGCAAAGCTCTTTCCTGAGCTTGTTTCATCAGTCATTTAAGCACACAATTTTTCCTTAGGGCAGTGTTTATTGCACCCAAAATAACTAAAATTGTGACTTTTAAGTCAAGTTTTCAAGTTTGAAATTGTGATTTTATTGATTTTGGGCGGACACTGCGTGCTACTAGTATTCCTTATACCTGAATATGGAACATAAGGTAATTTTCAAAGCTCTTATGATAAATGTGACAGGGGGTGCAAAAGAAGAAGATAATTACTCAAGCATAAAACATGACCTGGTAAGCTGGAATTCAGAACCAGTTAAATCAACTCAAATACCTTTCATAATCATCCTTGGTACACATATTCCTTCTGATGAACCTTTCTAATACTTTTCACCAAATAAATTTAAAATACAAGGCAAATAATACACACTAAGTTATGAAAATAAATGGCTGCTCATACAACTTTTTGTGCTCAATGGTTATATTACATCAAGGATGGTTCTCTAAACCTGGTTGCCACGTGCAGAAGGTATCTCAATTACATGCCCAAGCCATCGTATAACACAAGTCAAACAAAGGATTAATACATACAAAAGGGAGAAAACAAACAGAAACAACAATGGCATGAGCAGCACTCACCATCCCACTCTCACTGCATTAATCCAGTTGAACTCAGATGATATCTGCCTAATTCTCTGAACTTCAAATCTGACCTTCCAGCATAGAACAAAACTAGGCCACACATCCGATATGAAAAATACTTCAAAAGAGATGATAAAAATGAGAATTCTGATGCCTCCAGGTGGGTGCACGCTCTTCTAGGCAAAACATACCTCAAGAAGAAAGTTGGAACCTGCCACTGGGTTTTTTTCTTCTCCATCCCTAAATTTTGAAGAAAACAGCATAAGACCTTTACTTTCAGGCAAGGCCTGACATGCACCAAAGAAGAACAATGAAGAAAATGTAAGGTCAGGGCAGGGTACTTACAAAGGCAGCATAATACACAAAGGTCAATCCCGCAAGAGCAACAAATGCAATTTGAAACACATTGTACCTGCAATACAATAATTAATACTCCAAAAAAAAATAGTAGAATAGGCATAACCAATCAGATTTAACCATTGTAACTCACTTGTACAAATATCTAATTCCACGAAGAGATTCCAGCGTGTGGCCAAATATTTCCTGTGCTGCAGTTGCTTGCGCATAGTATGCAAATGCAGTAGAGCAGAACTGAATCACACTGAAATAGTAAAAACCAAAGTCAAAATGACTTTCCATGTAATAATAGTAAGATGACTGTCTATGGCCATTGGGGGAGAATTAACTATTTCTTTTAAGGTATTTCTCACCATGGCATTTTGACTGATAGGGAAGGAAAAAAAAAAAGGGTGGGGGTAGAAAAGACCTTTAACATCTTATCTTAAAAGCTAATAATTTAAGAAAATGCTGTTTCAATACTGTTACACCATGAAGAGGGTTAAAAGCAATACATTAAATTGTTTCATGCTACAAAAGTTAAACAACAATGGCTCGGGTATGGATCTTCTACAAACTAATCAGGGGTCAAGAACACATGTTCTTCTCTGCTTTTCTAACCTATCCAAAAACATACTCTCTATCACCTCTTTAATTTATATGTCCTTTTTTTCAGGGTACACAAAATAAAACATTTAAAAGATAAGTGGGGTGACTTGTGGCAGAAAGATTCATAAGACCAGCTTTCCATTGAGTGACTTGCTCAAAAAACATCACCTGTTTTGATCAAATGCTGCCCTATACTAAATTATGACCCAGGCTATTTAAAATATCAAGAGAATGCAAATGAGAACTGCAAAGGATCTAAGATGCTAACCTGATGGAGCAAAGGAGAATAAGACCAACATTAAAGAGAAAAGAGTTCATAAGAGTAGCTCCCCATCTGTGAACAGATTAATTCAATCAACAAGTGATCGCTAGTGTCAGCCTACAGCAACAAACAAATAAAACAAAAACAAAATGCCAATTCTACAAAAATCCATTACTTCATGGGGTGAATCGTAACGAAAACTAATCTCAGACCAAGCATCATTGCCCCAGCAATCACCGCAAGCAGAAGGTAAAAGCAGAAGAAAGCAAAAGCTACAGTACCCAGAAGACCTGATCAAGTAGCAGAGCATATAAATTAAAATAATACTCAGCAAAAAATAGTCATTATGTAAAGGAAAAATAAAATATATATTTCCAAAGTTACCCCAGACACTGTCCAGCTTGATGAAAACCTCATTCAGAAAAGGAGACAGAGGAGGACTAATCAACAAATAAATGACAATATGTGCAACCCAAGCCACTGAAACAATCAACCTGATAAATGAGCAGATAGAATTATTAGGTTGAATAAGACTTCTCATGGACCAAATCATAATACTAGATGAACTTCAAAATCATGCATAATAATACCAAAATAAATATATAAATAATGGGCACCTATATCACATCCAAAAGAAATAAGCAATCATCTAAAATCCACTTCATCTAAATGGTGGCTATAAAACCTATGATCACACGACCATTTTAGGTAAATCCTTACCTACTAAGTAATCCGTCAAAGCTACCTCACACTTAAATTTTAGTTACATATTGGTTTCCCCTCAAAACAATCAGTGGTTCATCATGGTATTCATCAAAATAATAAAACGTCTAATATCAGTACTTACCCTAAAATTCCCAACACAAGTTTTGCCAAGTACCCAAGAACAGTCATGGCCCAAGAAGTCTCAGCCTGTAGTCAAGACATAAATTACTAATAGGAGGAGGAGGAAATCAAGTGCAATAGGTCACATAGTTGACAACCATCACCTTTTCTCCTTGAGGGTACATCTCTTCAAGAAGCTTTACATCTTCTTCTAACTGGAGCACCTCCTGCAAGATTCCCAAGCACAATATAAGTTTCAACAACCCAAAAGAGGGAAGAAAGTCCTTAAGAAGTTCAGTATGAATAAGATTTCTCTACCACAACTAGAATAACATGCATCTAATCCTCATCACTAAAGATTGGGCATTCTCAAGGACCCAAACATGATATGTGGTACTTAGTGCATGCATATAAACCTAATGCTTGGTGTGAAACAAACTTTTATGAAAGTAAAAGATTTAACTATACCTTTTCTACTGCCTTTACATTTTTACGCCACTTTCTACCCTTAGAACCACTTCTTTCTTCTTGATGGAGTGAATCAGCTGCCTTCTTCAATTCTTTTGCTTTTTTACCTAGTTCGGTTGCTTCCTACAGTGTATTGTATAGCAACCATTGCATGAAATTACATTAAGGCAGAAGGAAAAAAAAAAAAAAAAAATTGGGCATATTATTAATCTATATGATACAAAATCAAGAAGCACCTTGATGTACTGTGAGCGAGTGATAACAGCCTTTGGACGCCTGATGAATGAAAATATAAGTCCCAATGGCAGGCAAGCAATACCAACGCCACCAAATATCTGGATATGTTACGAGGCATGGTAAATTTTTTATTTACAGTAAGTAGAGAAAAAATATAGAAAATTAAATGATCTTTAGATAATTCAATAGTTACAATGGGGGGAGGGGGATTTGAATCTGGACAGCTCCATTTGAAACCCCAGGAGATGCCAGTTGAGCTACAACGCTCTTGGGCTAGAAAATGAAATGATCTTGCTTTAAAAAAAAAAGATGGATTTGATCAGATTTTTTTCTGAAGACCATTGATATAGTAACACCACTTGCAGATAAAGCATCAGACCTTTAATGAGATACTTAACATCACAACTCACCTCTCAGCCAATTATAGTTATTAGATACAGAAGTTTTTTTTTTTATTATTTTGGATAAGTAAGTTTTGCCAAGAGGAGGGGAAAAGGAAGAACCAGAACTAGTAACCTCACTTCATGAGGCGTGCTCCCCAGTTGATCGGGCTACCTCTTGTCTAGTGCCAACTTTTAAGATTAAATCTATGCGTAACAACTAAAAAGTAAAAACTTTCAAAGTTTTCAACAATGAGCCTACCGCGAACAGTACGGATCCAACAATGGTAGCAAGAGCAACAACATATTCTGGAAAGGTAGTGCGCATAGTCCATGTTTTCTCTGATGAAGCACTTGCAGAATATGCAGAGCACTGTAAGAAGACGGGAAAAAAATTGCACCAGAATGAGGACGAGAACATTTAACTTCACCGAGCAAGCAATATGCAAAACTATAACGTAAATCTTAACAAAATTGAACAGAAAGAATGGTTTCTCAAAATAATACAATTATTCATAAGTTGGTTAATTGAAACAGAACCTGGCGTGTACCGCTTCCAATACACGGCTGAGAACTGCTGAAGTCCCACGAATTAGGAAAGCTAGTTGTGGATGAAGAAAGGTGCATAACAGTGAAGTCCACCTTTCCAATTAGCCCTAACATATCATCATGGTGTAAAAATGACAGTTAGTATGGGATTGGCAGTAATCCACACACACCTTGAGAGGGTGAAAAAAAATATTATGAAAACTAAAAATTATATCAAAACCAGGAAAACATTGAAGGGGCACCCTTTTCTTTTGTTGGGGGGGGAGAATGTTTTAACTAACAGATAATTTCCAAGAAACAGTTCATCAATTCCAGCCTTAAACATCAAATATAACTCTATAGACAAAATCAACTACGATATATTCTTGAAAAGAAGATTATTGCATGGGTTTAAGTTCACTGAATCTATTAATGGGATGGTAAATCATTTCAGAAGGATACTAAGAGACAGAGGAAAAACTAGAAGAAGAGGAAAATCTTCCAATAAATCAGACCTATGAACCTACTGCATTTAGCATTTTGTTTGTATGCTCAGCATTAACTAATAGTCAGATGCATGCCATGAAGACTCACTGGACTGTCATCAAATATGTAAGGGTATTAACCTGTGCTAGAAAAAGAACTGTGTTGACATGCTCCTAAATCAGTCAACCTTGATTTAAATCCTTAACTGCAAATAACTTCTGGTTTTACTTATTTCACCCAAAAGCTATTCCTTTGGTGATCCACTCTTTAATTATAAAACTTTTCACCATATTTAATGGTGTAACCTATGACAAAGAAAAATTAACAGTCCCCATCATGTCTTAGAGAAAGTATTTTTTCTAAGTTGTCCAAAAAATTCAACCAATAGTTTATATATAGAAGAGGTTGGCCTTAGTGTTATGGCAAGTGCCTTCCACCCAAAGCAGAATGTCATGACTTTCAAGTATGGGAATCGGCCACTCGAAAAAAAAGATTGGGGGTAAGGCTTCCTACCAATAACCTCACCCAAACCCAATAGAAGTGGAAGCTTTGTGCATTGAGTACGACCATTTTATTTTATAAAGATAGACTCTCTGTCCTAATTCCTATGACAATAACATAGCTCTAGAGGGACCTCCATAAACGACTATAGTCAAATGAAAATCACAAGGAAGCACATATACGACTACCAATTAGCAAATGAACGCGTATTTAAATGGTGGAATTTCCTACATTAGAAAGTTAAATTAAGCTGCCACACTCTTAACTTGACACCAATTCATGACAATTTCAAAACCTAACGTTTTTAAAGTGAAACAAAATGCATTGAAAAACACACACACATAAACACACAAAGATAATCCAAAATGAATTGTTCAAATAACAATCTATTTTACTAGAGGCAAGAACTTTTAAATTTCCAAAATGCAATCCATATACGATCAATGTAGCTCAGATCAAACACCAGATTTCGCTCTGAACTAACCGTATAAAATTCCGAGCACGAGACCGCACACGATCGCCGTAGTCCCCACCCAAAGCAACGCGCTCGTGATCCTCTTACCAACACTCCTAAAATTGAAAAACAACAAATAACAATTATCAACAGAAATTTTCTTATAAGAATGAAAATTATTGAAACCCTAGAAGTACCTACTTGTCCTGGTCGCCTTCGTAGTAGAACATAGCGAAGGGGATAATGAAGAAAACGAGCACGGCGTCGAGAATATAGATTGCGAGCCAGAGATCCTTCATCGGGAGGGTGAGATTGCACGCGCCATTGTATATCGCGTGCTGGCAAGCCTGCCGGTTCGCCACGTCGGCCGGTAACATCAGAATGGAGATGGCGGCGACGGAGAGCCCCAAAACGACGACGAACTTGGGGAAGTAAGCTTGGTTCGCATCGTCAGGGTGCTGGTAATTGACGAGAAGGTAGACATTGAAGATGAACACGATTATGCACACAACTACCGCGACGATTACGAGAGCGAGATTGAAATCTCCCATCGAAATCGAAGAGAGAGAGATTGAGAAATTAGGGTTTCTTTTTTTTTCTTATATAATTTTTTTTTTTTTTGGGGAATGTGGCTTTGGGTAGATCTGAATTTTTCTGCTCTTTTTTTTTTTTTGAATTTGGAGAAAGAGAAATGGGGAAAGCTCCGGTGAGGTGGTTTGTTGGGGAGGGCGAATAGAGGGAGTTTGACGTGTGAAATTGTGAAATTACTGTTTTGTCCTTTGAAGAATGGTTTGATGGCGTTGTAGTGTGATGGTGATTGGGGGGAATTTTGTGTTGGGTATTACTGGAAAAAGGAAATTTTGTCTGGGACAAACATTGTTAACAGGCTGTCAAGGCGAGACGAGTGGGCTTTTTTGGTTTCAATGTTGTGTCGAGAGTTTTGAGACTCGTAGGAAGGGAGCTCGGCCTAATCAGAAGAAGTTTACCTCCAAATTGGTTTTGAGGGAAATCTTCTAACTAATTAGGTGACAAATAATAATGACAAAATTGTTTATATATGATTTTAGTTAAGGTTATGTTTGGTTTGGAAAAATATATTTTGAAAAATAAATTATTTTCAAGCGGGTTTGATTACATTGCTAAAAATACATAAAAAGATATTTTTAAGTCTTTAGTTGTGTTCCTGAAAATGCTATAAAAGACACATTTTCAACTACTTTCTTACATTTTATTATCTCCTAGGCGCATATATAATAATAACAAAAATTTAGACTAAAAAAATCATGATTGGGACTGACAGTGGCAGTGGTTGGCCACCAAAGACTAGGGAATTTAGTGAGGGGTGGTGGTTGGGTGGCAAATAATGAGGGGAAGGGGGGGGGGGGGGGGGGGAAGCATATGTGGAGGTTCAGTTGATAAGTTTTGAGTGAGGTGAAAAATGGTTTACAGAAAATGAAAGTATAAATCAATTTTTGTCATAAGTACTTTTATTTTACAGTTAACCGTAAAATCTTCCAATTGACCAACATTTTCCATCGCTCTAAATACTTGTAAATGCGAAAAATATTTTCCATAATCAATTTCCATCGAACCAAACATAACCTAGTTATGTGACTTGTTAATTAATATGCATTTATAGTTTTATAAAGTTGAAAAAGATTTATAATATTTCCCTTTGAATAGGATTCTCCCTTTACTTTTAAAAAGCAATTTATGGAGTTTTTGGCATACAGCGTCTAACCTTGGTTGGGCATTGAATTTGGTTTATATAAAATCTTGGTGCCACATTATCATCAACTATCGTTACATGAGTTTTAGCTATCATGATAATAGTGGAGGAAACAACAATCAGTAGGCAAGAATCAATGGGCATAGTCATTTACTCGGTTACTGTCATAGGACATAATTTAATCCAAAGTTTTCAGTCTTGCAATGTCACTAAGCTATCCACTTAAATATTTGTTTGGGAGTTACTTATATTCGGTAACTTACTTGTATAATTTGAGATAAAAACCTAAAAACTAATTTGAGATAAAAAACCTAAAAACTAACTTATTTACAAAAAATCTAAAAGCTAAATTATTTGAAATAAAAGTGAGACGAACAGTAACATGGGACTTACAATGTTTTAAACAAAAAAAAAAAAAAAGCTTTTAATTGGTTGACAAACGAAGACTTATTTTCAACTTATACCCAACAAACCCAAACAAAGGAACACTCAAATTAGTTTGTGTGAATCAAACAAACACAGCACAATGTAAGCAGTCACAACAAGAATGGCAAGCACAACACATACAAGTAAACACCCAACCTTATATTTAAAAAATAATAATAAAAATAAAAATAAATAATAAAACCCTTAAAGTTTTGCCTCACCAAAACCTGCCTTAGCCTAACACACACATCCTACATGGCTACATAGGCTAAAACCCACAGTGGTACAATGTTTCCCTGACGAAGTACCCCCTATGTTTTTTAGTCTAACCCTTTGTCTTAGACATACTTGCTCAATGTTGTTGACCCCTAAAACAGCATAGGTTTATAGTTGCATGAAATACCATGGCACTCCTATATTTGCTGCCACATCATGAGAAAGCAGAAACTACTCTTTTTTTTTTTTTTTTGCTGAGAAGAGAAAGTAGAAACCACTACCTCTGTTTGATTTAACGAAGCTTGCAGGTTATCAAAAAAAAAAAAAAAAATACTCTTAGATGCACTGCCTACTGTCTTGGAATTTTTTTGTCTTGCTGCTAGTACTTCCACGACTGCTTGGTAACTAACACCCTTGCTTGCTGCCACCTGTTACATGTGCATAGCATCCTACACACGGAGGGCTTGGCCAAAGCTACCTCTATGTCTGACCAATATAGTCCACACAACACTAGAGGGTAAAGGCTCTTGTCTAATCTTTTAAAAAAAAAAAAAATTAAAAAGAAAAAGCTAAAGGATCAATTTGTGGTTTATGCAAAATTAAATTTTATGGCTACATGTGTTTACAATGTAAAGGATCAACTTGCGAGGGAAGCACAATGTGTTTACAAGATTCTGGTTTCCAGCAACTGATGCAAAAAGTTATGGCTACATTGGTTACATTGAATAATGATTATGATAAGAATTGTAATATTTATTATTAGGAATAAAATGTGTATAGGATTCAGATCCTCTAGATTTTCTAGGGTACTCTACCAAATAGATTTCTTTAAATCTTAACCATTCTTTAATGATTTAATGGTCTGTCATGTCAGCATTCCACTAACAATAATCTTAATTGTTTTGTTTGTAACATTATTTTATTATTTTAAGAATATTGTTAGTGGAATGCTGACATGGCAGAATCTAGACCATTAAATCATTAAAAAGTGGTTAGGATTTAAGGAAATCTACTGATAGAGTTCCCTAGGAAATCTAGAGGATCTGAATCCAATGTGTATAATGAAAAAACTAAATATATTTATGAGTTTGATTGTAAGTTGTAATATTAAAATAAAATTTAATATATATTTTAAAAAATATCTTAAGTTAAATTTAAAAATATCAAAAATATATATATATCTTACTTATTCAGTTAAATTTCCTTAATTTTTTTTTTTTAATTTGAGAGAGAGAGATGAGTTATTTTTTATGATTTTTTTATTTTTATAATTGTTGTGTATATGGAAAGTTTGTTTAATTGAAAATATATTAATTTTAGAAATTATTACACCTATACTATGTTATTACAACCATTTTAAAGAGAAATAATTATTATTCATCTTAAAGAATAGCTATTTATAAGAAATAACTATTTCCTATAATAAAAATATAATCAAATTAAAGAATAGTTAAAACATAGGAATAATTATTAAATTATTGTATCTATTAAAATATACCAAAAATGTCATATGTGTTGTGATGACAGTTTTGTAATAAGGACCTTTAGTATGAATCTTTTCAAAGGGCTTGAAATATTCACGATTGACATAGTTTATTTTCATTGATTTATAACTTTTAAAACAAACGAAAAAAAAAAATTGTGACAAAATTGTTGTTGTTACATTAATTATATTTTTATATAAAGAGTTAAACCTGCTAAACTAAATAGGCAGATGTGGAAAATGCTGCTTGAATAATTGATCCTTACTGGAAATACATTATATTTTTATATAAAGAGTTAAACCTGCTAAACCTTTCCAAAAAAAAAAAAAAAAAAAGGCAGATGTGGAAAATGCTGCTTGAATCATTGATCCTTACTGGAAATATTATACTATTATGTCGATTAAATTCTTTAAGAAGTAGGATAGCCTAAGGATGCTTAGTATTTTAAACATAATTATGAATGCCAATGAGTTGTATCTGTGATGTCAATTCGTTTAGGAAGCAGTTTTATTATATTCACATTAATTTTCTATCGGTTTGTTTGTGCAATTTTCTAATACATTCATCGTAAGCGTGATAAAAATATTGTTATATTTATCAATCATTCTTAGACAAATCGACACAAAATTGTTTATCTTATTAACCACAGAAGTTTGACATCATAATCATATATCATTTTCTGGCTTTGGGAGCTGGGATCGAGTCCACAAGAAATTATTCAATAGATCCAATCATACTCATCACAATAAGGTGCATCTCATTGTGTCATTGTCTCACAACCTCAATTGAATGAAGATGATCACACCTATGAGAAAAAAATGAGACACTTAATTACATATTCACCAATGTCTCAAATCTCTCAAACACTAAATATACAAAATACACCCCGATATATAGGCAAACTCAAACATATATGTTTGCCATAATATTACATTCATTGATTCATTCATTCATAGTAGCTGCATATTTGAATTCACATTAATCAATTGCCACCCTCTTTCTTTTTCTGGATTGTGCTTCGGACTTTGTCCCATCCTTTCTTGCAAGCAGAAACAACAATCTCTCCCTGTTTGACAATGACTGTCTTCACCTTCTTAGTCTTCTCCTTAACCTTTAGCTCCGTTTCCCCCATTGTTTGCTAAGAAAGGAGAAGGAGACGATGATGAAAAATCAGAATTGTCTTTACTAAGGAAGGAAAATTAATGAGAGGAATTAGATGACCTTGTGGTACTGTCTTATTCTAAATTTTCGTTCTCCTTTTATATTCATCGTATTTTCCATCATCATGGACATTCCAACCTGTAATGTTACCACCTCCATCTAGCTTTCCAACCTGTAATGCCACCAACTTGACCAATTCTTTATTATTAGCAGATTTAGTTATACATTATTAATTAGTGACTAATTGGGGGGTTTTGTTTGAGTTGCTGCCAAGGTTCTCTCACAGGTCATAACTAAAAATGTTCTGTGGTGATCTGTGACCAAATTTAGTTGGCTTGTACCACCCCCACATTCTCTTATTTTCTGTTGAAAGAATTGGTCTAAAATTGGGGATGGATAGACCTAGATAATAATACAATTTTGTGGTAAATATGATAGATGGTAACACGATTGATTTTAGCATATATAGGCCTAGTCATGTATTATGAAAGAGCCTAATAACAAACTAGCCTCATCACATGCGCTTCACATGTGTAGTGAGGCTTTTTTTTTTTTTTTTTTTTTTTTAGTAAAAACGTTGGGTTTAGTGGTCCTATTTTATAGCCAAAAAAAAACTCTCTTTATTTTTTATATATATTTTTTATTTTGAAAATCTAATTTATAAATAGATAAAGTAATTTAAAAATCAACAGGAGAAGGACCCTACTTTTTAGGCAATGTTTTAATGGGAGTTAGAGTTTTTACCAAATTGTCCTTTAGTTTTAGTTTTGCATAAACATAGGGGTGTAGGGATATTTTTGAACCAAAAAAATTAGAATTCCAAACAAGAGAATCCTCTTAAATAATAGTATAGATATAGATGAAATAGGGGATAACGAGCAAATTCTCTATCTAAGATCATGTATTCCAAAAATAAAAAAATAAAAAAAATGCTTAAGATTATCGGACGCTCCATGGATAAACATGGCTAGTTTAAAATTTAAATTCTGTTTTATATCTAATAAAAAAAAAAGTAGCCTTTGCGCGTGTGATAAGGCCTTTTTTTTTTTTTTTTTTTTTTTTGTCTTGTCATAATTTTTTTAAATTTTGGATAGGTTAGATTTGAACAAATGCATTAGTAAGAGAGTGTTCTACTTTGTAGACATTTTAAGTGGAGTTAGAGATATATTTTTAAGGTGTTGTTCTCAAGTTTTTTTCTTGTTAAATGTAATATTGAGGAGTATTTCTGAATCACATAAAAATTCAGTTTAAAGAGGAGAATCCTCTTATAAATAGTATAGATAAAGAGAATAAAAGTCTAACAATAACAATTTGTCACATATAATTTGTTACTCATTTTATTGGAAAGGGGAACCACATTAGCTAGATAACGTGGTACTCCTAGAGGAGTGAATAACTGTTGACAAATATGCATTTGTATTTTAAGATTTTAAAAAAATGTACATTCTTTTTTTACATGAAAAAAAAAAAAAAAAAAATCACCAAATCAACTCGAGCAACGTTTGCATTGAGCAGAGAATCACCACATACATGATACATGCTCAAACCAACAATATCTTAATCAATTAGCTAAAGAGATTGAAACTTTTTTTTTCTTGGCATAACATTCATAATATTGATAACCACAATATGGCTGAGAATGAATCTGGTCTTGCAAAAGCTGGTTTTGGAGCTATATGTTTAGCTTTCTCCGAACCACGTACCATCCTTTTTTGCACATGCCCACAACCTTCCATCCATTTCTGAGGAAAAACCTAAGCTGATCATCACCATCCCCTTTCTTCATCTGCTTCCTTAGCTTCATATATATCTGGAATATTTGAGATTGAATATTGGTATAAAATTTATGTATTGTTGTCTTATATATAACTTTCCCACTACGAACTTTGTGGTTGTCTTTTATATATACCCACTTGTGAAAGTCGTTATAAACACTTATCTGAACTACCAAATTTAGGTACCGGCTTTATGTATATTCATTGGTTCATCAACTCTAGAAGGTTCTCTTCAAAAAGAACTGTAAGTAGAAGATTCTGGCTGTTTTCTCTCTGTTTGGGGCCAACTCTAATTAATTATAGTTATTTTAATTGTTTACTAGTATTGCATGTCCTAATCATGGTTGATTCGATGAATGCAATCTTTTGTGGTGTTCTATATCTGTAATTATGTATATATAGCATGAGTTTGCCTCAAATTAGTTCATTGATAATTTGGTAGAGGTTCTCTTTTTGGTTCCTCAAGAACTGATTTTGCTAGCTTATCGGTAAAGATCTATTTCATTTTCCAAATTTGCGTTCAAAGTTGAAACTCCAAAAGCAAATTAAAGCAAATCAATCCTGATAGGCAAGAAATTATTAGATCCACCAGGAGGACTGTAATGTGGTCCTCCCAATCAATGAGATAATGTCATTTATGCAAATGTGTGAGTGAACTTCCCAATCAGCACAATAAATTAAAAATTAAAATTATCAAATGATGTCACATTTGCATAAATAAAAGCATTTTATTGGTTGGGAGGTTAGGGAGGACCTCGTCAACAGTCCTCCTAGTAAACCTAATAATTTCTCCTGGTAGGCGCAAGAGATCATGCAAAGCATGACGGTGTTCTATTTAAGTTTTGCTAACATCTTATTTTTTATTGAGAATAGAACCAATAATTATACGCCTAATCTTTTTGTGTCATACTTAATCTTAAGTATGACTTTATTAATTTTGATTTTGAATAACTTTTTCTTCTTGTAGATTCAACAAGTAAATGATGTAAGCAATACATACATTTGGAAAAAGAATCCAATCTTTCTAGATAATCAAGATTGCTATATAACATATTTAAACATGATTATGATAATTTTTATTGCATTATTTCATTGTAGCTTCTAGTTTTTTGATAAATTTCTTGTTTATTGTGAGATTTTCATCTGACATATTATATATATAAATTTTGCTAGTAACAAAGTTATCAAGAGATCTTAGTTGAGATTCAATTATTTTTTTTATTGTTCACCTTTTTTTTAAATAAAGTGTTTCATATTCAAATTGAAAATTTCTAGTAATTATTTATAATTTAAAAATTAAAATAAAATGAACACTAACTACAATATAAAATTATAATATGACAATAATAAAATAAGTTTTAACGTGTAGAATAATCAATATAATTTAGGAAAGGTATTATTATTATTACAATTTTGCTTAACATTAAAAATCACCCCATCGCCTTATATAATATACTCCCAAGCAAAGATGAAATGAACACATAACTCAATGAATTAATACTAACTAAATCAAGATTAATTAGTTTCATATAAAAAATCATATATCATAGTTCAAGACTTCAAGTATAAAATTTAACCAAAACAAAATTATGATTTTTTTTAAATGAGTTTAATTTTATCTCATCTCCTCTCTTACTACTTGGGTGTTTCATGTTTGTGCCACATGACCCATGATGTCATGACTCATGCCCATCCTATAATAAAACATTACCCTTATTCAGCCAAAAAAAATTGACAACGAATTAAATTGTTAGGATATTATTCTGTGTTAAGCAAAGTCAGACTTTCACTTCTCACAAATTCGGCCAACTAACCAAGATGCTTGACCTTCATCTTTTATTCCATCTAACTTTACTAGTATATCTATATTCTAATCAATTGTGATTTTTTGTCTAACATTCTTAAAGCAAACATGTTGAATTTAATTTTAATTTACTCTCTAATCTGCCCATGATCTGCTTATGCAAAAAAATAGATCATGGCTCTGAGGCAGTTATCCCTTAGAGGCGGGATTCCAAACAATGAGGACCGACCAGTTTGACAACAATAGAAACAAACAACTCTTGTCTACAAGCCTGGACTTGATTGAAGAAAGGAGAGAACTTGCAACCATTAAGTTGGCTCATTACCAACAAAGACTTAGTTAGGGGTATGACAAAGGCATCGGGACAAGAGCCTTTGTGCCCAAGGATTTAGTTCTAAGGAAGGTTGTAGGAAGCATGAAGCACCTTGCATGGGGAAGCTGGGCCCCAACTAGGAAGTGCCCACTTCTCTATGACGTATGGCTCCGAGGCAGTTATCCCTTAGAGGCGAGATTCCAAACAATGAGGACCAACTAGTTTGACAACAATAGAAACAAACAACTCTTGTCTACAAGCCTAGACTTGATTGAAGAAAGGAGAGAACTTGCAACCATTAAGTTGGCTCATTACCAACAGAGACTCAGTCAGGGGTATGACAAAGGCATCGGGACAAGAACCTCTGTGCCCAAGGATTTGGTTCTAAATAAGGTTGTAAGAAACATAAAGCACCTTGCATGGGGAAGCTGGGCCCAACTAGGAAGGGCTTATGGCATCCCATTTTTGGAAAGAGTAATGCTAGAGGCAGACTATTTTTTATTTATTTATGTCATAAATGTTTAGATGGTAAATTATGATTAGTATAAGAGTCCGAATTTGATAAGGATGGGGTGTAAAATCCATATTTTACATCATCCAATAAAAGATTGTCACTTCAGCATTTTACTTAAAATCCAATATATCATATCACACCTAATAACATCTCAGTAAACTTCCAATTTGGTTGAATTTATATATGGGTATTAGAGAGGTAAAACATGAGTTTTACATGATGTAGCATATTGAGATTGGAGGGGTAAAACATGAGTTTTACACCACATTCTTATAGAATTTAATCTCTTAGTATAATATTATGAGTTCTTCTATGTATGTAACAAAATATCACAATATCTTTACAATAAATTGAGGTGTCAACCTACCATTTTTCAAAATAAAATGAAATAAATAAAAAAATTATGCTTAGACTCATTACATCTAAAAACAAGTTAGGTATTATGAAAATGTTGTAAGATTTTATTGTACCTAATATTATTTTTGTAAGGTATTACATTCAATTTTTATATATATCAATCATATTATGCCAAGGTTTAGTAAAAAAAAATATATATATTATGCCATGTAGATTTTGTGTGAAAAAATATTTTTAAATTGAGAAATACTACAAACACAACAATTTTCACTTTATTTGTAAGAGCCCTATAACTCAACTAATATCTTCTAGTGTCCTTTCTCGTTATAACTACTAAATTGAAAAAGACAAACACAATATACTTTTACAATGGTTGAGTTGGCAACTTTCTACGTAATTTATTGATATAATCTTTTTACTTTAACAATATACCAGCTATTAAGTTATGAAATAAATATTTATGTGAATTTTTTTAGTGAGAATTGGAAAATGAGAGAATGCACCAAATGGTAATCGACTCACTATTTGGTGCTCCATTTGTGTTGCTACTATTTTTCTAACACAAACACCAAAAGAGGTGGCTCAGTCATCAAAGTTGCCAATTTGGTAACAAGAGTTGGCGATCCGATGGTTAGAGTTGAAAATCTGATGACCAGACTGACGACATTAACTACTAGACCATTGACTCTGGTTGATTGGATCAGCGGCACTAACTAGCGAACCAACAAGCCAACCATTAGATGGGTGAGCCATAATGTGTTTTTGTGAAATATTTTACCTAGTTTTTTAAAGTAAAATATTTTATAGCATTTTATAATAAAAAAATTATTATTAATTGAAAACATTTTCAAATTTAACTAAGTTTTACGAGGAAACAATCAATAAAAACAATAAAAAGCAAAACATATGTAATAGAGCCACAATGAAGCACAATCAAAAGGAGTATTTTGAGAACACAATTTCACACTCTGAGTAATGATTATTTTTCTTGATTTTATAATTTTAACTCAAATCCTATTTTCCTTTCAAAAGATAGGATAGGATGTACTTAGAGCACATTTGGTAGACTGTAATAGGCACTGTAATGTAACAGTTATTTTTATGGTTTAACTATTCAATAATTTGGTTATGTTTTTATTACAGGAAATAGTAATTCCTTATGAATAGTCATTCTTTAAAATGATGAATAACTATTTCTCTCTAAAAGGGTTGTAATAGTTATTCCTTAGTAAATATAAGGCAAAAATGCAAAACTGACCCTTTAACTCTTTCTGTTTTTCATTTTAGTTCTTTAACTTTTAGTTTTGTCAATTCAAGGCTCCGTTACAACTCAGTTAGTGCTGTCGTTAGATATGCTTGAAACGACGCCATTTTGTTTTGTTTTGTTTTTTTTTTTTTTATTATTATTATTTTTTTTATAAATTCGGAATTAAAATAAAATAAGAAAAATCTGAAAAAAAAAAAAAAAAAAAAAAAGGGAACGACGCCGTCATTCCCCTTCCCTAAATCAAAATAAATGCCAATAACATTTTGCAGACAAAACAGGAACAAATGCACCAAAATCAAGCAAACCAAACTACACCCCTGTTAAGCCACAAATAGCATAACAAACAATCAAGTCAAAAATGAACAATTTCAGTACCAAACTTATCACTAAACAGGGAGCTATATATAGGGATAATAATTACAAGTTAATTCTCAATTGGGATTTTAATAATATGACTCATTACAACCATATTATATTGAAATCAATATACCACCAAGAGGATGAATAGCACTAGTACTGTACCCAAAAATTTGACAATCCAAAAGTCCTAATTACATTAGAATATAAAACGAAAATGAAAAGGTATACAGTATTGGATTATTGATCCGATTCAAATAGATGTAGATCCGAAACTCACAGTTATGTTAGATTAACAGAGATAAGATATGGATTCTGAGCTGAAAATGAATAGAGAGAGAGAGAGAGTTTACTGGAATTGGCCATGGAGATTTCACTGACTTCATTGGGGAAGGGGAACGACGACATCATTCCCTTCATGTTTTCTTTTTCTTTTTTCCATATTTTTCTTATTTATTTTAATTCCAAATTTAAAAGAAAAAAGAAAAAAAAAGGAGTAAAACGGTGTCGTTTCAAGCATATCTAACAGCAGTACTAACTGAGTTGTAACAGAACCTTGAATTGACAAAAATTGAAAGTTAGAGGATTGAATTGACAAAACTAAAAGTTAGAGGACTAAAATGAAAAACAATGAAAGTTAGAGGGTTAGTTTTGCATTTTTGCCTAAATATAATAATTTCTAACATTAATATATTTCCAAATAAATAAACTTTCTATATCCACCTAACAATTATGGAAATAAAAATCATCAAAAAATAACTTATTTCTCTAAAATTTAAAATATATTATTTTCTAGGAAATATAATTGTATGAATAAGATTTTTCCTAAAATAGATTATAAGTTTTATTCTAATGTTACAACTCACAACCAAACTAATGAATAAGATTAGTTATTTCATTATAATACATTTTATTCCTGATAATAAAGATTACAATTCTTATTGTAATCCACATTTAATGTACTAATTCGAAAATATAGCAAAATGGTACTCATTCCTCTCATATTTACAGTAGATCTTATTATAAATTTAATGAGTGAATCTTATCATGAATATAATAAAAGATAACATCATTCACCGTTATTAGAAAAGATTTAAGAATTACTGTTAACAAAGATTTTTTCCTCCAGAGAGTTCCAACTACCAACCCATGTTAAAAATAATAATAATAATAATAAAGGAACTAACCCCAAATAACTGTCACTCTTCCACCAACTCCAACTACCATTCCAACAAAGAAGAAAGAAAGACCGACTGGTGAAAGTTGAAACTCTGTCTCTCTCTTTCAGTCTCATCTCAATGGACCTTTCTCTTCAGCGATTTCAACCTGTTCATTCCTCTTCTTCTTCACTCCCTCCCCCTAGGGTTAGGGTTAGGGTTTCAATTTCCCTCCACAATTTTTCTCTCACTCTTCCTCCTCCTTTCTCTCTCTAGAATGGCAGACACTACGACAAGCACAGCTCCTTCTTCTTCTTCTGCTTCTACTTCTACTTCTTCGTCGGCGCCTGCGATCAGTAGGGACACCTCCGGCAATGCGGCGTCGTCTTCGAACTCGTCGCAACTTCGCGAAAACGAAGACCAAACTCAAACTCAAAATGAGCATCAACACCGGTTTCGAGGCCATGAGATAGAGCGCCAACAAGTCGGCCATGTTCCTTATCATCGTGGAGATCTATCGGGTTTCGATGACTCATCAACGGTCATCAGAGACGACACGTGGTCCTGCGTCATCGTCCTCCTCACCTTCTGGTTCTTCGGTACCCCTTCTCTCTCTCTCACATTTAATTACACTTCTATCCTCCGTACTTGAGATTTGGAAAATATGAGAATGTTAATTTCGATAAGTGGAAATACACGAAAAGATTGGATTCGAAATGAGGAAATTCGCTTATATATTAGTTAGAGTGAGTAACAGAGAATGTAATTTTGGATAGAATAGAATGATGGAAAAGAATTTATGTGGCGGGGTTTGAGATTTGGGGTAATTATTCTAGTTTAATTGTGCTTGTTAAGAGTGATTAAGCTCAACCAAGTTTTGATTGTTAGAACACAGCATTTCATTTTCAATGTGGTTGATAATGTTAGCTAAGTTTTGGTGATTTTTGTATTGCTTACAGTATCGATGACTTTGATATTGGGAGTCTATGGCTCGGTGAATTTACTGCTTGGACCTAATTGTTCACTTCTTTTGGAACCTAACCCAATTTTTGTGCAGTATATAAAGGTGATTGCCCCTTCATTCTTATTGTCATTTTTTTTTTTTGAATAGTTTGTGGTGAATGAAAATCCTCTGTTCACTGTCCCGCTCTGCGTGTTCCACTTGATGCTCCACAAGCTTGCAATACTTTTAATTCTCCTTATGAACAAACAAAAGTTTATATGGAAAAAAAAATCAAACACATGGCATAACACAGTTAGTTTGTGAAGAATAAAGTGAAACACTAAGAGTGGGACATGAGATTTTGGTTCGTTTGTGGTGATGTGGTAATCTTAATTGGTTTATTAAAATAGGTGGAAGAGCTAAACGATTCAGGCCCCGGTCCAGTGTTATATGGGTTTTATAAAGCTCCGGTTCTTGATACTGTTACCACTTGGTCCGAAACACGTAATACCACGGTTCAGGTTGATTCTCATGAGGCAAGTTTGCTTTGACAGAATATTTAATGCAACTCTGTATTTGTAGTATGTTCTTGAACCTTGTGATTGTATTGTTGACGTGGTGGGATTAACTTTTTTTTTTTCATCCTTATTCAGGAGTGGGCATATTTGCTAAATGCGGGGTCTCGGATAAATATTTCATATAGTGTGGTCTCCCCAGGGTCCTCTGTTTTTCTCATAATTGCTGAAGGTAATGTGTCTGTGTAGAAATTTTATGTTTGTGCAGAAATTCTTTTTTGATAGATAGGTAGTACTTCATTAAATAAAAGGGAAAGTAACATAAAAAAAAAAACCAAATCACGCAGGCAGTGTGCTAAGGATAAAACAAAAAAACTATAGTACATGTTCGCACAGAAATTCTTATGTATAGAAGTCAGTCACATTCTATGAAAATGGAACGTCTCCATTTAATTTTACAAGTTTGAGTGAAAGCTTGGCGCCCTAACAATTCATAGTAAGCAATTAAAGTAACATCAATTAAGCCCTAAATGAATTTTATGCTCTTGTTTTAGTAATGGATACTGTTGCCTTAATTTCTCCAACTCTTGACTATAGATTTGCACTGTCAAATATGTTAAAAATATAAAAGCCATTTGATTTCTCTCTCTCTCTCTCCCCATTAAGCAAGGTTTGGGAATTGACCTTCACACTGAAGCTAAATTTAACCTATCATAAGGCCTACCATAGTTGCAACATTTCTCTACCCTTTCTTTATAATTATTTTTGAATCTTCTGTGAATGTGTGTGCATAATGTGAAATTTGTCTGTGTTTTTTCTTGTCTTTTAAATAAACTGATTGCAATTGTGCATTCATTGTCCAAATTATTCTGAAGCTGGGACATTGCAGGGAATGATGGCCTTTCTCAGTGGCTTGAGGATCCTACATACCCTAATACCACCTTATCCTGGAACCTTATTTCTGGTGAGATGGATGTTGGAAAGTACATATGTGACATGTTCTGTTTATTTCAATCATATACTGATGTTGGCAACTTCTGTTTATCCAGGAAGTGGCATGATTACACAGGACATATATGTGTCTTCTAGTTATTATGTTGCAGTAGGAAACTTAAACACAGAAGAAGTGGAGGTAATTTTGCAAATTTTTAACATATTATATTATAATTTACTGGTTTGATATGGCTCCAACTTGATCTATTTCAGAACCTTTATGATGATAAGTCCATGAATACACTTCTTTTTCTATTATCAATCTATGAAGAAATTCTGTTTTGTCTATCAGAAGTAATATTGTGTTACAACTGAAAAATGGAATCAACTAACTAATGTTTAATTCTGTTTTGGAACCTTTGGACTCTTGGCTCTCATTCGATGGCATATTAGGATTGCCTTGTAGTTGAATTGGTTAAATTAAAAAAAGTTGGCTGGTTTGGTCATTGTAATCTGTCCTGCTTAATTGAGCGAGCTTAAATTGAAGTACTATATAAACCATTCTATGGAAGAAACGTTGAGAATCTTGGAAGGTTTTCTATTCAATGCCACATCTAAGGAATTTAATAATATTTAAGGAAATTATTTGCTAGTATTTGTTTTCAATCATGATGAATGCCATAGCATCAGAGTGAGATTGTTACTACCCTTTCAGTTATTAGTGATGGCTCTACATGACTTAATGCTGATTCTGTAGCCCCTGCTTGATATTCAAATCAATTTATGTAATGAATATATTTTGAGCATGGCATTTATTTCTCTCTGATTTAGTTGTTAAGGGCAAAAGAAAGCCCCCCCCTCCCCCCACCCCTCGCTAATACTGTCTTTAAAACTCATTGACTAATATGCAGTGATCTAAATGATTCGTTCAATCCAACTTTTTCTCTTTTTTCAGTATGGAAAGTTTGGATACCCTTTATACTTTTAGCAACTGGATAGAAACTGCAATTTATAAGGCTTGTATAAATGGTTTAGTCATTCTCAATATGATAGGGTGGATGTGTCTTCACAAAGCCCTTTGTTCCCCAAACCTCCTTTATTTAAGGCACATTCTATGAAACTTGGGGAGCATAGTTCCAGTTCCATCCTGCTAACCTAATGCTCTAGATTTTGTGTCCATTAAATTGATTTAATTCCTTTCCTTTTTAAATCTAGAGATATTACTGAATGAAATTTTGATTAAACTCACTTCTTAACTTAGGCATTTAAGTTGAATGGTAGACTTTTAGTTAGTCGGTCTGTGCTCATCAAAGTAAGAAACTATTTTGTGAATACAATTTATTACTTTCACTGTCATATGATAAGCTAATTGGTTGGTGGGAACCCTGGAATTCCTGTAATCTTGGAGCTGCTAATTTGGTAAGTTTCAAGTAACCCTTGCATATAGTCAAAGTGTTTAGAGTGAGCGTCAATTTCAGTGAAATTTAAGGTCCTCAATGAGGGCTAGGATAGTTACAAGGTGACTATTGATAAGCAAGCCATTTAATTTCAATAAATCTATTCCTCAATAGAACATGGCTAGTCATTTCTTCTTGCCATTATCTATGATTTAAGATATTTTAAGCAGTTATGATGTTTCTTCCTTGTCAACATTTAAGTTATTAACTTTTGTTGGTTCGAACATTAAACAGGTGCACTTAAGCCTCAGAGTGAAGGCTTATTTGTATAATACTACAGAAGCTTATTACAAGTGTACTTTTGCTGATGGGATGTGTGGTTTAAACGTTTTGTTTCCCAATGGGAATGCTGCTGTCCTAACCTCTCCTAGTGCAGAACAGGTAAGACTGTAGTTCTCTTGGCAGTTACTGTCATTATTATCATTTGCTCAATTGACTAAACTCTGGAGCAGAATTGAAAAAAAATTTTAATGTAGGAAATTGAACTTTATATATCAGTCTGGATGGTTAATATATTCAAATCATTTGTTCCATAGGCACTATGTTCTTGAAATCATTGTTTCACTTGATTTTACAAAATTGTTTAATTACACACATGGTTTTGCACTGGAGACATTGGTAAAATACCTTCTTACCCTCTCCACTGGACTGAATTTTTTTCAAATCCCTTGTATGTACAACAAATTTTACAGTTATTCGGAATTTTCTTTAATTGCTTCAGGGTAAAACCAGTGATGAGTTGTACGTCAGATTGTCCTATGGACCAAGATGGGCCACATATATTGTTGGCATAGGTATACTTTCATTCTTCTATTGCTTCTCTTAATGGAACCTTTATTTATAAATTGTACCTTAATATTTACACTTGTAGGTGGAATGACTGTGCTCATGTTATTCGCCTTTAACTACTTAAACAAGTTCCAATGTGTCCGTGAAGAGGGAAGGTATGTCCCTTACGGGGATATAGGATCTGAGAGGGCCCCTCTGCTTTCATTCAAGGATGATGATCTCTCAAGTTGGGGTTCATCTTATGATTCCGTTTCACATGATGAGGATGATATTGAAGACTTTCTAGCATTGGCTTCCCTAGAAGGGAAGTCCCAAGGGGATGGTGAAAACACTAACAATACCCGGCGTCTTTGTGCAATTTGCTTTGATGCTCCTAGAGACTGCTTTTTCCTTCCATGCGGGCACTGTGTGGCTTGTTTTGAATGTGCAACTAGGTAACTAGTCTCCATCCTTTCCCTTTTCTTTCTTTTTTTTTTCCCCCCTTTTTTGATTGGTAAAATTTGAACGTAGAACCCAGCCTAGCCTCACTCAATCCTTTATTGCTTGGTCCAAAGTACATATTATAGATTTTACTAGAACAAATTGAACACCGTTTATGATCTTGCAAATGGTAGAGGCACAGGTATTAATAATATGATATAACATGTAAAAATGTTACTAAGCATGTTTTCTCTTTTTTGCCATGCTTAAACGAGATGAAATTTGCCTTCTTTCTTGTCACAAACATAGGTGTTACAATCTGTACTGTACTACTGTGGCACCTTTACAGATTATGAGGGCAATATAGGCTTTCATGACAAGATTCAATCTAAACCCTTGCAGGATAGCGGAGGCGGCTGGTACTTGCCCAGTCTGTCGTAGGACCATGAAGAAGGTGAGAAAGATTTTTACAGTTTAAGCGACATAATTTCTTGTTAAAGTGGGCAAAGCCAAGTTGAATAATATGCAACGTGGATTAGTTGTCTACACCAATGCTTTCCTGCCAATCAATAGCATTCATTGAGTAAATTTGTAGCCGGATCATCAGGTATTGTTTGAAAGTGGAATGACCATATCTTGTGTTTTTTTTCCAGTGGACTTTCCACAGTATAAAACAATTTCTGGGTATAGGAATGTGAGAATACACACGTAATATTCAATGTAATGGAAATGTTTTTATTCATTTCTTTGATAGGTTAGATTTTTGGAATTTTTTTTTTTTTTTCCTTTTTCGCTAATTCCAGTTTTCCATTGATGTGCTAATACACTAGAATTATATAATACTGGAAGAGGCGACCTTTCTACTGGGTCTACCATGTAAAAGAAGATTTTATTTACAACAGCTGTGGGTGTCTTGTCTGCCCCTTTTTATCGGAGATCATAAACAACAAAGAAATCTTACAAGCACATATCGTCCATAAAGGCACATTGAAGCAATTCATTAATAACTAAACTAAAGGAATAATGTAAAAGGGCACCAATTGACTCGTTGAACATCTAGTTTGAATTTTTAAACCCTTAAAAATTAGGGAAATCGTGAAATTGATGATTCTATATCTCACTGTTGTGGAAAATAATGTTTGCAATTGCATGCCATGTGATTGATTTCAATATATTAAAAAAAAAATTACAGAAAAAATTTAATTAAAAAAATTCTTAATTTAATTTGAACTCCCCCTCTCTCTCTCAATTATTTTCCTCTTTTATCTAGTCGTCACCAACTATCACAATATATCACCATACAAATCCGGCCATCTGCTAAATTGGCCCACAAAGTCAAAAATCCTATCACGAAATAGAAGGTGTTGTTGGAAAATATGGCTAAATAAACAAGTTTTGATTCAACAATGCAAACCCTAAAAAATTAGCAATGACAAAAATAAATAGATAGAGTTAGAAAGATTTCACAAACTATAGAATCATGCAAAATGCACTGTCTTTAAAGGTTGATTTGTGCCACCCAGAGTAGAACTTGGTGTAAATGACTCTCTTGGCTGAACAACTCCATAGGATTAGACTATAGCAATTTTTTCAAGTTGATCACACTCAAGCAAGAAAAACTAAGAACAACCTTAATTTGCCTTTCCTTAAAACTAAAAATTGATGTTGAAATTTTTAGTGGAGATGAGCAAAAAAAACAGAGCAAAAACAGAGGGAAGAGGTGGCTGCTGTAGCTGAAAAACTAAAGAGCTAAAGAGGGGAATATAGGGTTTAATATACTAACTAATGTGAGGGCTGAAGGACTGCATGTAATGGTCACTGTGCAAGCCAACGGGCTGCACATTAAATGCCCAAACGGGCTGCTTATTTAATGCCTAACGGGCAAAACCAAAATGGGCTAGAGGAAAAGAATTAGAAAAAGAATGAGGAACAAGAGAGAAAGAGACAAGCCTAAACCCAATCCAAGCCCAACTCCAACTTTTAGCCCATTATCTTTCAAGCTAACACTTAAATGGTGTTATGGTTTATAAATATATATGTAAACTCATCTCTAACCAATGCTGAACACAAACATACTTTAAGTGTTTGAAACACAGATACTCCAACAAGTATATCATGAGACCACCATTTTATAGCATGCGAGACTCACAAATGTAAGGCCCACATATGTTATGAGTAACAAATCTTATAAGATCGTCTCATAAGATACTTTTACTTGTCACATATAAGTTGAAAAACCTACCAAAACTGACCTTGACCCTTTTTGAATCCATTGCCATCATCGCAGTGATGAACCTGTGCTCAAAAACCCTATGAACCTATACCTCCATCCCAAATCCAAACCAGGCACCAAACCCCGTATAACCAACAAGTTTATACCCAAAAAAAAAAAAAAACTGCCAGTATGGTTTATGTACATGACACGTGGAGCAATTTCACAAAGTAAAGATATAAAAAGAAGAATGATAAAGAAAAAGAGATCCTAAAGACGAGACTGATCAGAATTTGTATTTGTTATCCTTAGCTAGTTAGCTTAGTCATAGCGTTAAGGATTAGTGTAGCAGTTAGATCGACCATTGTATTGAACAATTGAGTGGGATCTTTTGCAGAGGTTGTCAAGTCTGCTTGAGCATCTTTAACGAAATGTAGCTGTAGGGGATATTTAGTAAATCACATAGTTGATTGTTGAATAAAAAATGAAACGAAATACGTTTGAACTGATTTTATTTTGTGTCCCATCTTTTTTTTTTTTTTTTGATGAACATTTTGTGTCCCATCTGTTTATATGCATACTGAATAAAAAATAAAATAAACTCATTCTGTTGATTGATTTTGTTTAAAACCGACCCTCTTGTCTTATTTGATCCTTAATACATGTGTAGTAAATGAAATTGCAAAAAAAAGAAAGAAAAAAAAAAGATCTTGAATTCATGGGACCCTTCAGTCTGATTGCTCAAAGCCAATCATTGCTTGCAGCTAATTTAATATAACGAAAAGTTGAGCCCCAAAGTACAGAAAAATCAAAGGTCAATTACTTTTACCCACACTCTCTAAGAAAATGAGCAATTGAAGGAAATAGTATGATGCACCCCCTATTGTTGCATACTGCAACTTTTCAGTCCCTTCTACTTCTGGGAAATCTTCATCTCCCGAGCGATTGAATCCCCCAGCCAACCACCCCAAGTTCTTGTATCCTCCTTCATATAACTTTGTAGCTGCCATAATTGACCTGAAATAACAACAACAAAATCAAGAAATTGCTAATTAAATTATCAAGTTAGTTCTAATTTCTTAGCCTGTTGAATAGAACATGATGCCCTTCATTTTACTTGAAATGGATAGAGTTTCACAATTGAAATTTTATTTTCTAGATTTGACAGCAAATAAGCCAAGACACTTTAAAGCTTGGAACATAATCCTCTCTATTTTACTTAAAATGGAAAGAATTCATTTCATAGATAAGATTTTATATCTTGGATATGACAGTATACAAAATGTCACGTCATTTAAAATTTGAAAAGATATACTTTTAGATTTGTAATATTTAATTTAAACTATAAAATGAATCCATTTTAATGGAAAGGATCCTAACACTTAAAATTGTTTTTGTCCCGAACACACCAAAATACCTTATCCTCATGCTCATCCCCATTATATTAGATGAAAAAAATTATTTAAAAAGATTTCTTTGATTCTAATTATATTTTCAAAGATTTTGATAGTTGCTATTTATTTTAAAAACTTAAAATAATCATTATATATATATGTATGTATGTATGTATTCTAATTTTGTTCTAATTTTTCAAAAATTGATGTATACTATTGTGTGACTTGTGTCAATGTTTGTGTCCATGCTTTCATGCTTTATTTGTTTGACAATGCATAAGATCTCATGAATGCACCTTAGATTTATAATATTTGATCTAATTATTAATTAACTATGAATTGGATCGATTTTAAATAGAGAGATCATTCAATATATGTGCATGACAATTTATTACAATCCATGCCCAGCTAGCGCCTTCAGCCTTGAATATGAAAATGAAATTCTCACCTTAGCCCTTCACCACAAGCTACAAGAAGTTTAGAGTCCTTATCAGGAACAACCTCCTCTACTCGCAACAAGAAATCAGGATTCATGGTAGTGAAATATTGGCCAGTCCATAGCCCAATGTAGCCAAAATGCACCCACTTCTTCAAAAGTGTAAGAGGGCTATTGTCCTTGTCCTCAATAAACAGTGGAACATACAGTGACCCCTTCACACGAGCCTTCTCTGTCTCCCAAACGGGTCTGATGTCCAGGAGTGTGAAGCCATCGGAATTAATGGCTGCCACTGCTTCCTTTGGCTGTATGGCCCTGATGGCCTGGGACTGTATGAGCTGCCGGGCATTATTGCTGCTGGACACTGCATTGACATGAAGTGCTGGTCTTCTTTTGGTGGTGGGAAGGGGTGGCTTAGGTTGTTTCTCATGCTTTGAATTGAACGTGGATATGTGGTTCAGTTGGATTGCCATCTCTCTCTCTCTCTCTCTCTTATCCTGAACTGAAAATCTGTGTTATTGATATTTGTGCAGTGAATTAATCCAATGATCCCTTTATTTTGAGCTATTTCTAACTTCTAAGCAACAAGCATCGAGTCAGGGGTTCGACTCCTGGATAGAGACATGAGTGAGCTTTTTTAATTTTTATTTATTTTTAATAAAATAGATAGGTTAGGATTTAAAACTTATGATATCCATTTTTATGATGAACTAGTTATAAATTTACGCGATACAACTTATAAGTATTACCTTCTCCAAAAAAACACTTATAAATATTAGTCCCAAAATATTTTTAAAAATGACAAGATTACTTTCTACTTATAAAAAAAAAATACATAACAAAGTATAATTGATATAATATATTATATTTTTTAAATTAAGTTATCTATATTTTTTATTTGAAAGTGTTTTAAAATTTGTAAGTTTTTTTTTTTTTTCGAGGAAATATAATACATTTTACATTCAATTATCATATAAAGCGAGATATTTTATAAATAATTTAATGTGAGGTTGAAATTTATTTCTACTATTTTTTATAAAGAATTCATCCTCTAAAACGGACCAAATTGGATTGAAGTGGACCAAATGGACTAAATAGATCAATGTGGACCAAATTGAAGTGGACTGCATCAGATCATATGGACCAAATTAGACTAAATTGGACTGAATTGCATAGAAGTGCATCAAAATAGACTGAAATGAACCGAATTAGACTGACGTGGACTGAATTGACCTAATTAGACCAAAGTTGACCAAATTAGACTGAATTGGACCATATGGACTGAATTAGACCAAAGTGGACCGAATTGGAGCAAAAGAACCAAAATGCTAAACTGATATGACTCAATAGGAGTGTAGCAACAATATATAAATATAGATGATAGGATTTCAAATTTGTGGCATTTGTTCCAATATTACTGCTTTATACCATTAAGTCAATACACATGCTTTATGATAATTACTCATTTTCATTAGGTCAAGACATCAATTTTTTTTGTAAGTAAGTTTTTAATCTAATTTCTTTATATGATGATAAGAAACTTTTTTAGTTAAGCTAATTGAAATTCACATGAGAGAGCTATTTCTAAACATGACATTATATAATGTTTAGTAAACAATCACATAGTGTGGAATGTGAATGTCTAGTTCACCCGTCGCAATAGTTGATGAAATTTTTGGTTCTTGAATAGAGAACTTAGAAGTGAAGATAGAATTTCTGTATCAAAAAAAGAAGTTAAGATAGAATTTCATTAAGAAACTTCTCTTAACTTTTATAAATCTATAATGATTTTATTAATGACAATTAGGGGGTTACAAAATATCTAAAAAGAAATACTAGCAACTGCATCACTCATTTTATATTTGACAATATCATTCCAGAAATGTGTCAGGGCTAGAATCGCTAGATAATAAGAATCCTGTAGTCTCACTAATTGTCTGGCAAATTCAGCCACACATATCTCTATAGATCTAGCTAGCAAGTAATGGTAGGAAAAAAAAAAATTGAACTCCAAACATAAATAATTGAGAGAGCTAGTGTAAAATGTTCCCATAGTGGTTGTTTGATTCACTGAATATGTATTTGAACATTTTTCTAACATCAACAATGAATATAGTGTTTTTGGGACACTTGTATGGTAGGCAAAATGGAATTGAAAAATGTGTCATAAATTTGGAGGTTTCAACTTTCAAGTTCCATTTACAACACTATGGTCACATATTTTTTGGGGTGATTCATGAGTAAAAAGCGAAACAGTTTGGCCAAATAATGTAATATTCAATCTTAAAAAAAAAAAAAAAAAAGGTTTTGGGGTCATTTTACACTAACGTTTTCTACTACTAAATTTAAATATATCAGTAATCATGGTTAGCTATCCATACCGAATTTCTTTTATTAGATTGCCACCAAACAACTTGACTCAGTTTGTTTCGGTATAAAATGCTTTCTAACATTGAAGCATTTGAATTGTTGGCCTTCCTAGACTTGTTCTCGCATTCTCAATAGACAATGCACTACTTCCAATAAAATACTCTTCCTTAAAAGATGGGAATCGAAATAAAGACATAATTTTCAATTCAAATGTTTTTTTTATTGTTGAGTATTGCATAAGAAGGAAAGAATAACTGTTTATTTAGCTGAAGTTGAAAATTTTTGCTGAAAGTATTGTAGATAAAAGTAAAAGTGCTGAAAATATTATAAGTAAAGATAAAAGGTAACAAAAATAGTACAACGAGACTTATAAATAGATCAAAAAAAAAAAATAGCACCCATGAATAATAACAAAAATAAACTAAATAATAAAATAAGTTGACTTTAAAGTCACTTCCGAAATGCAACCTAAAAGACTTAAATAAATAACAATGACTAGCAATTCAAATTAACAACTTTCAAACTTCATGTTCGACTTCTTGACACAAACTAGAATGCTATTCAAACTTCAATGGGAGGGGAGGAACTGGTGTTGGCCATGATTGTTGCTGAAGTAGGAAGACAGATTTTGCTTTGTCAACTAAGTGTTGTTGCCGCCTTAGGACGAGAGATTTTGAGTTGTCAACTATGTTTTCCTTCGTATTTTCTAGTTCGATGGCAACTTTCAATACCATCGTTTGCAGGTCCCACATAAGAATGTAATTGCGGAAATTGAAGAAGAAAATTTTATCATCATTTGGGTGGAAAGCTGGCAACAGCACCATCGGTGATAAAGACGCTAAATTCGCAAGATTGGGATATTTTAAAACCATGTCCGCAATATAAACTTCGTGTTTCAGGCACCATCTACCTCCATTATCATAATCCTCCAGTTCCCAAATAGAAAATTTGTCACCAGTTAGAAATTGGTTCATGTATCTCGATGGAGAATATTGATGGATTATCCGAAGATGCCCTCGAAACACACAAAGAGAGACTGACCAGTATCCATTATACGGAAAGCTGATGGGTGTTTCAATATAACCGCATCGTTCTGCATCGTTGAATGGATCGAACACAACAATGCCTTGGAGTTGGAGTTCTTCATATGTATAATTCGCCAAATGCATCATCCCATTGCATGCAACAACACCAGCTTCCTTAGATATGTAACTGCACCGTGTCAATCCCCGTGGTGGCAAAGAAACAACTGAGTTGCACCATTCACCAGTGTCGGAAGAAAAAATGTGCATATGTAATTTGGTATTGGGGTGAGTGGGAGGATGAAAGCGTACCACCTTATATCTGTAATGTGCATGGGTTTTACATTCCTGCTCGTTATCACAACTATATGGATCGCATATAAAGCCAACTATAACGTCGTCCAAGTTACTGTAGATGGGAAGGGGAAGGTGAGGGAGCGTGATCCATTGCTTTGTAAGCGGATTGCAGATGCAATACTCACAAAAACCTGGCTCAAAATTTAAAATAGAGTCTTGCTGAACTTCTCTGTATAGTAACAATAAGTCGTTGAACGATGCTCTGATTATATAGTGATAATCTTTCCTTACTCCTCGTTTGATACAGGGAAGAAAGTTGAGAACATCATCACCGACGACACAGTCCCCAGAATTATCGGATGGAAAAACCAGGAGGTCCAGGAAATTCTTAGTCGAACTAAAACAATTCTGTAACACAAGAGTAAAAGGGTCTGAGTTCGAGTCTGATGAATTTGATTCACTGAATTGATGGCGGTGGTGAATGAAGCCGCGAACAAAGTAAGGATCGGAAATAAGAGAAAACCAGCGCTTTGAGACGGATTTGAATTGGAAAGCAGATCGACAAGGGAGTCGATAAAAAATCTCGGACAACAGAGCATCAGGTAGTTTGTTGATCAATTCATATAATGGTTCCGATGATTGGGTCGGATTTTCTTTTCTTCTTTTGCGAAGTGGGAGCAAAGAAAGGTCTGTGCTTGACTTTGAAAGAGACATGGCTGCGGCAAAAGCAGAGAGATTTGTTGGGGAAGAAGAGAAACAGACGTACTTGTATCTACTCTCTCTACCGCTAGGGTTTGTGTTTATGTGAGTAGGTATAAGTAGGGGTGTGCAATCAACCCCTCAAAACCGACCCAATCCAACCTAATCCAGCGGGTTGGGTTGGTTTTTAGGGCTTGGTGGTTTGAGTTGGGTTACAAATTTTTTTTTGACAACGGGTCGGGTTGATTTCAGGTCATAAAATTCCAAACTCAACCCAACCCACTCATATATTTAATATATATATATATATTATATAATTAATAATTTTTTTTAAAATAAGAAGCTCTTCTTATCCTTTATAAAAGCCAATTAATTCATACAAACCCTAGTAAATTACTATTGTTGTTGTTTTTTTTTTTTTTTTTGAGAGAGTTTCAACCTACGGCGTCCGCTTCTGATGATAGCTCTTTGTCATCAGACCAAGATATCAATCAGTTTTTGGTGTAGGCGGGGATTGAACCCCAGATCTCTTATTCAACCATCAAAAACTTTACAAATTGAGCTAACTGGAACCCACAATTACTATTGTTGTTTAGTCATTAGTATTATTTACCTTTAAGGAGTTATATTGATACTAATCTTTAGGTTTTTTTAATATATTTATATTTTTTCTGCTTAATTTAATAATAATAATAAATTGTCGAACTCATGTGTTCAACCCTCTCATGCACATCCGTATAAGGGACCTTTGCCAAAGTCAATAATATCAAAACATTCCATCCCTTTGCCATAATTGTTTTTCTATGTGACAAGATGTGGTTGACCGCTTTATCAATTACATGGACTTTTATTATTTTTTTCATTCATTTAAAGTCTATCATATAAATTAAATTTTACAAATATAAATTAAATTTTACAAATTGAAGTGTATATGAAAGGACACGGTTTAAGAAAATTTTTTTTTTTTTCCTGTTGAACATTAGTGATAAAATTTTCAAATCTATTTGTGATGTTCTAAAATTATTATGAAGAACTGAACATATTCAATTGGGAATTAGAGAAAGTTCGAATAATATGAGAAAATATAATCAGAACAATTAACACAGAGTGAAAACAAGCCAAGTTTGATATTTTTTTGCATGAACCCAAGTAATTTCCAATATAAACCATGCAACACAATTGCCATAAGCTTGAGCACACCATGGAGTAATGTAATCTCAAATTCAATAAGTGTGTTTGATCTGATGAGGAGGAGGAAGAACAATATGAAGAAAGAGTTAAATAGTATAGCGTCAAGGTATTAATTGTTATTTTTTCAAAGATAAATGAAATAGTGATCTTAAAATATATGAACTTATATAATTCTATTACACTATATCTCAATATATGCGATGATTTAATTAAGTAAATAACTCTATTTATTTACTATTTCGTAATTTTAAATATTAATTAAAAAATATTAATTGATATAAGTGGAACAGCAATATTTCAAATACATACTTGAAATGCAACTTGGTGATACAATAGAAATTGCAAATTGTGTAGTGTTTGACAAAAAAGCAGAGGAGTTAATTTTATGCAATTCTCCAATATGGAAGATGAGGTACGAATGGTTGAAACATTTTATTTGTCTAATTAGATTAAACTAATTATGTTAGATTGAAAACTAATGTTTTGCTCTTCGAGACTATATAAAATAATTAAATGAAATAAAATTTTTCCATGTTTAAATTTATAGATAAACATTTTATCTGTCTAGTACGTTTGCACATATAAAAATGCAATAATTGCAAATTGTATCTCTCCAAGAAATATATCTTCAAAACCTCCTCTCTTTTTTCTTTTTCTTTTTTTGAGAAGACTAAGTATTTATAATACACACATGGAGAGAGGGGAGAAGGTCCTAAAGAAACTAACAATGGTGTATATCTGAAAGAGTCTAACTCTTGAAAATGCACCAAGTCTTATCTCATCCATATGGGTCGTCCGTGAGAAAAGAATGGAAAGATGTGATGCGTGAAGCATGCTCGTCCCCAATGACCTCGTCCGTCCTTAATAAAGGATGGACGAGTTCATTAGACGTTGAGCATATTGAGCTTTTGACTACTCAAATTTCCACCGGGGGTAAGGAATGAGTTGTAGCATTACGAGCCAAGTCCTCTACTAACCGTTATGGAACATAGGTCCAAATAAGGTAACTTCTATGGCAGTTATGGAAGTTACCTCTGAATCTTCTGAACTCCTCAACAATAGGAACGATTATTAAACAAGTAACCGTTTCATGTATGCTATATAAGCATCCCTTTGCGAAGAGGTAATTCATTCAGACACTTCCACAAAAAATTGGGATTTCAGAAATACTGACTTTACCATCGGAGGATTCTTGGCCGGTCTTCCTCGGTTGCCTCTGATTTTGTGTTTACTTTTTCAGGATTACCAAGTGCTCTCTGATCATTGATACCCGAAACATTCAGCCTACTGATTCCTATGATCATCACTAAGTATTTATAACACACATACACACAGAGGAGAAAAGGTCTTAAAGAAACCGACAATGATGTATATTTAAAAAAGCCTAACTCTTGTATATCCAAAGCCTCCTTATTGTATTTTAGTAAAGCTTGACCTATTTATTGCTGAGTATGGAGTTAGTGCAAAATTTTGTAACTCTAAATAAATAAGTACATTATTAACCTATTTTAAATAAGTGTTGAAATCTTTATATTTTCACAATAACATTTGGTTGTGTTTCAATTTATTTGTTAAATTGTACTTGGTATCAAGGTTTTGAAACTCAGACTGAACCATACAGTCTGACTGAAAAAACCTTAAACCTCTCGTTTTGCGATTTTTTAAACTTCAAGATCCGTTCAATAGGAAAAAAGCAGAAACCCGTGCGAACCGTGGTTGAACCATATGGTTCTGAGAACTGTGAACGGATTCAGCGGTTCTCACGGACCCTTTAAAAAAATAAATAAATAAAGCCTTAAACGGAATCACTGTCTGTTTTTTCCCCTATACAACGTCGTTTAGGATGCTCAAAGAGTCAAAATTAGAAACCAAACCAAGTCTCCATCATTCGGTCCTTAAGCTCAAGAAAAATCGCCTCCCTTCAGACCCTCCCTCGCCTCAGATCGCCTCTCTTCCTCGTCGGCCGCCGCACTCCTCAGCTCAGTCAAATCTCTAATAATATCCTCCATAACTCTCCAGATGCCAGCCAAAGCTTCTATCCTTGTCGGTGTTGTCATTTGTTGCTGGAGAAAATAGGTAACTAGCACTAAAAAACTAACTATTTAGTTAGTAGTTAAGGTTTCAAAACTAATTTTTCTTCTAGCATCTCGAGTCTTTTAAACTCGATTTTGGCCAATAAATCGACCATCAAACGCTCGATTTCTATGCTCTGATTACTGCCAACGTGGCAAACTTTGCCACGTGGGAACACAGAAATCGAGTCTCTAAGACTCGATTTCTAAGTGTTATATATACAACCAACTCAGTGAGGAACCACAACGTCAAGGAAGAAAGCAGAGAAAAAAAGAAAAAAAAAAAAACCAGAAATAGAAAGAGAGATCGGCGAGACCCAGGCGCCGCGCGCAGCCTGAGTCTCGCGAGCCCAGGCGAGACCCAGGCGCCGCACGCGGCCTGGGTCTCGCTAGACCCAGGCCGCGCGCTGCCTGGGTCTCGCCTGGGCTCGCGAGACCCAGCTTTTTCTCTCCCTCTGATTTGCCTCTAAGCTCTGATCTGAGCCTTTGGGATGGCGCTGCCTGGGCTCGCACGACCCAGCTCTTTCTCTCCCTCTGATCTGCCTCTAAGCTCTGATCTGAGCTTTGGGATTGATTCTTAAATTTGTTTTTTTGGTATTTTGGGTTATCTATGAGAGTTCAAGTTTTTAAAAATATTTTTGAGTTAGAAATCGAGTCTCTAAGACTCGATTTCCAGCTAGGCTCTACGTGGAAAAAAATCCACATCGGACGTGATCAATCGACGAAAATCGAGTCTCAAAAACTCGATTTATAGGCCCTAAATCGAGTCTTTAAGACTCAAGATGTTAGACAGCCAATTACTTTCAAAACTGAACCTATTAACTAGATAGTTAGTTTTTTAGTGCTAGTTACCTATTTTCTCCTTTGTTGCTGCCTCTAGTTGATGACCAAAGATTGGATCTCTCTAAACAAGTGAAAGACTCGCTTTTTCTCACTGTGTTGCTTTCTCTCTTTTTGCTGAGATGATCTTTCTTTTGTTTGAATTTATTGAAGTCTTTCTCTGTTGCTGTTGGGTAAAGATGTAAAGTAGTATATGCTTTGTAAAAAATGTCAGACCTCGTGTATCACCATAGACCACATAAATTGATGTATTTATTAATTATTATATTTAGTTTTTATCTTTGTTGATATTATATTAGTATATTACAGTACCACCACTACTACTACAGTATTACAGCTTTAAGCTTTTTAAGCTCTCCTGTTTTAGTAATATTTTAATGTTAGATTTAAATTTGATAGTGGGTTTTTTTTATACTAAAAAATTGATAGTGGTAGTTTACTGTTTTTATTTATTTTTTATTTTTATAGAAATGTGGTAGTTTACTAGTTGGTTACTACAAC
Source organism: Quercus robur (assembly GCF_932294415.1). Taxonomy (NCBI): domain Eukaryota; kingdom Viridiplantae; phylum Streptophyta; class Magnoliopsida; order Fagales; family Fagaceae; genus Quercus; species Quercus robur. The sequence goes on from NC_065540.1 coordinate 13,771,553, forward strand.
AATGGTGTTATACTCGTTATATCATCTACTATAATATGGTTTTTTTTTTTTTTTTGGGTAAACATGAAAATATCATTAATTAAGAAACACTGGCAGAAGCACCAGTTATACAAAGTCTTGAGCAACAAACGCCCATCATATCATCATACAGGGGTTGCAAAATAACAGGGGGGTGGGGACAAAAACTAAAGACAAGTTAGCAGAAGTCAATCCCAGTTTTGCTAACACGTCAGCGCAAAAATTAGCTTCCCTGAAGCAATGTGATAATTTAACTTGAGGCAGCCGTAGCAACCATTCCCTGCAATCATTAACAAGACCGGACAAATCTCCATTAGTATTGACATTGCTAAAACTAAAGAAATTGCTACGGTTGCATCAAGTTCTGTCTCCACTGCAGAAATTCCTCTCTCTAAACACAACCCCAGTCCTTCCCTCAAAGCCCATAACTCCGCAGCAATACTTGAGCTAACATTGATGGACTTAGCAAAGCCCACAACCCACTGTCCGGCGCAATCTCTAAGCAATCCGCTGCACCTTGACAGCCTATTTGTACTGACAACTGAGCCATTCGTATTAAGTTTATGCCAACTTGCAGGAGGTTTCAACCATTGGACCTATTTCAGTTGTCTATCTTTCCCGGTATTAGGCTCCAACACACAATACAAATGCTCCCGTGTTTGCATTTCCACCACCTGAACCAGATTTGGGTTGGGAGGTTGCTACTTAAATGCCATTCTATTCCGTTGAAGCCACAAATTCCATAAACCAAGGAGGAAGAAGGTGCACCAGACATAATCCTTACCATGAACCTTTGAAGAATCTAAGGCATTCTTTTTAATCCACACCACAGAATCATCCGAGAAGGACTGCTTTAGACTATCAGGGCAGTTTGCTTGCTCCCAGAAAGAATTTGCAATCAGGCAATCCCTCAACACATGACTGATACTCTCTTCCAATTCTGTGCAACTATCACAGCCTCCCAGTCCACCAATACGACGATGAGTCAAAATGGCTTTCACGGGTAAACTCTTATGCAAACATTTCCAAAGAAAGATTTTAATCTTAGGCAAAGTTTGGAGCTTCCAAATCCATTTGCCATCCATTTGCCATGGAAATATGGTGTCTCTAGGTTCTCATCAAATGCCAATAGGTACGCATTTCTTAAGTCAAACTTCCCATTTAAGCTAGAAATCCAGCTCCTATGATCCTCCCGCAACATATCTTCTAAGCGGGGTGGCTCTCACTACCTTAATAATGTGTTCAGGAAAGACAAAGGATAGGTTAGTCAGCTCCCAGCCCGTATCCATAGTCACCTCCTTAATGCACACCTCACTCTCTCCTTTGTTCAAAGGACCTTCAATTAGGGACCTAATTGTGCCAATATTCTGCCACTTGTCATTCCAGAAGCTTAGTGAGCTGTTGCGACCAACTGTCCACTTAGAGCCCTTCTCACAAATACTTCTCCCAATCTTCACTGCGTTCCAAGCTCTAGTATGAGCTTTTGGTTTTCTAGCAAGCCCAGCCATGTACTTTTTCCTCAACACATCAGCCCAACCTCCACTCTTTGAGTTCTCCATTCGCCAACACAACTTTGCAGCTAAAGTTAAATTTCTTCCTCTTGCTTCCTGAATGACCAAACCCCCTCGACACTTTGGTTTAGTAACTTTTCCCCAACCAACCATATGCAATTTTTTATGCTATTCCGTCGATCCCCACACAAAATTCCTGCTAATCTTATCAAGATTATTTAGAATATGGGTAGGGAGCTTGCACCCTTGCATCACATAGGCAGGGATTACCGAGAGAACTAATTGGGCAATAACAACCCTAGCGGCCATCGAAAGTAAATTGGTTTTCTAGCCTTGCAACTTATTTTGCACCCTTTCCATAACAAAGTTAAAATCTTGCGAAGTTGACCCTGGGTGTTTGATTAGGAGACCCAAATACTTACCAATATTTGGGGTCGAGTTAATGCTAAGCACCTCACACATCTCCTCTCTAGAATCAGGGCTGATATTTGGGGAGAAATACACTTTAGACTTATCCAAGCTAACTTTTTGACCCGGCAACTCACAGAATGTATCCAAGGTCTCTCTCATACTATTACTATTTCGTAAATCAGCTTTTGCAAAAAGGACAAGGTCGTCGGCAAAGAAAAGATGGGAAAAAGCTTGCCCACCTTTTGAAGCCTGGACCGGATCCCACAAATTTTCCTCACATCTTCGCAAGATAAGAAACCCAAGCACTTCCATACACATGATGAATAAATACGGGGAGAGGGGATCCCCTTGTCTAATACCCCGTGAAGGATGAAAGGGCTCAAGTTTGCCGCCATTGAGAAGAACTGAAATCGACGAACTAGACACACAACTCATAATGAGTTTGATTTGAGAAGGGGACAGCCTGTAGAGTTCAAGAACATCCCTAATACAATGCCACTCAAGTCTATCATAAGCTTTCTCTAAATCTATTTTGATGGCCATAAACCCCGTCTTCCCCTTTTTGAGTGTCATTGTATGAATAATCTCTTAAGCGATGATCATATTATCTAAACCCATTCTTCCTGGAACAAAGGCTGTTTGGAGGGGAGAAATGAGCTTTGGCAGAAGAGGGCGAAGTCTCTTGACTATGATCTTGGTGACCACTTTGTACACAGTGTTACATAGACTTATAGGTCTAAAGGCAGCCAGCCAATCCGCCCCTGGATGCTTTGGGATAAGAGTGATAAGGGTCTCGTTAAGCTGGGGGGACATGGTGGAGCTTTGAAACACCTTAAACACTTCATTTACCACTGAAGTACGAACTTGCTGCCAATAGGCTTGGAAGAACCCTGCATGAATCCCACAATACCGTTAACTAGTTCACCCATACTCAACGGTGGGTTGGACATATCCAACTCTTGGCTATCAAGGTTGAAAGCCTGAGCAAAAGTGCCAGGCATCTCACCAACCAGCTTATCCCTGTAGGAAGGGGGAGAGCTGAAATCTGATGCTCCCATCGCATCTTTTGCCTTTTTTGTGCTCCGATGGAGCTCCGCCTCTTCTTCTGTGGACTATTCACTTTGAGAGAACTCACACTCCATTTCTTTTGCTTACTATAATATGGTTATATACTTATTTGTTTGTTTATTTAGTAAGTTTTCTTAAGATTTAATATTTTCTATTTGTCTTATGAAAATTATGATATGAAAAATATATTTGAAAGATAAATCTTATATTTATTTGGAGACTATTTTAGTTAATTTTTTTATTTTTACTAATTTAATGTATTTATTTATATTTAAAATAATTATTAAATTAATTATGACGTCATCATGGTTCAACCTCGGTTCGACCCCGGTTTGACCTTAAAAACCTTGGATCTTTCCCTTTTACGGTTCAATGAACAGTTCGGGTTTCAAAAACTTGTTTGGTATCATCTTAGCATTGAAGTCATAATTGAGTGTGTGGGTGTGTTCATTTTTCTTGAGCTATGTTGCATCTTACCAAAAACTCATTGGACGCATAAATCTTGAATTGGAATAAAAGGAAAATTTTGACACACACACACACACACACACACACATATATATATATATATATATATATATATGTATATATATATATATATATATATATATATATATGTATAAAAGCTTCTTAACAAGCCAATGTTTTAAAACCTGAACAGTCTAAATAATAATAATAAAAAGGAGATATTTAAGTTTTTTAGGTCGAATCGGGGTCCAAACTGAGATCAAACATTGATGATATCGGAGTGATGACCATGAAACACTCTCAAATTAGGGATTTTATTAGTATTCGGCATCGGAGTGATGACGATGAAACGGAGAGAAAACCTTACATGTTTGATAAACTCGGCAAAATCATTATTTGAATATTTTCACTGTGGTTAATTTATTTAAATTAAATCAAAACACAAGACTATAAGTCATGCTTATTGTTCCTAAGAGTAAGACTTCGTTAACTTAGTTTGCATTTTTAGTGTTGTGTAATTATTGGTTTTACTGTTATTGAACAATGTGTTTAAGCTTTATGTGTGTGGTTTTCGTTGTGTTAAAAAATGTAGGATGATTGGTGAAATTGGATTGAAACAATTTGAATTCTTACACTCTGCTGAATCTCTCACTATCACTATCAGGCCAATTCGTTGGTCAGTGATCAGTAATAATAGGAAGACCTTGTGGCGGCCACATTCAAAGACAGAGGGCAGGAGACAATGATCGAGCAAAGGGAAGTTTGAGTGGTGCTGGTAATTGGTGGCAGTGGGGGTTTAATTTAGTGATCAAGATAGATGGTATTGGCATCATAGAAGAGATAAAAGGACTATCAGTGGTGGGATGAAAGCTCATGCTGTGGGGTTGTTTGATTCACTTATTTATTTAGAATATGTATTTGAACATGTTTCTAACACCAACAATTAGTATAGTGCTTTTAGGACACTTGAATTGTAGGCTAGCTCAATAGACTTGAAAGATCTGTCATAAACTTGGAGGTCTCAAGTTTCATTTACAACACTATCGGGACATATTTTTGGGGGGTGTTTCAGAGGTTAAAAATGGAATAATTTAGACAAAGAATGGTAATATTCAAACATTTTATTTATTTTTTTCCTTTTGGTTTTGAGGCATTTTACACTATCATTTTCTACAAAAAAATTTAAATATATAAACAATTAATCATAGTTAGCTCAAAATCCTTACCGAATTTCTTTTAGGTTGCCACCTAACAAATTTTGATAATTGTATTTGTTTATTTACTTTATTAGTTTGAAACCTTTGTTTTTGTCTAGCTTTGTTAGTATAAAAACTTAAATGTGGTTTATAATTATTTAGATGACCAGATTTGTTATTATAAAAACTTAATTGTGGTTTATAATTATTTAGATGACGACAGAACATATAAAAAGATTTGAGTTCTGTGTTATTAATGTGGCGGATTTGGGATTGTAAATTCAAACTAATCGTAGAATGACTTGAATTTAGTTTTGGTGACAAGTTTTTCTGTATTGATTTGACTTCTAAGACGAGTCTCTACATAGATGAATTCAATATTCTGAAACCATGTCCGTTGAAGTAAATTTTGTGTATCATGAACCATGTACCTGCATATTCCCAAATTATAAGCAAATTCAACTCCCGAGTAGGAGCAAAACTACTTTGAAATTGATGATAGTTAACCCTTTGTGATGCAAAAGAAAAACAAAATCTGTGATGCATCATTTGATGACAAAGTTGGAGGCATTTCGTTGCTATAACAAGTTAATATTGTGCATTCACAATCAAAGAAAATACATCCAAGACACACTGCCAAACCTTAATTAGAAAGCAAAATTAATGCAAAAACTTGTGTGCAGTAGACAACTAAAAGGACAATCTGATCACCACACTTCTGAAGGTACACTTAATTGTTACAGAATTCATATTGGAGATAATTGTGCCAAAACATATATAATTTCACTTTATTAAAGCATCAGCTGTAATTTAAAAGGAAAAATAAAAGAATTTGAATTTTTTTCCTTTCATCATGGCTATGCACAAATGTTCTTGCATACTAAAAAAGCAATGCCCTACTTCTCACAATCTGAAGATTCTGAACAAAAAAAATTTAAGCACCTACTTCAATCATATAAATATGATGGCCTTCAACTCCGTGATAACTGCTCAAAACCAAAAAATAGTTTGCATGGAGAGGATCAGAATAAGGATATACATTCAAATCCAAATGTTTTTTTGTGAGTAAAAGGTTAAATAAATAACAATGGGATGGGACTAACATTCAAATTATTAAAAACTTTCAAACTTCATGCTTCTTGAGACAAATTGAAATGCTATTCAAACTTCATGCTTGGAATGCTGCTCGAACTTCAATGGGAGGGAAGGAACTGGTGTTGGCCATGGTTGTTGCTTAAGTAGGAAGACAGATTTTGCTTTGTCAACCAAGGGTTCCCTATTTCGTAGTTGGATGACAATTTTCAATACCATCATTTGCAAGTTGCACATAACAATGTAATTGTGGAATTTGAAGAAGAGAATTTTGTCATCACTTGGGTGAAAAGCAGGCAACAACACGAGTGGTGATGAAGACTCCTTCACTATCTTAACAAGATTGGGATGTTCTGTAACCATGTCCTTAAAATAAACTTTGTGTTTCAGGCACTATTTACCTCCATTATCATAATCCTCGAGTTCCCAAATAGAAAAATTGTTAGCGTTGTGACAGGTGGGGATGTTCTTGCTTGAGAAAATGAGGAGTGTAAATTAGACTCCAATTTAATATTTAATTAATTTTTTTTCTCAACTTTGGCGCATATATATATATATATATATATATATATATATATATGTAAGGACACAAAATCTTTAACGGCCCAACAACGATGTTGGGCTCGCACACGGAAAGTCCCTCACAATAATATTTGTAGAGAGTGGGCTTGAAAGGCCAGCGTTGGATCACAGGGCGACATTTCGAGCCGGACTATAGGTGAACCAATATGAGAAAGAGCTTCGGGCTGGATACTCAGGCCCTTCAATCTTGTATCTAGAAGGATTTGGCTCCTCGGATCGTGTCCGAGGAGCGATGGTGCTGTCCCCGGTTACCCGTCGGTGGGTTTTTATGTGGTGTCCGGCGTATATTACCCAGGCATTCTCTTTCATCAAGTCTTTCTCAAGAAGCTAGATGGGAGAGCCCCCCCTTTTGGTCACATAACATTCTCTTTTATACTAGCCTACGCTCGTTGTCATTCGTCCACGTGTAGGGTCGATCTTTCCAGGACAGATATCTGTCCCATCAGTCTAATCCCAAAAATTGCTGGAGATGATCCATAAAGCCTAAGATCCCGGCTCTGTTAGGGGCAGTGTCATGTCATGGAAGGGTATTAAAGACAACTTCTCCAGGATATTTTCTGATCTTTATAGCTTACTCGTGTTCCATTTCTATCCATGAGGTTTTGGACCTGCCGAGGACGAAACCGTCCTCGGCTGTGTCTTCGGGCCACTTTTTATGTTTCCTAATTTCGAGCTTGGGCCCTGGCCTCCTTCAGTTTAGGACCGGTGGGCTTCCCATAAGCGCGTGGGCCGGACCCATAAACTATTGGACCCCACAATATATATATATATATATATATATATATATATATATATATATATATAAAGCGAAAATACACTTTAATTTTGGTCCTTATATTGATTTTGCTATTATTGTAGTTCCTAAAAAAAGAAAATCAATTCTATTTTGGTTCAGCTGGAAACCGGCCACTAAAAAAAGTCTTACGTGGCAAATGAAATGCATAGATGGCATGTTAGATATTGACATAGCTAATAAAATAATAATAAAAATACATGCTAGCATCCATGTCATCATTTTAATAAATAAATAAAAAGCCACCTCAGAAAATTAAAAAACAAATAATGAAATAATTTTTTTTTTAAAACCTTAGATCTTTTTTTTTCTTTTCTTTTTGCTTTTCATTATTTTTTCGAAAGAACATTGTTCTTCTTCTTTCCCAGAATATGAACTTCATGCTTCATGTTCTTCCCCAAATCAAGACAAACCCAACCGGCCAACCCACTCATAATTAATCTCAATACAGAAAATTCTAACAACCTCATATATCCAAGAAATAAACCCATAAACCTAGAAATTTTATTAGGAAACAAACACAGAAGAAGCCCAAAAAAACATACAAATTCACATTAAAACAAACACAAAACCAAACTCACTGTGACCCAAACCTATAAACATGAAATCAAGACCCATAGCCACATCGATCTCCACCTCCATTACTGACCACCCACCCCCACAGAAACCTAGAAAAACCTAGCCACCTCCAACGAAACCTGTAAACACGAATCCAAGACCCATAGCCACACCAATCTCCACGACCACAACCCACCCCAATGAAAACCCAATTAAACCTACTACCATCATCGCTAATCAAACCCACTACCACCATCGCCGAAAAAACCCAACCCCAGAGAAACCCAAAAAAAAACCAATCAAACCCACTACCACCATCATCAATCAAACAAGAGAGAGGGAGAGAGAGTAACCAACTGATGGCAACAGCGATGGTTGAAGATTCGAGTTTCGAGGATGATCAACAGCGATGGTTGAAGATTTAAGCTTTGAAGATTCAAGATTCAAGCTTTGAGGATGACAACACCGATGACATCATTCGTGCCTATCTCCTCAACACCAAGATCCGCATCCTCTCTCTCTCTCTCTCTCATTTCTTCAGCAATACTATGAAAACTAAAGTAAGCCTCTAGATCCATTTATTCTCATATTTTTTTTAATTTTTAATTTATCTATGCATTGTAACTGTTTATTTATTTAAATTGGTATGATCGAGTTATGAAAAACAAGTTTCAGTTTTTATATCTGTTTTAATTTTAATGTAAAGCTCTATTTTTCAAAAAAAAAAAAAAAAATATATATATATATATACACGCGCACGTGCACACACACTCATATATATATATATATATGATTTTTGATTTATTTGTGGATTTCTTTGATAGGTTATGTGGTTGCACGATTTTCCTGGCCCAACTTCTGTTGATCAGGCCTTGGCCCAAAGCACAACCCACAATAAATATTTGTAGAGAATGGGTTAAAGAACTTGGCCTCAATGAAACTAGCAAGTCTAATGCATGTAGTGTACTGTTCGCAGAAGGAAATAAGAACGTCAAGAAAAATTCCTCAAGTCTGATTTTATTTCTTTTGTCCCTCTTACAATTCTGCCGTCTAGCTTCTTTTGTCCCTCTTATTTCTTTTGTCCTTATCCATGCACGAAGGAGAAACCCTGAAAGCGTACTCGGATAGGTATTGGGAGGTGTATAACGATTTAGATGACAACCATGATAACATCGCTATCAGCACGTTCACAAGCGGCCTCCCCACCGGGCATGGCTTAAGGAAATCCCTCACCGGGAAACCAGCTACTGACGTCCAACAGCTGATGGATAGGATCGACAAGTACAAAAGAGTGGAGGAGGATCAGCTGCAAGGGAAGGGCAAGGAGAAGGTCATCCCCTTTAAAGCAAATAATTTCAGAATGGAACGTCACAATCCTGGTCAGCCGAGGAGAGATTTTCCGCGACAGGCTGGGCAGAGCACCCCGCAAACAGTGAATGCCGTATTCAGAGAGCCAGTACAACAGGTACTGGAGAAAGTAAGGGATGAACCCTATTTCAGATGGCCGGGAAAGATGGCTGGAAACCCTGCCAATCGTAATCAGAACTTGTATTGCCAATATCATCAGGACCACGGGCATACTACTGAGGACTGCAGGAGTCTGTGGAATCACCTAGATCAATTGGTCCGAGAAGGAAAGTTACGTCACCTGCTGCACCCATCAAGCGGCCATCCTGGCCAAGCAGCACAAGAACCTCGAAGGGACGTGTCTTTAAGACCCCCCACCGGGACGATACATGTCATCCTCGCTGCACCAGGAAGAACTGGGCCGCCCATCCCCAGGGTATTAGCCGTGGATCATTTCCCCTACAAGGGCAGGCAAAGAGAGCCCAAGAGGTTAAGAAAAGGAAGCTCTTTGATACTGGGATTCTCGGATGAGGATAAAGAAGGAACAATCCAACCTCACGATGATGCCTTGGTGGTCACCTTGCGGATTGGGGGTTTTGATGTTAAAAGGGTGTTAGTAGATTCGGGAAGTGCGGTGGAGATAATGTACCCCGACCTATACAAGGGACTAAACTTGACGCCAGAAGATTTAACAGCTTATGATTCCCCCCTCCTCAGCTTTGAGGGGAAGCTTGTCACGCCAAAGGGGCTAATCCGACTGCCCGTACAGACTGGGGCGGAAGTGGTGGAGGTGAATTTTATCGTGGTCGACGCTTATTCACCCTACACTGCGATAGTTGCAAGGCCATGGATCCACAGCCTAGAGGCCGTGACCTCCACACTTCACCAGAAAGTAAAATACCCATCCCAAGGACGAGTAGAAGAGATCCGAGGAGATCAGGCCGTGGCCAGGAAGTGTGTGGTGGCCGCCATTTTACATCGGCCCTTGGTCGAGACCTCGGCCCCAAAGAGCTTATAGCAACCAGCCTCCTCGGTGAAGCATAACGAGGGGCTGGCCGAGGAGATAAGGTGTGAAGGCCTAGATAAGATTGCTGTCAGCGATGACCCGGAGAAGTTCTTTCAGGTCGGCTCTGAATTGCCCTCTCAAGAAAAGGAGGAACTGGTCAGATTTCTCAGAAAAAACGTCGATGTATTCGCTTGGGACGCCTACGATGCCCCGGGAGTCGATCCCAGCCTTATTTGTCACCACTTGAACGTCAACCCCTCTTCCACTCCGAGGAAGCAGCCACCCCGACGCCCTTCAAAGGAGCACGCTAGTGCCGTGAGAGACGAGGTGGCAAAATTAAAAAGGGCAGGGGCTATCAAAGAGGTCTTTTATCCCGAATGGTTGGCAAACACAGTGGTGGTAAGGAAGAAGACGGGGAAGTGGAGGGTCTGCGTAGACTTCACGGACCTGAACAAGGCGTGCCCCAAGGACCCATTCCCCCTACCCAAAATTGACCGATTGGTGGACGCAACCGTGGGGCACCCTCGAATGAGTTTCCTGGACGCCTTCCAGGGCTATCATCAGATACCCCTTGCGCTGGAGGACCAAGAGAAAACGGCTTTCATGACGCCCATCGGAAATTATCATTATAAGGTGATGCCTTTCGGGCTAAAGAACGCGGGTTCGACATACCAAAGGATGATGACTCGGATGTTCAAGCCACAACTGGGCAAAATCATTGAGGTGTATATAGACGATATGGTCGTGAAGAGCAAAAGGGTGTCCGAACACGTGGAAGACCTTGGAACCATCTTCGCTATCTTGAGGGAGCACCGGTTGCGGCTAAATGCCTCCAAATGCTCGTTCGGAGTCGGGTCGGGGAAATTCCTAGGGTACATGGTCACCCACAGGGGAATAGAAGTAAGTCCTGACCAAATCAAAGCCATTAACAGCCTACAGACTCCTCGGAACCCGAAGGAGGTGCAGAAGCTCACTAGCATGATTGCGGCATTAAACCGATTCATATCGCGATCGGTGGATCGATGCCGGCCTTTTTACCTCCTGATAAACAAGTGGAAAGAGTTCAAATGGTCGGAGGATTGCGTTCAGGCTTTCCAGTAGCTTAAAGACTACCTGTCCCGACCACCCATCATGTCCAGTCCTGAGGCAGACGAGGTGCTGTTTGCCTATATCGCCGTAGCTCCCCACGCCGTAAGCCTGGTACTAATACGGGATGATAATGGGGTACAGCGACCGGTGTACTATGTGAGCAAGTCACTACATGAAGCCGAGGTGCGATACCTACCCTTAGAGAAGGCAATTTTGGCGATAGTGCATGCAACCCGGAAGCTTCCTCATTACTTTCAGGCGCACACAGTCATCGTCCTGACTCAGCTTCCACTTCGAGCCGTGCTTCGAAGTGCTGACTACACAGGAAGGATCGCCATGTGGAGTGCTCTTCTGGGGGCTTTTGATATTAAATATATGCCCAGACCCTCCGTCAAAGGACAGGTCCTTGCAGACTTGGTAGCAGAGTTCGCTGAGCCCTCTATAGAAACGATGACCGAGAAGAAAGACATGTGCGAAAAATTGGTCGGCGCGATTTCGGCCGGGGAAACCATGCATTTGGCTCTCCCATCTAGCTTCTTGAGAAAGACTTGATGAAAGAGAATGCCTGGGTAATATACGCCGGACACCACATAAAAACCCACCGACGGGTAACCGGGGACAGCACCATCGCTCCTCGGACACGATCCGAGGAGCTAAATCCTTCTAGATACAAGATTGAAGGGCCTGAGTATCCAGCCCGAAGCTCTTTCTCATATTGGTTCACCTATAGTCCGGCTCGAAATGTCGCCCTGTGATCCAACGCTGGCCTTTCAAGCCCACTCTCTACAAATATTATTGTGAGGGACTTTCCGTGTGCGAGCCCAACATCGTTGTTGGGCCGTTAAAGATTTTGTGTCCTTACAGGTTAGATTTTTGTATTTTTTTTTTTTTTTTTCGTTAATTCCAATTTTCCATTGATGTGCTAATACACTAGAATTATATAATACTGGAAGAGGCGACGTTTCTACTGGGTCTACCATGTAAAAGAAGATTTTATTTACAACAGCTGTGGGTGTCTTGTCTGCCCCTTTTTATTGGAGATCATAAACAACAAAGAAATCTTACAAGCACAAATCGTCCATAAAGGCACATTGAAGCAATTCATTAATAACTAAACTAAAGGAATAATGTAAAAGGGCACCAATTGACTTGTTGAACATCTAGTTTGAATTTTTAAACCCTTAAAAATTAGGGAAATCGTGAAATTGATGATCCTATATCTCACTGTTGTGGAATATAATGTTTGCATGCCATGTGATTGATTTCAATATATATATTTTTTTTTAATTTAATTTGAACTCCTCCTCTCTCTCAATTATTTTCCTCTTTTTTCTAGTCGTCACCAACTATCACTATATATCACCATACAAATCCGGTCATCTGCCAAATTGACTCACAAAGTCAAAAAAACCAATCACAAAAGAGAGGGTATATTAGGACACCACCATTTTGTAACATACGAGACTCACAAGTATAAGGCTCACATATGTTGTGAGTAACAAATTTTATAAGATCGTCTCATAAGATACTTTTACTTACCACATATAAGTTGAAAAACCTACCAAAACCGACCTTATTGACCCTTTTTGAATCCATTGCCATCATCGCAGTGATGAACCTTTGCTCAAAAACCCTATGAACCTATACCTCCATCCCAAATCCAAACCAGACACCAAACCCCGTATAACCAACAAGTTTATACAAAAAATAATAATAATAATAATAATTGAAACTGCCAGCATGGTTTATGTACATGACACGTGGAGCAATTTCACAAAGTAAAGATATAAAAAGAAGAATGATAAAGAAAAAGAGATCCTAAAGACGAGACTGATCAGAATTTGTATTTGTTGTCCTTAGCTAGTTAGCTTAGTAATAGCGTTAAGGAGTAGTGTAGCAGTTAGATCGACGATTGTATTGAACAATTGAGTGGGATCTCTTGCAGAGTTTGTCAAGTCTGCTTGAGCATCTTTATCGAAATGTAGCTGTAGGGGATATTTAATAAATCACCTAGTTGATTGTTGAATAAAAAATGAAACGAAATACATTTGAACTGATTTTATTTTGTGTCCCATCTGTTTATATGCATACTGAATAAAAAATAAAATAAACTCATTCTGTTGATTGATTTTGTTTAAAATCGTGTTCAAGTTCCATTTACAACACACATATTTTTCGGGGTGATTCATGGGTAAAAAGTGAAACAGTTTGGCCAAATAATGTAATATTCAATCTTAAAAATAAAAAAATAAAATAAAAAAAAAAGAAAAAAAAAACTTTTGGTTTTGGGGTCATTGTACACTTACCATTTTCTACTACTAAATTTAAATGTATCAATAATCATGGTTAGCTTAAAATCCATACGGAATTTCTTTTATTAGATTGCCACCAAACAACTTGAATCAGTTTGTTTCGTTATAAAATGCTTTCTAACATTGAAGCATTTGAATTGTTGGCCTTCCTAGACTTGTTCTTGCATTTTCAATAGACAATGCACTACTTCCAATAAAATGCTCTTCCTTAAAAGATGGGGATCGAAATAAAGATATAATTTTCAATCCAAATGTTTTTTTTACTGTTGAGTATTGTAGAAGAAGGAAAGATTAGTGGCTTATTTAACTGAAGTTGAGAAATTTTGTTAAAAGTATTATAAATAAAGGTAAAAATGATAGGTAAACGTAAAAGTTAACAAAAAATAGTATAGTGAGACTCATAAATAAATCAAAAAAAATATAGTGACACCTATGAATAATAATAAAAATAAGTTAAATAATAAAATAAATTGACTTTAAAGTCACTTCCCAAATGCAACCTAAAAGACTTAAATAAATAACAAGGACTAGCAATTCAAATTAACAACTTTCAAACTTCATGTTCAACTTCTTGACACAAACTAGAATGCTATTCAAACTTCAATGGGAGGGGAGGAACTGGTGTTGGCCATGACTGTTGCTGAAGTAGGAAGACAGATTTTGCCCTGTCAACTGAGTGTAGTTGCTGAAGTAGGAAGAGAGAGTTTGAGTTAACTATGATTTCCTTCGTATTTTCTAGTTCGATGGCAACTTTCAATACCATCGTTTGCAAGTCCCACATAAGAATGTAATTGCGGAACTTGAAGAAGAAAATTTTATCATCATTTGGGTGGAAAGCTGGCAACAGCACCATTGGTGATAAAGACGCTAAATTCGCAAGACTGCGATATTTTAAAACCATGTCCTTAATATAAACTTTGTGTTTCAGGCACCATCTACCTCCATTATCATAATCCTCCAGTTCCCAAATAGAAAAATTTTCAGCAGTTAGAAATTCGTACCTGTATCTCGATGGAGAATATTGATGGATTATCCGAAGATGCCCTCGAAACACACAAAGAGAGAATGACCAGAATCCATTACGCGGAAAGCTGTTGGGTGTTTCAATATAACCGCATCGTTCTGCATCGTTGAATGGATCGAACACAACAATGCCTTGGATCAGTCCTTCACTTGTATAATTCGCCAAATGCATCATCGCATTGCAAGCAACAACACCAGCTTTCTTAGATATGTAACTGTACGGTGTCAATCCCCGTGGTGGCAAAGAAACAACTGAGTTGCACCATTCACCAGTGTCGGAAGAAAAAATCTGCATATGTAATTTAGTATTGGGGTGAGTGGGAGGATGAAAGCGTACCACCTTATATCTGTAATGTGCATGGGTTTTACATCCCTGCTCTTTATCACAACTATATGGATCGCATATAAAGCCAACTATAACGTCGTCCATGTTACTGTTGAAGGGAAGGGGAAGGTGAGGGAGCGTGATCCATTGTTTTGTAAGCGGATTGCAGATGCAATACTCACAAAAACCTGGCTTAATATTTAAAATAAAGTCTTGCTGAACTTCTCTGTATAGTAACAATAAGTCGTTGAACGATGCTCTGATTATATAGTGATAATCTTTCCTTACTCCTCGTTTGATACAGGGAAGAAAGTTGAGAAAATCATCACCGGCGACACAGTCCCCAGAATTATCGGATGGAAAAACCAGGAGGTCCAGGAAATTCTTAGTCGAACTAAAACAATTCTGTAACACAAGAGTAAAAGGGTGTGAGTTCGAGTCTGATGAATTTGATTCACTGAATTGATGGCGGTGGTGAATGAAGCCGCAAACAAAGTAAGGATCGGAAATAAGAGAAAACCAGCGCTTTGAGACGGATTTGAATTGGAAAGCAGATCGACAAGGGAGTCGATAAAAAATCTCCGACAACAGAGCATCAGGTAGTTTTTTGATCAATTCATATAATGGTTCTGATGACTGGGTCCGCTTTTCTTTTCTTCTTTTGCTAAGTGGAAGCAAAGAAAGGTCTGTGCTTGACTTCAACAGAGACATGGCTGCGGCAAAAGCAGAGAGATTTGTTGGGGAAGAAGAGAAACAGACGTACGTGTATCTACTCTCTCTACCTCTAGGGTTTGAGTTTCTGTGAGTAGGTATAAGTAGGGGTGTGCAGCCAATCCGCCAAAATCGACCCAACCCAACCCAACCTAATCTACCGGATTGGGTCGGTTTTTAGGGCTTGGTGAATTGGGTTGGGACAAATTTTTTTTATAACGAATCGGGTTGAGTTTGGGTCATAAAATTCCAAACCTGACAAACTCGACCCAACCCGACCCACTCATATATTTAATATATATATATTAAATATATTATATAATTAAAAAATTTTTTTAAATAATCAGCTCTTTATATCCTATATAAAAGCTAATTAATTCACACAAGCCTTAGTAAATTATTATTGTTATTTAGTCATTAGTATTGTTTGCCTTTAAGGAGTTACATTGATACTAATCTTTGGGTTTTTAATATATTTATATTTTTTCTGCTTAATTTAATAATAATAAAAATAAATTATTTAACTCATGAGTTCAACCCAACCCAACTCGACTCATGCACACTCGTATAAGGGACCTTTGCCAAAATCAATAATATCAAAACATTCCATCCCTTTGCCATAATTGTTTTTTTCTATGTGACAAGATGTGGTTGACCGCTTTATCAATTACATGGTTATTATTTTTTTTCATTCATTTAAAGTCTATCACATAAATTAAATTTTACAAATTGAAGTGTATATGAAAGGACACGGTTCAAGAATTTTTTTTCCCAACCTTAGTTTGATTTCGGCCTTCAAATTTTTTTTTTTTTTTTTTTCCTGTTGAACATTAGTGATAAAATTTTCAATTCTACTTGTGATGTTCTAAAATTATTACGAAGAATTGAACATATTCAATTGGGAATTAGAGAAAGTTCGAATAATATGAGAAAATATAATCAGAACAATTAACACGAGGAATGAAAACAAGCCGAGTTTGATATTTTTTTGCATGAACCCAAGTAATTTCCAATATAAACCATGCAACACAATTGCCATAAGCTTGAGCACACCATGGAGTAATATAATCTCAAATTCAACAAGTGTGTTTGATCTAATGAGGAGGAGGAAGAACAAGATGAAGAAGGGGTTAAACGGTATAGCGTCAAGATATTAATTGTTATTTTTTCAAAGATAAATGAAATAGTGATCTTAAAATATATGAACTTATATAATTCTATTACACTATATCTCAATATATGCGATGATTTAATTAAGTAAATAACTCTATTTATTTACTATTTCTTAAGTTTAAATATTAATTGATATAAATGGAACAACAATATTTCAAATACATATTTGAAATGCAAGTTGGTGACACAATAGAAATTGCAAATTGTGTACTGTTTGACAAAAGAGCAGAGGAGTTAATTTTATGCAACTCTCTAATATGGAAGACCAGGTACGAATGGTTGAAACATTTTATTTGTCTAATTAGATGAAACTAATTATGTTAGATTGAAAACTAATGTTTTTCTCTTCGAGACTATATAAAATAATTAAATGAAATAAGATTTTTCCATGTTTAAATTTATAGATAAACATTTTATCTGTTTAGTACGTTTGCACATATAAAAATGCAATAATTGCAAATTGTAGCTCTCCAAGAAATATATCTTCAAAACCTTCTCTCTTTTTTCTTTTTCTTTTTTTGAGAAGACTAAGTATTTATAATACACACATAGAGAGAGAGGAGAAGGTCTTAAAGAAACTGACAATGGTGTATATCTGAAAGAGCCTAACTCTTGAATCCCACTGTTTTTTTTCTTTGAGGGTGCGTTTGAATCGACTTCAAAGTAATTCCAGAAATGATTTTCCGGAAAATGCATGCGTTTGGCTGTCACGGAAAACATTATTTTCCGGAAAATGATTTCCGGTTGACCACGAATTTTCCGTTTGACCACGGAAATCCATTTCTGCCTTCATTTTCACTTCAATTCACTTCCGGAAAAAGAGAGAGAGAGAGAGAGAGAGAGAGAGAAGAGAGAGTCCAGATCAGAGAGAGAGAGGGACGATCGCGCCGACGAGCGGCGCGATTGACGATCGCGCCGCTCGTCCGACGATCGCACCGCGCGGACGAGCGGCGCGGTGCACGATCGCGATCGTTGATCGAGCGGCGCGATCGACGATCGCGATCGACGAGCGCGCTCGTCTCTCGTCGATCGACGAGCGCCGCTCGTCAGACGCTTGTCGGACGCTCGTCGGACGAGCGTTTCGCCGGATTTGATGTATTTTCTGGTAAAATGATTAAATGAACCAAACAGCAAAATTAATTTTCCGTAAAATGAATTTTGTGACAGCCAAACACATGAAAACGTTTTCCTTTCCGGAAAATAGCATTTCCGGAAAATAGAATATTTTCCGGAAATGATTTTACGCGAACCAAACACAGCCTGAGAATACTAAGTATTTATAACACACACACATGGAGAGAGGAGAAAAGGTCTTAAAGAAACCGACAATGATGTATATTTAAAAATGTCTAACTCTTGTATATCCAAAACCTCCTTATTGAAGTTTAGTAAAGCTTGACCTATTTATTGCTAAATATCGAGTTGGTGCAAAAATTTGTAACTCTAAATAAATAAGTACGTTATTAACCTATTTAAATAAGTGCTGAAATCTTTATATTTTCACAATAACATTTGGTTGTGTTTCAATTTATTTGGTAAATTGTACTTGGTATCATCTTAGCATTGAAGTCATAATTGAGTGTGAGGGTGTGTTCATTTTTCTTGTGCTATGTTGCATCTTACCAAAAACTCATTGGACTTGTAAATCTTGAATTGGAATAAAAGGAAAATTTTGACATATATATATATATATATATATAAAAGCTTCTTAACAAGCCAATGTTTTAAAACCCGAACAGTCTAAATAATCAAAAAAAGGAGATACTTAAGTTTTTTAGGTCGAACTAGGATCCAAACTGAGATCAAACATTAATGATGTCGGAGTGATGACCATGAAACACTCTCAAATTAGGGATTTTATTAGTATTCGACATCGGAGTGATGACGATGAAACCAAGAGAAAACCTTACAAGTTTGATAAACCCGGCAAAATCATTATTTGAATATTTTCACTGTGGTTAATTTATTTAAATTAAATCAAAATACAAGACTATAAGTCATGTTTATTGTTTCTAAGAGTAAGACTTTGTTAACTTAGTTTGCATTTTTATGGTCTGTTTGGATACAGTTTCTTTGCTAAAAACTGAAAACTGAAAACACTATAGCAAAATAATTTTTAAATGTGTAAATAGTACTGTGAGACCCATTTTTAATGAAAAAATTGTTGAAAAGTAATGTTTGTGGGTCTCGTGAATTGCATAGGTAGGGGTGTCAATTCGAGTTAGCGTGTCGGGTTCGTGTCGTGTCGAGGTAGGGGTATTCGATTAAATGACTCAACCCTAATCCGACCCATTTAATAATCGTGTCATGATCCTTCAACCCTAACCCGGCCTGTTAATAAGGCGGGTTGATCTGACCCAACCCATTTGACACGTTTAATAAACAAGTCATGTTGGGTTAACACGAATGTAACACAACCCATTTCAACATGCATAACATTAAATAGAACATCCATCTAGAAATAATTTTT
Organism: Quercus robur; assembly: GCF_932294415.1. NCBI lineage: Eukaryota > Viridiplantae > Streptophyta > Magnoliopsida > Fagales > Fagaceae > Quercus > Quercus robur. The sequence continues at coordinate 13,790,706 of NC_065540.1, forward strand.
TTTACATCCCAAAAAGCATATACTTCAAGTATTCAACCCACATTCAAAATAATATAGTTCAACAAAAATATAACATTCATCTAGAAATAAGTTCTTTACACCGCACAATAAGTGTATACACTTCAACCCAAATTCAAAATAACAAAGTTTCACAAAAATAAAATAACATAATTCAACAAAAATATAATATTCTTGGAACTCGTTAAATGCTAAGTATCAATATTGAAAGAATTTGAGCAAATAGACCACGATTATCATCCATATATTCTTTGTTGATGTCCAAATTCATAACATTTTCCACAAGCTCATCCAATTTTATTTGTGTAAGTTCTATGCCAAAAAAAAAAAGTATAAATAGTTCTAGGGTCTGTAAAGTTTCAATTTCCAATTATATTCCTTATAAATTTTTGTAATTACTCACTTTTCTTTTTAAATTTAAAATATATGTTGGATATAAAAGGTATTTGACAAATCTAAAATAAAATAAATATTTATTTGTTATATGAGTTAAACGGGTTGTGTTAAGTGGGTCATTTCGGATTGACACAAATAAATTGGCGTGTCAAACGTGTCTATTGTGAGTTACGCGGGTTGACCCGTTTATGACCCGTTTCTTATCGTGTCGCTTTCGGGTCGACCCATTTATGACCCAAACCCATTAAGGCCCAACCCTAACCCGAAAAAACCCGTGTCGGATTCGTGTCGTGTTCACGGGTTGGGTCAAACATTGACACCCCTATGCATAGGTGCATTGTTCACGCAGGAAGTCAACATTCACAGCTAAAAAAAAAAAAAAAGCTGAAAACACAAACGCAAAATGCAAAATCATCCAGATCCAAATGCCACCTTAGTGTTGTGTAATTATTGGTTTTACTGGTATTGAACAATGTGTTTAAGCTTTGTGTGTGTGATTTTCGTTGTATTAAAAAAATGTAGGATGATTGGTGAAATTGAATTGGAACAATTTGAATTCTTTCACTCTACTGAATCTCTCACTATCACTATCACGCCAATTCGTTGGTCAGTGATCAGTAATAATAGGAAGACCTTGTGGCGGCCAACATTCAAAGACAGAGGGCGGGAGACAATGATCGAGCAAAGGGTAGTTTGAGTGGTACTGGTAATTGGTGGCAGTGGGGTTTAGCGATCAAGATAGATGGTAATGGCATCATAGAAGAATTAAAAGGACTATCAGTGGTGGGATGAAAACTCATGCTGTGGGGTTGTTTGATTCACTTATTTATTTAGAATATGTATTTGAACATTTTTCTAACATCAACAATGAGTATAGTGTTTTTAGGACACTTGAATGGTAGGCTAGTTCAATGGACTTGAAAGATGTGTCATAAACTTGGAGGTCTCAAGTTCCATTTACAACACTATCAAGACATATTTTTGGGGTGTTTCATAGGTTAAAAATGGAATAATTTAGACAAAGTATTGTAATATTCAATCATTTTATTTATTTTTTTTCTTTTGGTTTTGAGGCATTTTACACTATCATTTTCTACAACAAAATTTAATCAGAGTTAGCTCAAAATCCATACCGAATTTCTTTTAGGTTGCCACCTAACAAATTTTGATAATTGTTTTTGTTTTTTTTTTTTTTTTTTGAGAAAATTTGTTTTTATTTATTTAGTTTATTAGTGTGAAACCTTTGTTTTTTGTCTAGCTTTGTTAGTATAAAAACTTAAATGTGGTTTATAATTATTTAGATGACTAGTTTTGTTATTATAAAAACTTAATTGCATGTGGTTTATAATTATTTAGATGACGACAGAACCTAGAAAAAGATTTGTGAGTTTTGGTGAGTGGTGACAAGTTTTTCTGTATTGATTTGACTTCTAAGACGAGTCTCTACATAGATGAATTCAATATTCTGAAACCATGTCCGTTGAAGTAAATTTTGTGTATCATGAACCATGTACCTGCATATTCCCAAATTATAAGCAAATTCAACTCCAGAGTAGGAACAAAACTACTTTGAAATTGATGAAAGTTAACCCTTTGCAATGCAAAAGTAAAAAAAAAAATTAAAAATCTGTGACGCATCATTTGATGAAAAGTTGGAGGCATTTCGTTGCTATAACAAGTTAATATTGTGCATTCACAATCAAAGAAAATACATCCAAGACACACTTCCAAACCTTAATTAGAAAGCAAAATTAATGCAAAAACTTGTGTGCAGTAGACAACTAAAAGGACAATCTGATCACCACACTTTTGAAGGAACACTCAATTGTAACAGAATTCATATTGGAGATAATTGTGCCAAAACATATGTAATTTCACTTTATTAAAGCATCAACTGTAATTTAAAAGGAAAAATAAAAGAATTTGAATTTTTGTCCTTTCATGGCTCTGCACAAATGCTCTTGCATACTAAAAAAGAAATGCCCTACTTCTCACAATCTGAACAAAAAAATTTAAGCACCTACTTCAATCATATAAATATTATGGCGTTCAACTCCGTGATAACTGCTAAAAACCAAAAATAGTATGCATGGAGAGGATCAGAACAAGGATATACATTCAAATCCAAATGTTTTTTGTGAGTAAAAGGTTAAATAAATAATGGGATGGGACTAACATTCAAATTATTAAAAACTTTCAAACTTCATGCTTCTTGAGACAAATTGAAATGCTATTCAAATTTCATGCTAGGAATGTTGCTCGAACTTCAATGGGAGGGGAGGAACTAGTGTTGGTCTTGGTTGTTGCTTAAGTAGGAAGACAGATTTCACATTGTCAACTAATGGTCTGTTTGGATTGAGGGAGAGGGAGGGAGAGTAAAGTAGAGTAGAGTAGATTTGGCCTAAATAAAATTAGCATATTTTTAACCAATTTTACTCTACTCACCTCCACTCCCCCTCCTTCCCCCTCCATCCAAACGGGTCCTAAAGGTTCCCTATTTTGTAGTTGGATGACAATGTTCAATACCATCGTTTGCAAGTTGCACATAACAATGTAATTGTGGAATTTGAAGCAGAGAACTTTGTCATCACTTGGGTGAAAAGTAGGCAACAACACGAGCGGTGATGAAGACTCCTTTGCTATCTCAACAAGATTGGGATGTTCTGTAACCATGTCCTCAAAATAAACTTTGTGTTTCAGGCACCATTTACCTCCATTATCATAATCCTCGAGTTCTCAAATAGAAAAATTGTTAGCGTTGTGACAAGTGGGATGTTCTTGCTTGAGTAAATGAGTGTAAATTAGACTCCTATTTAAAATTTAATTAATTTTTTTCTCAGCTTTGGTATATATATATGGCGAAAATACACTTTGGGTTCTTAAATTGATTTTGCTATTATTGTAGTCCCTAAAAAAAGAAAATCAATTCTATTTTGGTCCTTGTTATCAACCGGCCACTAAAAATAAGTCCTACGTGGCAGACAGAGTGCATAGGTTGTATGTTAAATGCTGATGTGGCTAATAAAATAATAATAAAAATACACGCCAGCACCCATGTTAGCATTTTAATAAATAAAAAAAGCCACCTCAAAAAGCCACCTATGCACTCCATCTTTTACGTTGGTTACCTATAGCTACATTTTTTGTAAATGCAGCTAAAAAAAAATGCGGCTATAGGCTACATTTTTTGTAGTGAGTTGACGGTAGGAACCAAAATAGAATTGATTTTCTTTTTTTGGGACTACATTAGTAGCAAAATCAACTTATGGGCCAAAATGGGAATCGGCTCAAAATATAGGGACCAAAAGTATATTTTCGCCTATATTTATATATACACAAGGGCAATTGAGACTACTAAACACGGATTTGGAAGGCCATTGCAATATGCAATTACCACACTTATGTAAGATGTAAAAACTAATGCGTAATTAACAACAACAAAAAAAAACTTTTTCACCATTTCACTTTTTTATTTATTTACTTTTATTTATTTTATATCTTATTAACTTTTTCATCTCATATGAATATGGTAATCACATGGTGCAATGGATAGGACTATTGCATTGGATCTCAATCCACCAAACATATGCATAAATTTTTTTTTTTCTTAAAGATCAATTGTGGAAAAGATAAAAAGGTAAAATATATTAATTTTTTATTCAAGCTAACAGATCATTATTTATTAATCTGAATGAGATGTGGAAGAACAGTGTCAGAAAGATATAGAACACTTTATTTTATTTTTCCTCAACACAACAATGATAATATTTGGTTTTACAATCTTTAAAAAATGTGAAATGCCAGTAAAAAAGATTTAAGCAACTTCGTAGCTGCCATAATGGACTTGAAGTAACAGCAACAAAATCAAGACATTGCTAATTAAATCATCAAGTTAGTGCTTTCTTGGCTTGTTGAATAGTACGTGATGCCCTTTATTTTACTTGAAATGGATAGATTTTCACAATTGAAATTTTTTATTTTCTAGATTTGACGGTCAAGAAGCATTTGATACTTTAAAGCTCGAAACATGATTCTCATTCACTTAAAATTGGGAGAATTTATTTTACAGATGAGATTTTATTTCCAATCTAAATATGTATAGAGTGTCATGTTATTTAAAATTAAATTGATCTATTTCAACAGAGAGAATCCTAATACTTGTGAGTTGTGAGTACTGTAGAAGAATGAAAGATTAAAAGGTTAAATAAATAACAATGGGACTAACATTCAAATAATTAACAACATTTAAACTCCATTCATGCTTCTTGAGAAAAATCCAAACGCTATTTAAACTTCATGCTCTGAATGCTATTTGAACTTCAATGGGAGGGGAGGAACTGGTGTTGGCCATGATTGTTGCTCAAGTAGGAAGACAGATTTCGCGTTGTCAACGAAGTTTTCCCTCGTTTCTTCTAGTTCGACGACAATTTCCAATACCATCGTTTGCAAGTTGCACCTAATAATGTAATTGCGGAGTTGGAAGAAGAGAATTTTTTCATCATTTGGGTGGAAAGCTGGCAACAACACGATCGGTGATAAAGACTCCTTCGGTAACTTAGCAAGAACGGGATGTTCCAAAATCATGTCCTTGAAATAAACTTTGTGTTTTAGGCACCATGTACCTCCATTATCATAATCCTCCAGTTCCCAAATAGAAAAACTGCGAGCATTGGGACGGTACCCGTAAAACCATGGAGAAGGATGTTGGATCATCCGAAGATGCCCTCGACACACACCAAGGGAGACTGAGCCTTTCAAAGACGAAAAGCCAATGGGTTGATCAATATAACGGCATCGTTCTGCATCGTTGAATGGGTCGAAAACAACAATGCCTTCGAGTATTCCCCCATATATATAATCCACCCAATGCAACATCGCATTGCAAACAACAACACCAGCATTCTTAGATATCAAACTGAACGAATTCAGTCCCCGTGGTGACGAAACAACTGATTTGCACCATTCTCCTGTGTCAGAAGAAAAAATCTGCACACTTAATTGAGTAGTGTTGGGTTGAGTGGGAGAATGAATGCGTACCACCTTATATCTGTAATGTGCATGGGTTTT